>NW_028141192.1:0-319335 GCF_030444845.1 Prenolepis imparis | reverse complement strand
AAGCAGTGGTATCAACGCAGAGTACAAGCAGGATCAACGCAGAAGTTCTAACTCGCTCGCAACCTAATAAGTTGGTGAGAGCTCTGAAAAGTGCAGCTTCGAATTGAGGTCCTTGATCGGTAGTGATAGTATGTGGAGCGCCATATCTTGCAACCCAATGTGAATAAAAAGCTGTGGAAACAGTCTCTGCAGAAATCTCAGTCAAAGGAATTGCTTCAGGCCACCTGGAAAATCTGTCGATCATAGTAAGACAGTATCTAAAATTTTTACAAGGAGGAAGCGGTCCAACAAGATCAAGATGAATATGTTGAAAACGATGATCCGGAACAGCAATCTTCTTGGGAAAATTCTTGGTATGTTTACTTACTTTCGCTCGTTGACAAGCAAGACAAGTTCTAGCCCATTCTTTAATATCTTTTCTTAAAGATGGCCAAATAAATTTCTGTTGTATCATCTTACAGGAAGAACGTGCACTAGGATGAGCCATTCCATGAACAACATCAAAAATTTTCCTTCGGAGTTGATAAGGAACATACGGACGAATATTTACAGTTGAACAGTCACAGAATATGGGAGTAGTTGAACCGGTGAGAATGAGTTTCTGTAATTTAAGAGAAGAATCAGTAAGAAGTAATTTCAATTCATCATCTTCTTTCTGAAATTCTGCTAACTCTTCTAGAGAAACTATAACTGGCATCAATACGGATTCAACTCTTGAAAGAGAGTCTGCGACAACATTATCTTTTCCAGAAATATGTTCTATATTTGTTGAAAATTGAGCAATAAAATCCATATGACGAATCTGCCTGGGAGAAGCTTTATCCAACTTCTGTTGGAAGGCATAAATTAAAGGCTTGTGATCAGTCCGAATAATAATTTGTCGTCCTTTCAACAAATATCTGAAATGTTTGATGGCTAGATAAATTCCAAGAAGTTCTCTATCATAAGTACTGTAGTTTCTTTGAGTACTATCAAGTTTTTTGGAAAAGAAGGCAATTGGTTTATTAATTCCATCTACTATTTGTTCCAGAGAGGCTCCGACAGCGAAGTCAGAAGCATCGCAAGAAAGGATAAGAGGCACAGTAGGAGCAGGATGGGATAAGGTTGTGACTTTCAAAAGTTCTTCCTTACATTTATCAAATGCTTCTTCAGATTCAGCAGTCCAGATAATTGGTCTTTTGTCTCTCTTTTTACTATCTTTGAGATAATCTGTAAGTTTTGCTTGATAAGCTGCTGCATTTTTTAAACACCTCCGATAAAAGTTAATAATCCCTATAAATCTTCTCAATTCATGTACTGTTTTAGGCTTTTTATAATCAATTATCGCCTTAACTTTTTCAGATGTTGGTTTAATTCCTAGCTTGGAGACTAAATAATCAAGGAAAGGAATTTCATCTTTTCCAAAAAGACATTTGGATAAATTTATTGTCATACCAAATTGCTTGAGTCTTGAGAAAATGATATGAAGATGTTGAGCATGTTCTTCTTCATCAACAGAAGCTATAAGGATGTCATCTAAATAGCAAAAACAAAAATCAAGACCAGACAAGACTATATTCATGAGACGCTGGAAAGTCTGAGCAGCATTACGTAATCCAAAAGGCATTACAAGAAATTCAAAAAGACCAAACGGAGTAGAAACAGCTGTTTTAGGTATGTCTTCTTTAGCTACTGAAACTAGATAATAAGCTTTAACAAGATCTATTTTAGAAAATATGTTTTTTCCATGTAGAGAAACAGTAAAATCTTGGATATGAGGAAGCGGATATCTGTCAGGAATGCCGCATTTAAAGCACGGTAATCTCCGCAAAGCCGCCATGTGTTTGGTTCACTCTTGGGAACCATATGAAGCGGGGCTGCCCAAGAACTGCTAGGTCTTGCAAATTCAATTTCTCGGGTGACAATCTGCGAGGAGTAGAAGCAACTGGTGGTCCTTTAGTGACGATATGATGTTCAACTTGATGGATCTTCATCGTGGAAATCGGAGCAAAACGTGTCAGCTCAGGAAATTCAGCTAGGATCTTATTAAAAGGTGAGGCAGGAGAAGTTGTACAAACAAACAAATGATCAACTTTAGATATTTTTCCTCTAAATGTTAGTCCGGTAACACTATCTAAAAGCCTTTTATTTTTTATATCTACTAAAATAGCATAGTAACTTAAAAAATCTGCACCTAAAATAGGTCTTTGTATGTCTGCTACACAAAATTTCCATTTAAGGCTCCTCCGCAAACCTAGATTTAAAATTAATGTTTTCGATCCATAGGTATCGATCTTGGTTCCATTGGCTGCAAAAAGTTTGAGAGAAGAAACTTGAGTTTTCTGTACAAACTTTTTGGGAAGAAGTGAAACATCTGCCCCCGTATCAACTAAAAAATTTATACCAGAGAACTTATCTGAGACAATGAGACGATTATGAGATAAACCATCTCATTGTTATCCATCTCAAAATCCAACGGTGCAACTAGTTTTCCTTTTCCGCAATAGATTTGGACATATCGCAAGGAATAGTGCATTTAAACGCTTTGGCACCGAATTTTTTATGGTAAAAACAAATATTTTTGGTCTCTTTATTATCTTTACTATCATTTTTATTTCTAGAAGATGATCTAAATCTTTTTCCTTTGTATCTGAATTTAGATTTGCTACGAGGACGCCGAACTTCTAGAGCAGCAATTCGTTTTTCAAGAACCGCAAGACTAGAGACTTTGGCAGCTTCTTTATCTTCGGAAGAAGCAATTGTCGCAACTTGAAGGCAATTATCGCGTTCCAAAATTTTATCAGCTAATTCTGCAAGTTTAATCAAAGGACTTTCTTCGACAACAGCCAGAGTGGCTTGAACTTGATAAGGTAATCTTTGCAACCAAATTGAATGTAAAATGTTGTCAGAAATAGCACCGCCAGCTAATTGCTTAATCTCTCTTAGTAAATCTGATGACTTTTTACCATTTAATTCAACTCCAGCTAATAATTGGCGTAATCGTTTTTCCTCCGAATCAGTAAATCGATTAATCAATAAGTTTTTAACATGAAAATATTTATCTTTTTCAGGAGGGCTTTCAATAATCTCAGAAACTGCAATTAAGGCTTGTTCGTCGAGATGTCTAATCACGGAGTTGTATTTAATATCATCGGAACGAATCCTATATAGAGAAAATTCACTCTCTAATTGAGCGAACCATAACTTAGGTTGCTTATGCCAAAAATTCGGCAACTTGAGAAGACGGAATTCGTTGGAATGGATCTCGTGTGACTGACCTGCTGATTATCACCAGTAAAACAGAGAGACGCAGTAGCCTGATGCTGCCGAATATCCATATTCTCTTCATTAATTGGAACTGTTGTCGTTGCAGGAGTCGCAATCGGAGATCGATCCAAATGCATCTTGAATTTCTCCTGAAGTACACGAAGTCCAGAAACTTGGAATCCTTGAAACTCGACGACTCGAAGATCTAGTCGATTCGAAGCTCACAAGGAGAAACTGCACAAGGATCACAGCAGAAAAACTGGGAAAACTCGAAGTTCTCGTAGATCACTGATTTTAAATATGCCGTATAATCCAAAATAACGGGGTCACCAGTTGTGGATATTTTATATAAAATAACTAGACTTCGGATGTATTTATAAATCTTTTTATATAAAGTTAGATGTGTACAAGCAATGGTTTTTATAAAGAATGATAATTGAATAAATGTTATAAACAAAATACAATCTGTTGTTAAGCATCATTAATATATAACTAGAAGTTAGTAACAAATTAATTGAATGAGGTTGGTAACAATAAAAGTTCCTAAAATAAGGCAGGAATCGGAACAGGAACGCCTGTGGGTATTTTATATAAAATAACTAGACTTCGGATGTATTTATAAATCTTTTTATATAAAGTTAGATGTGTACAAGTGAATGGTTTTTATAAAGAATGATAATTGAATAAATGTTATAAACAAAATACAATCTGTTGTTAAGCATCATTAATATATAACTAGAAGTTAGTAACAAATTAATTGAATCACAAAATCGCGCGGTCGCGAGTTGGCTCTTTAAATCTTGTTTGCGTGATACTTTATTATCTTATAAAGAATTTGCGAGTCTCCCTCGTGAAGAAGGTATGTTATTAAAGTTTGTGAGATTTTCGACGGGAGAGATAAGGAGTCGACGGGAATGAAAAGTTTCCGATGACGCTCCAAGAAAAAGCAAGTAACGGAACGAAGATCGCATCCCGGTATCCGTCGTCGCGGATCAACGCGGCGTAAACGTGCAAACACTCCGCATCGACGACAGCCGTACGGTTCTGTCAGTATACCCCAACTGGTCTACGAGCTCCTCACTATCGATAAGTACAATCAAGAGGCGAAACGCTTTCAGTCTCCGGAACGCTTCAGGACACCCCGTCGAAGAATACAGAAATATCACGAACGGCAAAGGCTTCCGTACGAGATGGTCGACCGGCGTGATAGCCCGGAATCCGTCCAAGTGCCCGAGTACGGGATGGAATCTAGACCCACGTCCATTGAAAGTCTCACGGAGTCGATGGACGCTGCAAATAACTCGGCGCCGAGTTCCGCGAACAGCAGCGTGTCTAATATCTCAACGAAGCCGATCGCGTTAGCGAACTCGCTCAACAGCGCCAGAGCGCTCTTCAGAAAGAAGTCCCTGGTTCAACTTATAAACAATTATGTTAAAGCAGGCATCGAGGAAGGGAAGCGACAGGCGAAGAAGTACATCCGCAAGGCGCTGTCCTTTGGCGTGAGATCGGGTTACCTGATCCCGGCCGATCGACAGGGTAACGTGCTTCACGTGTGCCCGACCCTGGACACGGGATCTTGGAGCACAAGACGAGCTGACGTCGAATCACGTCGGGGTCACCAGTTGTGGGTATTTTATATAAAATAACTAGACTTTGGATGTATTTATAAATCTTTTTATATAAAGTTAGATGTGTACAAGTGAATGGTTTTTATAAAGAATGATAATTGAATAAATGTTATAAACAAAATACAATCTGTTGTTAAGCATCATTAATATATAACTAGAAGTTAGTAATAAATTAATTGAATGAGGTTGGTAACAATAAAAGTTCCTAAAATAAGGCAGGAATCGGAACAGGAACGCCACAAGTTCTAAACCGAGTTCGACACCTGTTAGTTCGACAATGAATCAAACTACTGCTACTACAACTCGTGTAATTACATAAACAATATGTAATTAAAATTTTAATCGCTTATCTAATTAAAAATTAACCGATTTATGTCGTGTCATTTTAATCGCAAAAATCTCAATAATCCATTAAAATTATTTTCAAACCGATAAATTGCGAATTATACAAATTTTATTTTCTATAGTAACATGTCATATGATATGAAAGATTATAGATAAAGGGAGCCTCGCGAGAGAGACTTCGGAACTCTTTGATGATACGTCATCTCGTTCGCTCTTTATTCATTCTCGCTCTGCCTTCGACGACATCGAGAACCTTTCCTTATCTACAATAAATTCACGAATGTAAATATCTTTTAAATAAAAATTAAAACTTTTAATTTGCATTTTATCGGTTTAAAAATAATTTTAATGGATTAATGAAATTTTAGCGATTAAAATGACACCAAACACGACATAAATCGGATAATTTTAAATTAAATATGTAATTTGAATTACTTGTTCAGTGAAAAATTATCCAATTTATGTTATAATTGATGTCATTTTAATCGCAAAAATCTTATTAATCTAATAAAATTACATTCAAAAATATAAAATAAAAAATATAAAAAATTTAGTACAAACAAAAGCCATTTGTCACATAAATAAAACAAGCCAGAAAAGTAAAATAAGTAATATTAAACCTCGGGAGAGATTTCAATGCTTGTTTACAAGATATGAAAGAAGAAAAGAAGAAAATAAAGAGAAAGAGAGAGAGAGAGAGAAATTTGGCTTTTAAATTTGTTACATTTCCTATATGTCATTTCCATAATAATGTGTATAATAATATATATATAATATCTGAAAAATGACGTGGAAAATGTGTGTATATATATATATTATAAATTTAAGAGCTAAATTTTTCCTTTTAAAAAATACTGTGAATAAATGTTTTTGAAAAGAAACATCGTCATTTCGAAATATATACATGTACGATATATTTAAATAATTATATACCAGGTGTCCCATTTTAAAGGACCCACTCAAATATCTCATTGTTAGAAACACTGCGTTAAATCGAAAAATGTTTCCTACAAAAGTTGTAGGGTTTCGAGGGGGACATAACATAGTAATATTCATATGACCTTGGACGGCGTCTCCAAGATCAAATGAAAGTGAGAATGAATTTTGAAAAGAAGAAAAAATATTAGGAAAATAAAAAAATGCTTCAGATAAAAGTTGTTCAAATTAATTAGTAGAAAAAGATGTTATAATAAAAAATATGGGTTTCCATTTAAAAAATTCATTCTCACCTTCACTTGATCTTGGAGGCGCCGCCCAAGGTCATGTGAATATTACTATGTTATGTCCCCCTCGAAACCCTACAACTTTTGTAGGAAACATTTTTCGATTTAACGCAGTGTTTCTGAGATATTTGAGGGGGTCCTTTAAAATGGGACACCCGGTATATAAATATTTCGTATATACTCGTATATACATATATATACTCTAAAATGATTTTTTTAAAAATTGCATTTCTCGTGTTACTATATACATGTATTATTTTATCACCTCTTAGGCCCGTATTCATAGTCCGTTCTCATATTTAAGACCGTCTTAAGTACAGTCTTAAGACGCCCTCTAGATTCATAGTCGAAAAATGAGTAAGGAGACGATCTTGAATGCTATGAATACATAACTAATAAGATTATATTAAGCATGTGCTTATGTCAAATAAGATATGTATATGAAACATATTAAGCGTTCAGAAATAAGATCATCTTCGACAAGTTAAAACTTGATCAAAATCTCAAGTTTTAACTTGTCGAAGATGATCTTATTTCTGAACGCTTAATATGTTTCATATACATATCTTATTTGACATAAGCACATGCTTAATATAATCTTATTAGTTATGTATTCATAGCATTCAAGATCGTCTTATTTGACATATATATTGTTAAATAAGACTATCTTCGTCAAGTCGTGGTCAAAGAGGACTTAAGCAAAGTGAATTAAGGTTATGATAAAAGTAAATAAATAATACATAATGAATTTGGCAAATCTTGATATTGAAGATATTAATTTTTCAAATGATGAAGATAATGAAGAAATTCGTGCATCAAAACGCTACATTCGTGATAAACAAAATCCATTTGAATTTTATAATGGGCAAGAATTCAAAAAAAGATTTCGCTTTTCAAAAAATTCTGTGATGTTTGGTATTTTACCATTGATAGAAGAGGGATTGGCAAAAATTAATAACCGCGGTTTGCCAATCTCTCCTGTTTTACAATTATTGATCTGTTTGAGATTCTATGCAACAGCAAGTTTCCAGGTTAGTTTATATACATATGTTACGTCCTGTGGACTCCACGATTCTTTTCTTTCAAAGAATGCAAGGCGATGATTGAAAAATCACAGGCGTGGGATTAAGACTATGATCTGGCAGGCGAAGCAGCTGACCGGAGACGGTTAATCGTAAAAATAAAAATAAAAAAAGGAGAGATACATACCAGATGTAACTCGCGGTGTCTGAAATTCTCGCTTTGACTAGTTGACAACTCGCGCTTGAAAAGCAATAAAAATCTTTCTTTTAAAGGAAAATTTTACTTAAAAAGCAATAAAAACTTTTTAGAAGGAAATCTCCACTTGAAAATCAATAAAAATTTAGAAGAAAACTTCCACTTGAAAACGAATAAAATTTTACCAGACTAACAACGATAACCGAATCCAAACAAATGCCGCCTGACAGATCACCGAGATAATCTCGAGAGGATAATAAAAATATAAACCTCAACAAATTCTCCATTGGTCAAAACCTAGGGCCCTAAACAAAAGCCCTGACCAATCCCGATAAACTTTTAAAGTCAAGAGACGCCTCCGGGACTGAAAGGGCGTCATTGAAAAATTTCCTATTCGTCAGGAAATGTTAACAAACTAACGGGAAGGAGGAGCAAGAAGGTTTATATACCCGCGATATCCCTCGAGAGATTTAGATTTTTAGTCCGAACTTTCGAGCGCAGTTTGCCGTGTATAAGCTATCCGAGATCGTATCTAGACTCTTCGGACCTTTATACTTTCAATTTCGAAATCCGCTTTCAATTCGAATTTCGACGTTCGTTAGAGTGCAAGTGAAGAAAAAACATAGTGGAAGTCCGGAAGACCACACCAGACTAGAACCCTGCAGCAATTAACAACGCACTCTACTAACAGTAAGTCAAGACACACATATATGTATATAACAAAGGAACAAGATAAAGTACAATTTTCACCCCGTATCAAAATAATTCTTGGATTTAAGATAAGCCATCTTCTTTATCTCCTTTTGCGCAAGTGCTATCATATCCAACTCTAAACCTTCTTCTCCCTCTCTCTTTCATCCCGAAAAATCACTCAGGATTTCCCGTGATAACGGCGAGATCCGTGATTTCCTTCACCCCGAAAATCACTCAGGATTTCCCGTGATAACGGCGAGATCCGTGATTTCCTTCACCCCGAAAATCACTCAGGATTTCCCGTGATAACGGCGAGATCCGTGATTTCCTTCACCCCGAAAATCACTCAGGATTTCCCGTGATAACGGCGAGATTCGTGATACCGTTTACCATACCTTTCCCCTATCCAACATTATCCAGTCTCTCTCTCTCTCTCTCTCTCTCTCTCTCTCTCTCACCCTTCCTCTCTCTCTAGAATACTACAAGCGCAAGGAATAAGAAATAAAATTAATAACGACAGAATGAAACGAGAATAGTATTCCAAGAATTATTTCGAAATTGCACTCGATCGCCTCGATCTATTTTTCTTATCGTTCGTCATTCTTAGTGGACTACTTAAGAAAGCGGACTTCGAGAGCTGGGGCAAAGCATGCGCGAAATCGTCGGAATCGACGCCTGAGACAAGAAGTGGCTCGGGCTACGGCCTATTCATTCCCGGACGATAGTCCAACTCAAGAATTATTAGAGCGCCTAATTATAGAACACATTAATATAATAAATAAACACCGCGGAAATAGGAACCCTGACACTCCCCTTGACCCTCTGATTTCCTCTCCAGAGCCATCGCACATTCCATCTTCTGCACCTCAGAACCACCCTCCCTCTCCTCGTCTCAATCATTCTCCCTCCCCCTCACCACTTAATATAGAGTGTGACGAAGGTTGCACTTGCCAAGAGACAGCAGAAATCCCCTTCCTTTATAACGAGGCCTACTCCTTTTTAAGGAGACACATCGGGCAAATTCCATTCCAACGCGAAGACGAATGTTATAGATGGCTCCTTTCTAATTTCCCTATACTAGAGCTCCCACTCCCAGAAGGTGTTTACACCTGCGGGCCAGACGTTCCCGATGAAGAGCAGTTCATGAGAATTGTAGCGGGAAGTCTCCCCGGCGCCCTCATCCCTATGTTTACCCCTATCCATCCCAACCCCATCGGATTCCCCGTCGATATCCTCCGCGCTTTCCTTTTCCCTTCCACCGTCGAAATTACCGAACTTTCTTAACCTAGAATTCTCTCTTACACGCACACACATGGACACTAATTTTATATACCTATTACCATTTAAATTATTGTAACCACCAATCGGGACCCTAAAATTTAAACAATAACTCTTACCCCTTTCTGCCCCGATTGAAGACCTCCGTACTAATGTATCACCCGCGACACATACACATACATTCACTCTTCATTAGCAACTAAGTCCGTCAATAATATTATTATGTATATAAATTCTTTCGTCTTTATATTAGGAATAAATTTATAAATTTCAAAATAAATGATTTTCATTTATTAATAACCCGTTCCCACTCATTCCCGTAAACCAGGATCGCACAAGGTCTCATCCTGCGTAAAAGAGATTAAATTCTCTTGCCAAAAAGGGACCACCGAGCGAACGGCCCTTTAAATAGAGTAAGAGCGACCCTTGCGGTCGTTGACCTATTTGGGCTCAGACGTTCGTTCGGGTCGAACAGACGGATAGTCTGCCGTCGTTCGAAAAGATAAATTTAGTTACGTCCTTCCTTTCGACTCTTCCTTCCTTGAGTCTGGACGTAACACATCTATATATATAAGTGCCGTCCGTCTGTCTGTCTGTCTGTATGTATACGCGAACTCCTTCCACATTTGTGGACCGATTTTTGTGAAACAAGTACCAAAATGTTGCAAATTTTTCGGGGGTGGCTGCTGTGGGGTTTATTTTAATTTTTAAAAAAATTTTTTTTTTCTCAAAAAGGAGGGTATGTTTTCCTGAAAATAATTTTTTTACAGATTTTTACGCCATTTACGCCAATGTGTTTAGGGTGTTCCAAAACATTGTATGTGGGTGGTTGCGTGGGTTTTGCCCACCCGCGCAACCACCCAAATAACCAACCAACGCACTTATACATTTGTTCACCGATTTTCAATAAATTCGTAAAAAAATTCAGCAAATTTTTCGGTGATGGCTACTATATATGTGATTTTTTTAACCCACCCTCGCAACCACCCATGCACCCACCTACGCACTCATACATTTGTTAACCGATTTTCAATAAATTGGTTCCAAAATTTCGCTAATTATTCGGGGATGGCTACTATATGTGATTTTTTTGGTTTTACACCTTCACCCACGCACCCACCCAAGCAATCACATATTTATTAACCGATGTTTTCGAAATTGGTAGTAAAATTTTCGATATTTTTAAGGGATGACCATTATGGTTATTTTAAAGTTTTGCCCATCAACGCAACCACCCACGCCGTTGATACCACTGCTCATATATTTTTTTATCTATTTGCATGAAATTGTTAACAAAATTTCGAAAATTATTCGGGGATGGCTATTATATGTGATTTTTTTTAACAAACCCTCGCTACCACCCACGCACCCACCCACGTACTAATACATTTGTTCGCTGATTTTCACGAAATTGGTGAACGATTCGAAATTGGTATTAAAATTTTCAAATTTTTAATTTTTTAAGTTTTGCTAACCCACGCAACCACCCACACACCCACCCACGCACTCATAAATTTGTTAACCGATTTTCACGAAATTGGTACCAAAATTTCGAAAATTATTCGGGGATGAATATTATATGTGATTTTTTTAGTTTTGTCTACTTACGCACCCACCCACGCATCCACACACGCATTCACACATTTATTAAACGATTTTCACTAAATTGGTACTAAAATTTCGCAAATTTTTCAAAGATGATTACTGTATGTGATTTTTTTTTAATTTTGTCTACATACGCACCCACCAACGCACCCACTCACGCATTTACAAATTTATTGACCGATTTTCAAGAAATTGGTAGCAAAATTTAGCAAATTTATTAGAGATGGCTACTATGTGGTTTTTTTTAATTTTACACCCCAACTCACCCACCCACGCATCTACTCACGCGCGTGCGCATTTAAAAAATGTTATTTTATGTTAAAAAACTTTGTAGTTATAAAAGAGAAACATATAGTTTTAATAAAATCATCTTTTGGTAGTGGCGTGATTGTTAAATGGTGTTATTAAGTAAGAGCATTTATTTATTAATGTATTGTTTTTTTTAAATCGTAAAAATTTTTAAATTATTTTGTTCAGTGAGATTTTGCAAAAATCACCCCTTAGAGGTGATGAGTTTTATTTACATGTCATTTCAGAAATGACTATCTATCTATCTATATCTATATATATAAGTAGCTGGTTTCACATATTAAATGTCATCATTGATCAAACGAATACAAATCAATTTGAAAATACAATCATGGAAGAAAATAATATACCGAAAGAAATAGAAAAAGAAATTGAAGAATTTCTAAATGATAAATATAAATAATAATTAATTTATTTAAATAAAATAATATTTTTTTTTTAATTTGTTAATTGTTTTATTTAAATTAATATATTATCACATTAACATATAATCTAATATGTTTTTTAATTAAAAAATTTCAGTAATTGAAGATGATCAAATAAATACAAATGAATTTGAAAATTCAATTGTGGAAGAAAATAATATACCGAAAGAAATAGAAAATGTTCTGATAAATGAAACAAATGGATTTGAAATTAAAAATATAACGATGAATCAATTAAATATATCAACAGAAATTGAAGAATTTCAAAATGGTAAAAATATAAACAATAATTAATTTATTTAAATAAAATATTTTTTTATAAATTTGTCAATCGTTTTATTTAAATTAATATTATTACATATATATAAAGATATAACCTAATCTATATATAGTATAAATAAAAAATTTCAGTACTTGAAGATGGGCTAGATCATGTATTAATAATGCCATTAGAAGAATTTGAAAAACGAGAGGAGCTAAAGAAGGAGGAGTGTATGAAGAATGAATTTAAAGATAAATTTCAGAAAAAAAATAAAAAGCGGAAAGAAGATAATAATGACAATGATGAAAAAAAGGATAAACAAATTAAAAAAATATAATTTGGTATAAAATAATTATTTAAATTATTAAATATGTGTATTTTGTATTTTTTACATGTTTAGATATTTAATAAAAATTATATATTAAAAATTTTTATTTGTTAATTATTATTTAATAAAATTCGCTGCTTTTTAAATTTCTATACGCTAATTTAATTATTTTTTCAAAATTAATAGAATAAATATTACAACTTTTGTTTGAGATATTAAGCCCAAATATAATATTAATAATTAAATTTTCTACAATTTGCAATATGGGATACGTAACAATAACAGTAATACTATATGTAAAAATTATAGTTTACAAAACTTAATTTAAAAAAATTAATAAACTAACATCATAAATAATAAAAATAACAAACAATAATAAAACTAAAAAACTAATAAATAAATAATTAAAAAAATAATATTTATAATATTAATAACAATAAAATATTTATTTAATAATAAATTAATAATAAAAAAATAATATTAATAATATTAATAATAAATTATTTATATAAATAAATAATTATTTATTTATGTAAATAAATTTTTGTTATGTTTTGTGGCGGGAGAGAGAGAGAGGAAGAAGGAGGCTAAAGGGAAAGAAGATATATATCTAACCTAACCATATTATCTCTTTCTCTCTTTCTCTCTTTCTCTCTCTCTCTCTCTCTCTCTCTCTCTCTCTCTCTCTCCCTCTCTCTCTCTCTCTCTATCTATCTATTTATCTCTCTCTGTCTCTCTTTGAAATTAAAATTTACTTACATTATGCTCACTGGTGTTGCACGCATTTTCGTTTATCTCTTTAGACATCTTGATTAATTAGAAGCCGATTTATACAATTATACGTAGTAATTAGAGATGTGTGACATTAACTACAAAGAACAATTGAAAGAAATGTTTTACGCATAAAATAATAATATTGAAGATAAATGTTACTATAGTCAAGGCATACAAATTAAAGGTTTATTTACACGAATTGCACACATATGCAAAAACACATACACAAATTTTTCAAAAATTACTTCTTGGTGTAATTTTGTAAAAATCACACCTTAGGGATGAGTTTCGATTTTTTAACGTGAGTCATTTAATAAATTTATCTATAATAAATTGCTGGTTTCAAATTAAATTACGTTAAATGTCATAATGGATAGGTCAAATAAAATAGAAACTGTTATAATAAATAAAATCCGCACAACAAAGAAGGAGTCGAAGGTGTAAAATTTTACGAGAAAGGAAATAGTAATAGACGAAGTTATAACGTTGAAGAGGGAGAGTGAAGGGAGAAACGGTAGATATTTTACATATTTATATATATAGAAATTTGTAATAATTGTGTTTAAATATTTGTAATTAATATTATTTAATAATTACACTTTTATTATATTTTTCTTATATGAAAAAAAGATTTCTAAGATATTAAAAATTCAATTATATAAAAATTATATAAAAAAAATTTATATAAAATTTATTATATAAAAAGGCTGCTGTGCGCCTGTAAAAAAAGGCTGCTGTACGCCTATAAAAAAGGCTGCTGTGCGCCTGTAAAAAAAGGCTGCTGTGCCCCTGTAAAAAAAGGCTGCTGTGCGCCTATAAAAAAGGCTGCTGTGCGCCTATAATAAAAGGCTGCAGTGCGCTTATAAAAAGAGGCTGCTGTGCGCCTATAAAAAAAGGCTGCTGTGCGCCTATAAAAAGAGGCTGCTGTGCGCCTATAAAAAGAGGCTGATGTGCGCTTATAAAAAGAGGCTGCTGTGTGCCTATAAAAAAAGGCTGCTGTGCGTTTATAAAAAAAGGTTGTTGTGCGCATATAAAAAAAGGCTGCGGTGCGCCTATAAAAAAAGCTGCTGTGTGCCTATATAAAGAATTAATATAAAACATAATAAGCACGAAAAAGAAAAGATTCATCAAGAAAATCGATGAACTAATGAATAAATAATTCTTGGTCATACAGAAAGACAAATAATATTTTATATATATAGAATAATATATATATAGATTATTACGGCACTTATATAGATATATATAGATAGATATAATTTTTTTATATAAAATTAGGCAATAACATATATTTGAGAACATATATATTCAAAAATTACTATTATACATATTTAAAAAATACTCTATTGTTATTTAACAATTCGTATAATATACCTACGTATACGTCGTATACGGTACGACGTAGACAAGTATGCCTCAAAAGAGAAAAGGCGGAAATTTGTATAAAGTGAGTCGCGAAAGCAAGCGCTTACGACAAATACGAATAATTGAGAGTTTTGAGGAAAGGTCTCAACGACTCGAAGCTGATGCCCAGAGACATGCTCAGCAGAGGGCCGACGAAAATGATGACGCAAGGTCTCAACAACTTGAAGCTGATGCCCAGAGACATGCTCAAGGAAGACAAAAAGCTAAACAATTAAATCATTACATTGCGCTAATTGCCAAGGACCATGAAATAAATGTGCCAGTTTATACACTTGGCCAAATGAATGTAGAATGCCAATTTTGCAAATCGTTAAACTTTGCATGTGAAAAATCTAAAGATGGAAAATTCACATATTGTTGTCAAAAAGGCAAGCTTAAATTAAAGCCAATAAATTGTCCTGATTTTATAAAAAAATTATACATTGGAAATGATTTTGCTTCAAAAAATTTCTTAAATAATATTCGTTCATATAATAGTGCTTTAGCTATGGCTTCAATGGGTGCGCCGGGAAATAGAAATCCATTGGATGTTGTGAACAATGCTCCTTATTGCTTAAAGATTCATGGGCAATATTATCATTTAACTTCAACAGCAATGCGCCCAGCGGATGGGCAAGCTCCGCGATTTGCACAGCTTTACTTTTTAGATACAGAAGAAGCTGTAAATCGTAGAATGAATAACAAAGCTAATAAGGAGTGTGATTCAGAAATAATGAAAGAGTTGTCAAGTTTTATGGTTCAATGCAATGAATTTGCAAAAACATTCAAGATGATGCGTCAAGTTGAACAAGATCTTAATCCGATAGGAAATAAAACCATAAATTTAATGTTGTCCTTTAGAAAAAATCCTCAACAAGATCAAAGAAGATACAATGCTCCACAAGCAAATGAAATAGCTGTGATCTTTAAGAATGTAGATGGTGAGCCTCCATTTGAAAGAGACGTTCGGATTTATAATAAAAATTCGAACGATGTTCAACAAATATCAATTCTAGACAAAAGGTGTGACCCAATGTGTTATCCTTTGTTATATCCATATGGTAACGATGGATGGCATTCAGAACTTAAATCATATAATTCTAAATATCCAGAATTCAAAGTAACTCAAATGGATTATTATGGTCACCTGTTAGCACCAAGATTAGAATTTAGTCAATTTAAAAAGGCAGGCAAATTGAGATGTCAATTTATACTTGATGCCTATATGAAAACTGAAGCAAATAGGCTTAATTATATTAAATTAAATCAACCTCAATTAAGAGCAGAACTTTATTCGGGATTAATGGATCACCTAGATAATCGAGCACAAAATGAAGGAATTACAGCTGGTATACCTGTGATATTACCATCTTCATTTATGGGCAGTCCAAGAAACATGCAAGAAAGGTACCAAGATGCTATGTCTTTGGTAAGAAAGTTTGGTAAACCAGATATTTTTCTTACAATGACTTGCAATCCTCAATGCCCAGAAATTAAGGATAATCTTGATGGATGTTTAATAGAATTTCGACCAGATTTGGTCGCTAAAACATTTAACTTGGATATCAAAGAGATTTTAAATGATCTAATTCATAATAAAATTTTTGGAAATATTATTGCTTATGCAGGTGTGATTGAATTTCAAAAAAGAGGACTTCCACATTTGCATTTACTTGCAATGTTGAGTGATGAAGATAAGCCCCGACTTCAAGAAGTTATTGACATGATGATATGGGCTGAAATCCTTGATGAAGAAAGATATTCAGAACTTAATTTAAAAATTTTGAAGCACATGATTCATGGTCCTTGTGGAGATTCCTCCCACAGATATCCTTGCACTGGAGACGATGGAAAATGTTCAAAAGGTTTTCCAAAAGAGTTTCGTGAAGAAACTAATGCTAATGTGAATGGATATCCTATGTATCAACGAAGGAATTTTGGTAAAAAATACATCGTTAGAGGCAAAGAAGTTGATAATCGATGGGTGGTGCCATATTCATCATATTTAATCATGAAATATGATCGACATATCAATTTGGAAATATGTTCATCGGTGAAGAGCGTAAAATATTTATATAAATATATTCATAAAGGATTTGACTGTGCTGCGATTGAAGTGCAAGCACGAGATGGCATAAGGCTAATTAAAATAGATGAAATTAAATCATTCCTGGATGCAAGATATATTAGTGCTCCAGAAGCAATGTGGAGACTGAACGGATACGATCTGTTTATGAGATCTCATACAGTAATCAGATTGGCAGTTCATTTGCCTAATCGTCAAATGGTTTATTTTCGAGCAGGAAATGAAGAGCAAGCTGCTCAGAGAGAGCTCACTCGAGATACTACGCTGACTGCATGGTTCAAATTAAATCAATCTGATGAAAATGCAGTGAATTTTATTTACACAAATATTCCTTATCATTATGTATATGATAAAAAAGAAACTAAGTGGAAGCCACGCAAAAAAGGTGGTGAAAAAATAATTTCAAGACTCTATACAGTAAGCATAAAAGATATTGAGAGATTTTATCTCCGTCTTCTTCTACTACATGTGACTGGAGTTAAATGTTTTGAAGATTTGAGAACTGTAAATGGAGTTCTTTATAATACATTTAAAGATGCAGCAATTGCAAAAAATTTGGTAGAAAATGATAATCTTTGGGGAAAAACGCTGGAAGAAGCAACAGAATCGAATATGCCTGCACAATTTCGAGAATTATTTGCTTACATTTGCATCTTTGGAACTCCAACAGATGTACCAACTATTTGGAATAAATATAAAGATTTCATGATTGAGGACTTTGTACATAACAATGTTGTAAATCCTGAAAATATGGCTTTAAACCATATACAAGGAATTCTGATAAATAATGGAAGTAGCTGTGAGAACTTCCAATTGCCAAATACAACTCCAATAAATATTTACGTAACAGAGTATAATGTGGATGAAGAAAGAATACGTGGTGATTATTTATTATCGACACTAAATGCTGAGCAAAAGCACGTGTACGATATAGTCATGCGAGCAATTGAAAATGAAAATGAAACTCAGAGGTTATTTTTTATTGACGGGTTTGCAGGAAGTGGTAAAACATACCTATTTAACACATTTTTAAGTGTTATTCGAGGAAGAAACGAAATAATTCTTCCATGTGCTTCAACTGGAATTGCAGCCACACTTCTGAAAGGAGGAAGAACTTATCACTCTCTGTTTAAGCTTTCAATCCCAATTGATGATGGAGCTAAATCAAATATTAGAGGAAATTCTCAAGGTGCACGAGAATTGATTAATGCCAAATTAATCATATGGGATGAAGTGAGCATGACTGTTGGACATGCTTTAACAGCAGTTGATAAACTTTTAAAGGATTTGATGAAGAATCCTCGACCATTTGGAGGAAAAGTAATTTTATTTGCAGGAGATTTCAGACAAAATCTCCCAGTAGTGCCTCATGCACAAAAAGCAGCTATATATGAATCGATTGTAAAATACAATCCTATATGGAGGAACGTAACTCAAGTTAAATTAAAACAAAATATGAGAATTGCGGAAGAAAAAGAATTTTCAAATTGGCTAATGCAACTCGGAGATGGTAAATTATCAAATAAGGATGGACTACATCTCGATACAATTGAAATCCCCAAAGATTTTATATCAAAAGAATCTCTTATTAATGAAATTTTTGGTGATAGAATCACCATGAAACGGATTAGAGAAAATCCAGTCCTAAAAATGAGGATACTTTTAAAATTAATGACACAATCCTTTGTCAAATGGAAGGAGAGGAAAAGGAATATCTCTCAATTGACTTTATTGTAAGTGATGATCCACAGGAGCAATTAAATTTTCCAACTGAGTTTTTGAACTCTCTGACACCTTCTGGAATGCCAGTTCATCGACTTAAAATAAAAGTCAGTGCTATAATAATCCTATTAAGAAATTTAAATACTAAGAAAGGACTTTGTAATGGAACAAGATTTATTGTAACTAATTTGAAAAATAATCTAATTTATGCGGAGGTTCTAACTGGTCCTGCTCGAGGACAGATTGTCATCATTCCAAGGATAGATTTAATTACAAGTGATTTGGAATTGCCATTTAAATTTAAACGAAGACAGTTTCCTATTCGAGTATCATTTGCTATGACAATAAATAAATCACAAGGACAGAGTTTAGAAAAAATTGGGATTTATTTGCCACATCATGTATTTGCTCATGGTCAACTTTATGTGGCATTTTCTAAAGCAACCAAAAGGGAAAGTGTAAAAATTAAGATTGATGAATTTAGCAATCAAGGACATCTAATTGAAGGAAGTGAAAAATGTTTTACAAAAAATATAATATACAGAGAAATTTTGTAAATTGAAGAATTATGAAATTGTATGAGACCTAATAATAGCGGGTTAGCGGTGGGTACATTAGACGTAATCAAAAAATATTTGAGTAAGGAAAAAAAATTGGTATAATAATTAAATAATAAAAAAAAAAATTTGTATGAATATATATTTACTAAACTAATGTTTCAGATTTAAAACATATTAAATTGTGTGGAAATTAAAATAACAAAAAAAATTAATATAAGCAAACAAAATTTTAATTATAAATATTTAAGTTTATGCAAAACAAGACGCAAAATACAATATCAGGGAGTGAAAAAAAAATAATAGTAGTCATCTTCGAAAAATTTGCAACATTTGATATAAATTTCGTGAAAATCGGTCAAAAAATATGCAAGTAGTTCGCGGTAATACAGACAGAACAATTAATCTTTTGTGTTAAATCAGGTTTTATAAAGGCTTTATGAGAACCGCGCGAAGCGCGGTCCGAATTATAAAAGCTTTGAGGACCGCGCGAAGCGCGGTCCGAAACGCTAGTGTGAATATAAATAGAAAGTTTTAAAAAATGTATATTAATATAATCAGCAACATGTACAAAATTTTAAAAAAGTTGAATTAATATTACAATAATAACAATAAAATTTTTTGGCATTTTATCTTCTATTGTGCAACTATGTATTTTTTCAAATTTTAAACTTAATTATATAAAATAAAATTAATATTTTATAATTAACTTTTCTAAAATTGTTATAATAAAATAATCTATATAAATATATCAATTGTTTTCAGAAAAAATATTACATTTTATTTAGCATGTAAATGCATTTTTTAAATAACTTAGAATAACACAAGTGCGCGTTACGCGCGTGTCATTCTTCGGTTTTATGTAAAAAAAATGATATTAAAAAAAAATAATATAAAGTTTGTTTAAACCCGATTAATATTTTTTTCACAAAAAAAGTTGATTAAAGCGTTAATTTGCTAATTAAATTTAAAAATAATAATATGTTTAAAAATTAAAATAGTAATATATTATAAATAATATGTTATAACATCTTATTCCTGATTAATATTTTTTTGAAATCAGCTGTCAAAAATATTAATCGAGTTTAAAATTTGCTAATTAAATATTCTAGCTTATATATGAGTCATTCCACGTCAACCGGGCCACCTCTCTGCCCAGAACAGATTGCAACTAAAAAATTTTTTCACGAGTGCAAAATTTACTTAAAAATATACTCTTTCGAATGCCGTGTGCTAAAAATTGTGATACATAATGGCGAAACCAATACGGCGAATTCAAGGTATCCGTACGGACGCACATTTATAAAAATGAGATATATTGCACAGAAATATACTTAATGTCTTTCTAAAAATACAATTTAGTGTCTTCTAAGTAATTTTTAATAAAAATTGGACGGATTAAAGGTTGGTTGTTGACTTAGCATGTGTGATAAGCGTTAATGATATTTTTGGTTTTATTTAACTTTTTTTCTATAAAATTTCAATATTTTTGATTTTTTCATGCTAATCATATAAGAAAAGAAAACCTTCTGTTGCAGAAGAATATCTTTTTATTAGCAGATAAGAAAAGGTCTGCTATTTCATAGTAGATTCTCTGCGGCTAAGCCAGTACCAAAAATTCAGCAAAGTTATGCTTTCATTCCATTATCAGAAGGAAAACTAATAAAAAGAGACAGCGGAGCAACTGCGAGGGGTATACGAAATAAAAACATTTTTTTCTAAACTGCATTGTTTATGAGATATTCGAAACACACATATGTATATACATAATTTGAATATTGTGTTTTCAGATCAATGTGCTGTGTACTACAACTCCGGCTATTATACGTATCGGTGAGTGAGAAATTGTTTATTTTAAAACATTTCTATAGCGGTAATGGGGGTGTATATAATATGTTTGAAAATATTAAAATATTAATATGTTTTATATAATATGTTATAATATTTTATTCGCGATTAATATTTTTTGACAAAACTTAGGTGATAATTATCAAAAATATTTATCGAATTTAAAATATTATAACATCTCTTTCTAAAAAAGACATGTTAAGTCGATTCTCGCGAGTATTGTTGCATCTTTTCCGCGATGCTGATTGACTGTTTCGATTCGCATTGTGCGTTATATTCGTAGCATCGAGAGGCAAATTAAATAAAATAATGTTTGAAATAATATGTTATGATACTTTATCCGCGATTAATATTTTTTGACAGAAATCAGCTGATAACTGTCAAAAATATTAATCGAGTTTAAAGTATTATAACATTATTTAAAATTACACAGACAGAATTTTCTCTTAGAATTTACCCTGAAAATCATGGTAATCGTGGGACAATATGGTATAGAAAGAATTTGTTTAATATTTTAATTTGTTTGTGTTTTAATTTATCTAATATTTTAGATTGTCTTTCTTAAAAAAATTGTTGAAAAAGATTACTATTTAAGTAAATCTGTCTGAACGCACGGCAATTATTTGTCAAGTATTTAAAGTGAGTTTCTCGCGAGTGCTTTACGCTGATACAGTTAGTACCGCCATTGTTCCGCGAGATGGCTTCGCGGCGAACAGTCTTTCCGTAGAAGAAAACAGTGTAAGAAAGTATATAAGGCGATGAAACTACTTACATGACGTCTTGATGTTCAAGGCTTTTAAAAAGGGTTATTGGTTACACTTTTATTTTCGACGCATTGATTTAAAATTTCTGTTCTCGTCAAAGTGAAAGTTATTCTCTAAACATGTTATATTGTGTTTTTATTTAATATTAAAATTTAATCTTCATAAAATATCTTTAATCAAACTTATTTAGAGGATATTATTATATGTTATTTATAAGCCGCTAAAGAACAGATTAAGTTATTTTGTAACTCGTGAAAAAGGGAGAGTAATAATAATAGATATAGAAAATAGTTTCTTAAATTTAATATCCATTAAATTATTTTCTTGATGAATATCGTTTTATTTTATTGCAATTCTTTATGCATATCGTCTGCTATTTACTGAAATGAAATAACTCAATTTAGAAAATTTTTAATATATACATATAATTTAACCTATTTAACATATATACTGCGTTTGGCAATGCAAATTGATCATTGTTTTACTCGTAATGTAGCCAACGCTACAATAACAAATAATTTTATTTATTTTGCCTTGAACAGTTGGGGTAAATATATTTGATAAAATTTCAGCTCGCATTTTATATGTTGCCGATGTAATACCTGTGTAATATCTATGTACTAATTACTTTTACTGATTTGTCTTCTAATTTTATTTTTTGAGGGTTGCCATTTTTTAAGATGGGTACATTTTTTGGTTTTATAATTTTATTTTTTATTCGTATTTCATTTGTATTTTCTTTTTCAAACTCATCTAAATTTATATTGTTGAAATCAGTTGTGTGCCTTCTTCTTTTTTGATCGTTTATTCGAAGTTTTGCTTCTTCAATTCTGAAATGTCCTGACTTGTGATAGGACACATTTTAATATAATGTGGTCCTTTATAATTGCTCTCCTCAACGACAACAATACATACACAATTATTAAAAGAGATCCTATAAAAAAATTAATTAACAATCTCCACGATTGACATGCGTAACAACGTCGTTTATAAAATTTCATATGAAAATTGATGCCTCATACGTAGGACAGACCAGCAGACTTCTAAAAACACGCATTTCTGAACACCATGAACATATAAACAGGAATACAACACAACGTTCGGTAATCATAGAACATAGATTAACAAATCATGATTTTGCATGGGATAAGAGGGAAATTTTGGATGAAGAACATATAAATTTGGAAAGCGTTTAATATCCGAAATGATTTTTATTAAAAGACAAAAAAATAGGTTAAACATGCAGAGCGATACTAAAGGTTTACATGGTACTTTTTTAACAACGGTGGAGAGATTACCACAGATTTAATTTCCGCGATTTTTAGCATATTTCCCCACATCAATCTTACATACGAATACAGTGTTTCTTGTATTGTTTACACTCACAATGTCAAGCGACACCGAATCTTAGCATTTATTTTAATTTGATAGTTGGGTCTTGCCCACGGTCATTGACTGTTGCTCTTTTATCGAGATGGATGGGGTGAGTTTTTTGGCTTTTAATTAATTAATGAATCTACTATTCACCACTCTCATGGACATACAACTCTTTGTTGTTTTTTTTTTTTTAAGTTTTGCATCTCACGTTTTTCTTTCCAAAGGACGTGTGATCTGCTGCTCTTTTGCGGTAGCAATCGGAGGAATTCTTATTGCTCCATCCGTTTACTAGTCAATGGCTATGGAGGATTGCGCACACCGAATGTTCTTTTGTTCCTGTATGTATCTTTAATGTAAATAAATGTGTGCTTTGTTAATTTCTTGTATTAACGGACTTCATATTTTGTTAATTCTTTTATTATTTTGTGTTTTTGACAGTTAACTGAAGAAGTTCCAAAACATGGACCGAAACGTCTGAAATATATTACTGGATATAAAAAATTTATATATTGCGCATCATTTACCGCGCTCGGCTCTTTACTAGCCTGCTTTTTTTCCATTGTTAGTTTAATTTAATAGAGCTTTCATTAATTATATCACTTTGTAGATCACACAGTTCTAACTGAAAATCTACACTCTGTTCAATTATTGAAATTGTTCGAGGATTTTCGTAAAGTAAAAGATCTTTCTTCAACTTTTTAAAATCACGAAATCGATGATCAAATTGTGCAATTAATTCATTGATAAGATGCACTTATTTTTTGAAGTCGCATTTCGTATCATATTTTTTAACGAGAATTTTGCAAGAAAGAAAGAAAAGAAAACTATTTTTTTCCAAATAATTTAAAAATATTTTTAATTTTGTGCGGAACGAATCGACATGACATTAACTCGGATACCGTTTGATTAGTCTGTTGTAGCTTTAAATTTAAAGTATTTAGGTGACAAGTTACATCTGTGATGAAAGCTAATTCCGAAAGTGATTCCACGTCTTCAAAAAATGATTTAAATGTTTTTAGTTTTGCTATGCACTTTTGTTGTATGAATAGATATATTTCTTTTCTTATAGAAAAAAATTTTTGCAAAGTTTTTCCGGCACTTAAGCATCGGACTTCACAGTAAAATGGTATGTCTATGTAAATTGTATCTCTTCGAGGAAATTTTGAAATTTGCGATGAAGCAGGGATTTGTTTTCACCTTTAATTGCATTTACAATTGCTGTTACGGTCTGCATAGTTTCATAGCTTTCCCGCATAAAGCTTTCTGATATATAATACAATGAAATATAGGAAATTTTAATTTCTTTGCTTTAATTGATCTAAAAGTTCTAATTTTGGATCTTACCATTGATTTAGCACTATCTGTCACTATACACGAACATTTTGCAAAATCGCAATTAAATTTGTTTAAAGTAATCTCCCGTGCTTTGTAAATGTCAATACCGATTAGTGTAGCATGTAATGGCACGAAATCTAACATTTCTTTGGTACACGAAAAATCTTGCACAATTCGCGCAAGAAATGCTTAATTGGCTTACGTGTTGAACACCGTGCTCTCATCGAGGCACAATAAAAAACAAGTGCATGTATTTAATAATGATTTTAATTTTTGTTCTATAGAACTGGCTATCATAATAATTCTTGATCTTACCGTGTCACGAGCAAGTGGAACGTTATTAATTTTCTCAAGCGTCACAGTATTTCCAAATGTTGTCACTGCTGCAAGAATACACTCTTTTATGAAGACACCGTCGGTAAACGGTTTTGAATGTTTCGCAATTAGATATGAAATGGCATACGACGCACGAATTGTTTTATCTTGAATATCTTCATCTTCATTATCACAAATGTTCGAAATTGTATCAAAACGTTGCTGATACACTAATTTTAATGTTGCAATCACAGCAGATTTTTCGTGTCCTGCATATGCTGAATATTCGTTTAAATGATTATGATTATGGATGCTTTCCAGCTACGGAACACAGTGAGACACTGTGTTACACAGTGTTACACAGTGTTACATAGTGTCGACTTGTAGCTGGAATGCTATTTAGCTATTTCATTTCACCACCAGAGTGCAGGGCAGTCACTTTACAATATTTGTCACTAAATTTACCGATGTATATGTACAATTATGTTTAACAATTTGTAATAATTAAAAATCGCAATTTTTTCTATAATTATTTAAATTACATAATTATTTTTGTGCAAAAAGCGATTAAAAGAAAGAAACGCGCGTAAGCATCTATTCAATTTAAGAACTTTTAACTATATATCTCCTAACTATATGCTCTATTAATTTTCATTAATTATAAATAAAATAATTATTTCTTAAATTATATAACATGAGACTATATTTCTAAACTTGCTTAAACAATTTTTCAACGATTGCAATATTAATTTTTTTAAAATTATGTCTTAACTATATGCTTAATTAATTTTTATTAATTGTAAATAAAATAATTATTTTTTAAACTATAAGACTATATACCTAAACTTGCCCAAATAAATTTTCAACAATTGCATTAAAATTTTTAAAATTATATCTGCTCAATTAATTTAAATTAATTATAAATAAAATAATTATTTCGTAAACTATATGACTATATTCCTAAACTTGCCCAAACAATTTTTTAACGATTGCATAATAAATAAAAATAAGAAATATTAAATTTGTCTGCTAAGTATACAGAGATCACCTACGGATACCAATCCATAGAAAATAAAATAATGGTAACAAATATAGAAATGTTGGTAGCCATGGAGCGACGACACAGTCGTACATAGCATTTTAGCTATACAGGGTGTAACTAAACAAACGTATACGAAGCACACCATCAGGTGCAGGACAACAAACTAAATCGAAAAGTCCTGAGCCATTTTTTTATCTGAGCTTTATTTCTTACGCTATAAATTGTTAAAGTTTGCCAATCAGCGCGTGGCTACAACGGAAGGCAGCGTAGGCGCCGCCTACTGGGTGAGGAGCGCGGGATCGGAGAGTAGCGAGACAAAGTGGGGCGAAGCGAATGTAACATGTCTCTGCTCTTTTTTGTACGTTTTGCGTAGCTCTTAAAATTTGATTATTCTCGATACTCTCGACAGTGTGGAATATTTCATTTTTCCATCTCGTTAGCTGTCTCCATATTTGTGTTTAGAAATACTTTTTCTTTGAAAAGAAAGATTACATGAGTTGTAGTCCGGAGATCGAGAAGGCCACGGACTAGTACTGAATCCTTCCCATCCTTGAGGAAAATTTTTATCGAAGTAATGGCGGATGATACTTTTGAATAAGATTCATTGAAATTAATATTAAAAGTGGTTCCGATAATTGGACTTAAATATTAAATTTATTTTAAGCGCAAAGTATGTTTTTATTTTTAACATATTTAACAAAAAAAAAAAAACTTTCTTGATGTATGAAAACATTATAATATATATGTATGTAGTAATGACTACTTTTATTAAGATTTTTAGTCTTGATGTGTGAACATGATATAAAAATTAAGCCCTGAGAGTAGAATACAGTATTGAAACTGAGATAGCGATCTTCACAATTTCGATAGATTCTATTAAACTACGCAATAAAATAATAATTATAAACATTTTTATAATAATAAAATAAAAATAAGTTATAATATAAATTATAATAAAATTAAACATATTTATAATAATAAAATAGAAATAAATAATAATATAAATATAATAATAAAATAAAAATAAAGATTTAAAAATAAATATTTAATTTATAATAAATATAAATTTATAATAAAAAATTAATTTATAATAAAAATAAATATTTTCATAATAAAAATAATTCTTGTGTTAACAAAATAATTATTTAACTAAAATTAAAGAAATTGTTCGAAATGAGTTCCTCCCACTTCGATACATATTTCTGCTCTTTTTTGTACGTAGCTTTTTGTATATGATGATTTTCAATTCTTTGAACAGTGTGGAATACCAATTCTTTCATTTCGTCTGTGGTTTCGATGTTGTTATTTAAAAACACTTTTTCTTTAATCGCTCCCCAAAGATAAAAATCACATGGGTTGAAGTCCGGAGATCGAGCAGGCCACGGAGTTATTGAACCTTTTCCAACCCATCCTTGTGGAAAATTTTCATTAAGATAACGGCGGACGATACCTTTGAATAAGATCCATTGATATGAATACTAAAAGTGATTCAATAGATAATTAGACTTAAATGCTAACTTCTAAGTGCAAAGTGTATGTTTTTACTTTTAACATATTTAATAAAACTTTCTTTATGAAAACAAATTATACACAATACACATGTATGTAATAAATACTGTTATTAAAATTTTTAGTGTTGATAAAGCACGATATAAAAATTAACCTTTAAGGGTAGACTATAATATTGAATCTGAGATAGCAATCTTAACTAATTTTGATAGATTCTTCTAAACTGTATGCAATAAACATTTTTATAGTAAAAATTTCTTACGTGCAGAATGGGCAGGTGCGCCATCATGCATGAATATCATAGCTCGTCTATTTAATGCTACATCTTCCAAATTATTCTCTGCCGGAATTAATAAATCTGGCAGATTATTTCGCAAGAAATTGAGATATTCTGACATTTAAACGTTCTGGTAGTATAAAAGGTCCAATCTAAGCTCAATTAATAAAGTTATATTAATAATAGGAACAATATTAGTAACAAAACAGTAGTATAATTAACAATTACAAATTAGAATTCTATGAAGAAAATGTTTATTGTATTGATTATAAATAAAAAAGATATGTCAAGATATGTCAGAGATATTAAAAAATAAGTTTCATTGAAAAAAAAAGATTAAAAAGGACTGAATAAAAATAGTTTTAATTCAATTAATTTAAATTTCAATTAAATTATAATCTTAAAATACTTACAATTTGATCTCCCAGCAATCCACACCAAACATTAAGGAATATCGGTATTGAAAAGAACTTAACCTAGTGAGAAATGGATTTCCATGGCTCCAGTAATGATAATTGTGGGTATTAAACATTCCGTTTCTCGTAAATGCACATTCATCAGTATACAAAATCCGACTTCCGTAATTAGGTCTCAAATTCATTTGATTTAAATAATATTCAGCAAAATTCACACGAAATGGATAATCTCGTGGAAGTAAATGTTGTACTTTTGTATAGTGATACGGGTGCCGCTCATTTTCTTTAAGCACTCTATAAACACTCATATGCGATATATCAAACTGACGAGCAACAGATCTTGTACTTAATGTGGGATCATTGCGAAAGACAGCCATAACAGCATCTTCCATCACAAGATTGCGTATTTGACGTGGACGACCTCCGTTTCTATTATTCGGTAAAACATTGCCAGTTTCTCGTAGTCGTCGAACAGCACCAGCTATTACATTTGGACTTGGATGATGTCGATTCGGATATAAATTAGCATATTGCACTGCGGCAGGTGCAGCCTGTTCTCCGTTTATAAAATACAAACGAATCATTTCGTAATAATCTTGTGCGTAATAAACGGGCATGATGAGGATTATTAAATGGTCTGTCACTTATAAAAGATCGTTCACTTATAAAAGCATAACAATGAATAATTGAAATGATCAGAAGATTTTGTTTATAAGAACCTTCGCGCTTGTGCTTTGTTTTCATACATACACAATACATAAAGATGAACATACATACATACATACGTATGAAAACAAAGCACTAGCGAAGATTCTTTATAAATAACAAAAATATTAAAGAAAGAAGTTGTCATTCTTCTTTTTTAACTGATACATCGAAGAGAGAGAGATCTCGTCATGTCCGTACCAACGTTTATGGATCTACAGGGGTTTATCCTCAATAAACAATTCATTGTAAAGGAAGCGGCAATCCTGAGAAGAGGATTTATTTTGTCACATTATTTTTTCGCATGTCCTGTACCATGGAGTGTACTCATAAAATCGGAGAGACACCAAGCCTCATGGTTGACTCGAAATCATCATGGATTGCAATGGGAAGATGGAAACGTTCCATACAGCATGGCTCAGCGTTTGATTACAACAGCTATCGTTGGTGGACCACATGAAGAAGAAGAAGAATCCATTCTCGTATATGTAAAAGGACTTGAGAAGCGAGAATGGTTAGCCGATATATTGGATGATGCGGGAAACGGTTTCATTATTGAGACCTTGGATGCTGATTACGATGATATCGAGTCTCTAAATAATCTAGATGTTAAAAACACTATGCGATGTGGAAAACATGTTAAGAATTGCGCATTACAAAATGTATTCAAAATATTTAACTGGTGGTCGCAACGCCAGAAAGAATTGCAAGATTTGGAAAAATAAAATATTTAAACATTAATGTGTTTTATCTCTTATTCCCCTTCCCCAATCCTTTCCTCACGAATCGTTTCTAAGAATTCTTTTTTATCCGAGCGCCGTTTCCCCTTCTCCTAAATTTCATAGCGCTAATAGTATTCTAGAATCTCCCACCATATTTACCCCACTACTTTTTAAAATAAGCGTCACGTATATTCTTAATTTTATACGATCAGTGTAGCGTTAACCGTTCATACTGGTGGTTCACTTTTAAAATCTGGAAATATGTACTACGCTAAAAGAAGCAGTGGCTCCGGCAGACGTGTGAATAATTACGTCCCGAGTCGTGATGACACTCCATCGTTTGAGAATAAATGTGACGAGTAAGTTTAACTTTTTCTATTTTTCTATTTTTGTCTTTATATTTTTACAAATTGTATTATTTTTCAAACTAATTTCATTTTTACAGCATTTCGTTGGAGCGTCGTGCGGTTCGTATACTAGGCAGACGATACGCATTGACGGCTACGGAATTTAAATTCCTCGAAATTGGTATCAAAGTGGATCTACCGAGTTAATCGCCATAGGAGATCATCGAGGAAAGGAACTGATACTATCTCTCGAAGCGTGGAAAGGACTCTACGAGCAACGTCACAATATTCAGAATCTGCTTCGAAACGATTTTAAAGATGCCTACAGTTTTATAAGCGTTGGACCGTTAACAGTGCGAGTTCGTACGATTAACGACGCCAAGTTAATAAGTCTTGAATCTTCAAATGTATGCATGATGATGATCGAATCGACGTTACACCGTATGTTCGATCTCGATCCATGCATTGATGTAACTTTTGACCGATTGGTTAAAATTACCAATACAGTCGATATCAAGTTTACGCAATTTTCAAATATCGCGTCCAATGTAACGAATCCTAAAGAAGTATCAAATGTAATACGCGCTAGCGACGCCTTCAACAAGCATCAGCTCATCGATTGCGAGCTGACAGCTTTAGTTTTTAGTCCATAATATGTAAGAAAAAAAAAAAAAAAATATTTAAAAGAATAAAGAGTTTTTAAGTCTAAATTATGATGTAATTTCTTTGCATGCATTTCCATTCTCCATCTTTCTCCCACCCGTAAGCAGTCCCAGCTCTCATACGTAGCTCGTTGCATGGTCCTTGCGGGGCGGATGACGTCATGCGGGGAAGGGGGAACGCCAGGCTGGAGACCGAGAGGCTAGGGACTGAGAGGCTAAGGACCGAGAGGCTAGGGACCATGAGAGAGATGATGCGATGCGTAGCGAGGAGAGAGAGAGATGACGTGAGGCGCAGCGAGGAGAGAGAGATGACGCGAGGCGCAGCGAGGAGAGATAGAGAGAGAGAGAGAGAGATAGCGTGAGACGCAGCGAGGAGAGAGATAGCGTGAGGCGCACGCGAGAGAGAATTTATTTTTTAATAATATTTTAATATATAATTATTTTATAATAATATTAATATAATAATTCTTTTATAATAATATTCTTAATATAGATGGAAAGAGGAATTATTCTAAAATAAACTATATATTTTTTTAATATTTAAAATAATTTTTATTCTTAAAATGAGTATGCGTAATATTTATAATTTTGTGTGTGTGTGTGTGTGTGTGTGTATGAATGTGAATTTAAAATTTAAAATATAAGAATATAATAATATAATATGAATATAAAGATAAGAATATAAACACTAAGAATATAAAGATAAGAATATAAACACTAAGAATATAAAGATAAGAATATAAATATAAGAATATAAAGATAAGAATATAAATATTATAATATATAAAAATTTTTAATGCGTCGGCGGCAAGCGGAGGAGCAGCGGCTGGGCAGTGGTGGCGGCAACGGTGGTGAGGTGATCGGGCGGCTGTGCCGACGATGGTGGGGGTGGCAAGACGACGGCCGTGGGACTACTGCGAGGGGTCCCTTCTGTGACAGAAAAAAAAAAAATTTGTATTAATTATTTTAACAATTTTTAAATTAAAAAGAAATACTTACAACACATCTCTTGCTTGAGGTTTTTGCACATCAAGTTCGCGATTTCTTAAATAATGCACAATCGAAGTCACTGGAATGTTCTTCAATCTTTCCTGAGACGCCATCTTCACTTTCAGAATTCTCACTTTAAGTGTCCCAGCACAATCTCCCAAAGTTTATTGTGTGCAAATAGGGCACATATTGCATGGAATTATTATATACAATGGATTTCTACAATTGCAGCACGATCGACTCTCCACTGCGTCGTGTAATTGAATCACATGCTTCCGAACAGCATACATGTGTCCGAAGTCTTGAATAGAGATCATACATGTAGTACATAGAGCTTGATCAGTACCCGTCGAATAATAAAAGTATATTGTACAAACTTTTGTACGTCCGTTTAGCGCAAGGATTTGTGAATTGTCCACTACCTTGTCGTCAATATCCGTAAGGTCCTCACTGCAATTACTAATATAATTACTGTCATCCGACAGCGCGTGATCTTCGTCAGACGACTCGTCTAATATCGCTTCGAAATTATTATCATTTTCCATTTTTTTTTTTTCTCACTATTATGCTACTAACACTTCGCACAGGACACTTAGCTCTTTACTATTGAATACTGAATACTTTGTGATGAACATCGTGGATACAGACCCGCTCTCCATAAGTTTCAACCCCCATCCCTCTCAAAATTATCGCAAAGGAATATCATAGTAATAAAATCGAGCGCTATCTGTTTACGACCGATTTTCTGCGAGGGTACAAAGCAGCCGAACGTTGGCGCCGATACGTTGCATTCTTCCTTAAAAATATTAAGAAAAAATGTTTCGCTCTCGTTTATGGAGGATTTTCCGCGAGGGTACAAAGCTGCCGAACGTCAACGCTTTTGCACCTAATCACGTTTCAACATGTTCGTCGCAGCGTTGGCCCTAAAATCTTCATTTCTTTCCTAATGATAAAATGTCCATAAAATGAAAAACATAGTTTTATGGATTCTAGAACGCTCCGTTGACAAGTTCGAGCAGCCGGACATCAGCGCTTCCGTAATAAAATTATTCTAATGAGGATACAAAATTGTCGATCGTCGGCGCTTGTTCTTTTTGGGAAAATGTCTAGGATCCCTCATAAAAAAAAAAAAAAAAAGTCGTAAAGATATCCATCTACAAATATTGCACTCAGAAAACTCTCCTCCCTCCTTTGTCGAAACATCCCCTCCACCCGCGTGACGTCAGCCCCCGCGCCTACGAGTTCCCCCGCCCCGCGTGACGTCATACCCCTCGCCACGGAGAACCCCCCGCGCCCCGCATTCCCCTCGGAGGACCTGAGTTAGAATTGGCATAGTATACCTACTAACCACGTTAAACGCGCCCATTGACATGATCGGTTCAGTGTTCAGTGTGATTCAGTGGAGTGATACTGTTAAAAGATGTTTATTTTCTCTTCAATCGTCATTAGTTTTCGTTTTTAATGTAAATGATATAAATGTTCCGCGTGAACTTATTATATAGATTATACGATTATCTCGCGAGAGAGAGAATGTGTTATATCATTTTATACACATACTGTAAGAAACGGTTTGACTTATAGGCTGCGTTCCGTTTCACGCATATGCGCGCATTTATCTATAATTCACGTTACGTTTATTATAGAAAATGCGCGCATATGCGTGAAACGGAACGCACCTATAGTGAATTGTAGATGGCGTATTGGTTGCGTTGATGTATACGCGCCCGTTCTTGTAAGTAGTAGCTTATGGGCGGTGGCGATTCCCGCGTTTTGGCAGAGAGAGAGACAGAGAGAGTCTTTGTGATAATGCAGGCGTGAAGGCCTGTGGTTCTTTTTGGATATTAATTATTAAATGTGGGAGCCGGTGTGGGCTCTGGATGCGGTTCGATCGCGTTTTGACGGAAGACAGTTCCGTGGTCCTCGGGAAGAGTAATTCTGTGTAATCAAGAAGTAACTGCTGTCGTGATTGTAGATATTTGCGTGTTAAGGAGGACGGACGGCCATATTTAAGACCGGTGTGCCGGACATGTGCATTTACACGTGCATACCAAGCCTTTGTTCCTGACCTGCCCCGTTGCCGTGTTTGAGTTCTCTAATTAAGAACCTTACACTACTTTTATTAAGTAACTGTGATAACTTAGTCATAATATGCGTCATCTCTATGTTACGTTCTCAATTGTCCAACAATTTCTTTCGAAAGTTTTCCAAGGTAAAGTAGTGGCCATAGCGCAAGGAAACTCATATTAATTCATATTAAGTGAATAAAAATTGTCTATTTAATATTGAAAAATGTATTTCTTATAGCAATTGTATGATTTTTTTATTGCTCTTCAAAATCACATATGTTGATACATATACTTAACTGCAATATATATTGTGTCTTTAAAACTGTTTTAAAACTGATAAGTCAGTTAGGAGAAAATCTCTATATTTTTCTAAAAGGTTATAAAAACTCAATTTTGATCATTTAAAAAATATAATCTTGTAATAATGTGTTACAGTAATATTATAAATAAGTTGTGTAAAGATATATCATACTTTCAGTAATGGTAGCTACCGGAATGACAGTTTTGATGGCAGCTAGTGAGGAGAATTTGTCAAGTAAAGCGGAAAGTACTACACACACTTGGTAAACCAAAATACTTGTTCGTAAGACAGTGAAATACAGCATTATGGTCAAAAGATATTGAATCATTGATTAAAGAAGATGTAACTACTTGTTCCACGAATATTAGTGAGTACTAAAAATTTAGACATCTGTCAAATGAAATTTATGAACATAAAAGATAAACATATTATAATATTTATATTGTAACTTTTATTTATATTTTCCCAAATTGTATCTCACACACAACAAATTAAGAGAAAATAATATTAATTTAAAATTTATACTGACTCCTTTAAACAATTACTCGCTTTAATTATCCTGATTTTGTATGTTGAGTGTTCTTTTTAAAAAAATTTATATAATATATATATTTATATAATTTATTTTTGTTACAGTAGAAAAAAATCAATGCAATCTTACAGTAGAGGAGAATAATAAAATAATATCCAAGATAGAGCCCAAGGAGAGTAATAAAAATTGTCCAATCTGTATAACTAATCAGATTTGTGAGACCAGAACTTCTAACATTACGAGCTGCTTCCATAACGTCATCCAACGGTGAGTGAATGTTTCAAGAGAGTTTATCTATGATATAGTATATATTATATAATTATACTTATATAATTTTTTATTACCACACACATATTGAATCCCAAGCTTATAGTCTGTACTAGCGTTTCGGACCGCGCTTCGCGCGGTCCTCAAAGCTTTTATAATTCGGACCGCGCTTCGCGCGGTTCTCATAAAGCCTTTATAAAACCTGATTTAACACAAAAGATTAATTGTTCTGTCTGTATTACCGCGAACTACTTGCATATTTTTTGACCGATTTTCACGAAATTTATATCAAATGTTGCAAATTTTTCGAAGATGACTACTATTATTTTTTTTTCACTCCCTGATATTGTATTTTGCGTCTTGTTTTGCATAAACTTAAATATTTATAATTAAAATTTTGTTTGCTTATATTAATTTTTTTTGTTATTTTAATTTCCACACAATTTAATATGTTTTAAATCTGAAACATTAGTTTAGTAAATATATATTCATACAAATTTTTTTTTTTTATTATTTAATTATTATACCAATTTTTTTTCCTTACTCAAATATTTTTTGATTACGTCTAATGTACCCACCGCTAACCCGCTATTATTAGGTCTCATACAATTTCATAATTCTTCAATTTACAAAATTTCTCTGTATATTATATTTTTTGTAAAACATTTTTCACTTCCTTCAATTAGATGTCCTTGATTGCTAAATTCATCAATCTTAATTTTTACACTTTCCCTTTTGGTTGCTCTAGAAAATGCCACATAAAGTTGACCATGAGCAAATACATGATGTGGCAAATAAATCCCAATTTTTTCTAAACTCTGTCCTTGTGATTTATTTATTGTCATAGCAAATGATACTCGAATAGGAAACTGTCTTCGTTTAAATTTAAATGGCAATTCCAAATCACTTGTAATTAAATCTATCCTTGGAATGATGACAATCTGTCCTCGAGCAGGACCAGTTAGAACCTCCGCATAAATTAGATTATTTTTCAAATTAGTTACAATAAATCTTGTTCCATTACAAAGTCCTTTCTTAGTATTTAAATTTCTTAATAGGATTATTATAGCACTGACTTTTATTTTAAGTCGATGAACTGGCATTCCAGAAGGTGTCAGAGAGTTCAAAAACTCTGTTGGAAAATTTAATTGCTCCTGTGGATCATCACTTACAATAAAGTCAATTGAGAGATATTCCTTTTCCTCTCCTTCCATTTGACAAAGGATTGTGTCATTAATTTTAAAAGTATCCTCATTTTTAGGACAAAGTATCGCTCGATCTGGATTTTCTCTAATCCGTTCCATGGTGATTCTATCACCAAAAATTTCATTAATAAGAGATTCTTTTGATATAAAATCTTTGGGGATTTCAATTGTATCGAGATGTAGTCCATCCTTATTTGATAATTTACCATCTCCGAGTTGCATTAGCCAATTTGAAAATTCTTTTTCTTCCGCAATTCTCATATTTTGTTTTAATTTAACTTGAGTTACGTTCCTTCATATAGGATTGTATTTTACAATCGATTCAATTATAGCTGCTTTTTGTGCATGAGGCACTACTGGGAGATTTTGTCTGAAATCTCCTGCAAATAAAATTACTTTTCCTCCAAATGGTCGAGGATTCTTCATCAAATCCTTTAAAAGTTTATCAACTGCTGTTAAAGCATGTCCAACAGTCATGCTCACTTCATCCCATATGATTAATTTGGCATTAATCAATTCTCGTGCACCTTGAGAATTTCCTCTAATATTTGATTTAGCTCCATCATCAATTGGGATTGAAAGCTTAAACAGAGAGTGATAAGTTCTTCCTCCTTTCAGAAGTGTGGCTGCAATTCCAGTTGAAGCACATGGAAGAATTATTTCGTTTCTTCCTCGAATAACACTTAAAAATGTGTTAAATAGGTATGTTTTACCACTTCCTGCAAACCCGTCAATAAAAAATAACCTCTGAGTTTCATTTTCATTTTCAATTGCTCGCATGACTATATCGTACACGTGCTTTTGCTCAGCATTTAGTGTCGATAATAAATAATCACCACGTATTCTTTCTTCATCCACATTATACTCTGTTACGTAAATATTTATTGGAGTTGTATTTGGCAATTGGAAGTTCTCACAGCTACTTCCATTATTTATCAGAATTCCTTGTATATGGTTTAAAGCCATATTTTCAGGATTTACAACATTGTTATGTACAAAGTCCTCAATCATGAAATCTTTATATTTATTCCAAATAGTTGGTACATCTGTTGGAGTTCCAAAGATGCAAATGTAAGCAAATAATTCTCGAAATTGTGCAGGCATATTCGATTCTGTTGCTTCTTCCAGCGTTTTTCCCCAAAGATTATCATTTTCTACCAAATTTTTTGCAATTGCTGCATCTTTAAATGTATTATAAAGAACTCCATTTACAGTTCTCAAATCTTCAAAACATTTAACTCCAGTCACATGTAGTAGAAGAAGACGGAGATAAAATCTCTCAATATCTTTTATGCTTACTGTATAGAGTCTTGAAATTATTTTTTCACCACCTTTTTTGCGTGGCTTCCACTTAGTTTCTTTTTTATCATATACATAATGATAAGGAATATTTGTGTAAATAAAATTCACTGCATTTTCATCAGATTGATTTAATTTGAACCATGCAGTCAGCGTAGTATCTCGAGTGAGCTCTCTCTGAGCAGCTTGCTCTTCATTTCCTGCTCGAAAATAAACCATTTGACGATTAGGCAAATGAACTGCCAATCTGATTACTGTATGAGATCTCATAAACAGATCGTATCCGTTCAGTCTCCACATTGCTTCTGGAGCACTAATATATCTTGCATCCAGGAATGATTTAATTTCATCTATTTTAATTAGCCTTATGCCATCTCGTGCTTGCACTTCAATCGCAGCACAGTCAAATCCTTTATGAATATATTTATATAAATATTTTACGCTCTTCACCGATGAACATATTTCCAAATTGATATGTCGATCATATTTCATGATTAAATATGATGAATATGGCACCACCCATCGATTATCAACTTCTTTGCCTCTAACGATGTATTTTTTACCAAAATTCCTTCGTTGATACATAGGATATCCATTCACATTAGCATTAGTTTCTTCACGAAACTCTTTTGGAAAACCTTTTGAACATTTTCCATCGTCTCCAGTGCAAGGATATCTGTGGGAGGAATCTCCACAAGGACCATGAATCATGTGCTTCAAAATTTTTAAATTAAGTTCTGAATATCTTTCTTCATCAAGGATTTCAGCCCATATCATCATGTCAATAACTTCTTGAAGTCGGGGCTTATCTTCATCACTCAACATTGCAAGTAAATGCAAATGTGGAAGTCCTCTTTTTTGAAATTCAATCACACCTGCATAAGCAATAATATTTCCAAAAATTTTATTATGAATTAGATCATTTAAAATCTCTTTGATATCCAAGTTAAATGTTTTAGCGACCAAATCTGGTCGAAATTCTATTAAACATCCATCAAGATTATCCTTAATTTCTGGGCATTGAGGATTGCAAGTCATTGTAAGAAAAATATCTGGTTTACCAAACTTTCTTACCAAAGACATAGCATCTTGGTACCTTTCTTGCATGTTTCTTGGACTGCCCATAAATGAAGATGGTAATATCACAGGTATACCAGCTGTAATTCCTTCATTTTGTGCTCGATTATCTAGGTGATCCATTAATCCCGAATAAAGTTCTGCTCTTAATTGAGGTTGATTTAATTTAATATAATTAAGCCTATTTGCTTCAGTTTTCATATAGGCATCAAGTATAAATTGACATCTCAATTTGCCTGCCTTTTTAAATTGACTAAATTCTAATCTTGGTGCTAACAGGTGACCATAATAATCCATTTGAGTTACTTTGAATTCTGGATATTTAGAATTATATGATTTAAGTTCTGAATGCCATCCATCGTTACCATATGGATATAACAAAGGATAACACATTGGGTCACACCTTTTGTCTAGAATTGATATTTGTTGAACATCGTTCGAATTTTTATTATAAATCCGAACGTCTCTTTCAAATGGAGGCTCACCATCTACATTCTTAAAGATCACAGCTATTTCATTTGCTTGTGGAGCATTGTATCTTCTTTGATCTTGTTGAGGATTTTTTCTAAAGGACAACATTAAATTTATGGTTTTATTTCCTATCGGATTAAGATCTTGTTCAACTTGACGCATCATCTTGAATGTTTTTGCAAATTCATTGCATTGAACCATAAAACTTGACAACTCTTTCATTATTTCTGAATCACACTCCTTATTAGCTTTGTTATTCATTCTACGATTTACAGCTTCTTCTGTATCTAAAAAGTAAAGCTGTGCAAATCGCGGAGCTTGCCCATCCGCTGGGCGCATTGCTGTTGAAGTTAAATGATAATATTGCCCATGAATCTTTAAGCAATAAGGAGCATTGTTCACAACATCCAATGGATTTCTATTTCCCGGCGCACCCATTGAAGCCATAGCTAAAGCACTATTATATGAACGAATATTATTTAAGAAATTTTTTGAAGCAAAATCATTTCCAATGTATAATTTTTTTATAAAATCAGGACAATTTATTGGCTTTAATTTAAGCTTGCCTTTTTGACAACAATATGTGAATTTTCCATCTTTAGATTTTTCACATGCAAAGTTTAACGATTTGCAAAATTGGCATTCTACATTCATTTGGCCAAGTGTATAAACTGGCACATTTATTTCATGGTCCTTGGCAATTAGCGCAATGTAATGATTTAATTGTTTAGCTTTTTGTCTTCCTTGAGCATGTCTCTGGGCATCAGCTTCAAGTTGTTGAGACCTTGCGTCATCATTTTCGTCGGCCCTCTGCTGAGCATGTCTCTGGGCATCAGCTTCGAGTCGTTGAGACCTTTCCTCAAAACTCTCAATTATTCGTATTTGTCGTAAGCGCTTGCTTTCGCGACTCACTTTATACAAATTTCCGCCTTTTCTCTTTTGAGGCATACTTGTCTACGTCGTACCGTATACGACGTATACGTAGGTATATTATACGAATTGTTAAATAACAATAGAGTATTTTTTAAATATGTATAATAGTAATTTTTGAATATATATGTTCTCAAATATATGTTATTGCCTAATTTTATATAAAAAAATTATATCTATCTATATATATCTATATAAGTGCCGTAATAATCTATATATATATTATTCTATATATATAAAATATTATTTGTCTTTCTGTATGACCAAGAATTATTTATTCATTAGTTCATCGATTTTCTTGATGAATCTTTTCTTTTTCGTGCTTATTATGTTTTATATTAATTCTTTATATAGGCACACAGCAGCTTTTTTTATAGGCGCACCGCAGCCTTTTTTTATATGCGCACAACAACCTTTTTTTATAAACGCACAGCAGCCTTTTTTTATAGGCACACAGCAGCCTCTTTTTATAGGCGCACATCAGCCTCTTTTTATAGGCGCACAGCAGCCTCTTTTTATAGGCGCACAGCAGCCTTTTTTTATAGGCGCACAGCAGCCTCTTTTTATAAGCGCACTGCAGCCTTTTATTATAGGCGCACAGCAGCCTTTTTTATAGGCGCACAGCAGCCTTTTTTTACAGGGGCACAGCAGCCTTTTTTTACAGGCGCACAGCAGCCTTTTTTATAGGCGTACAGCAGCCTTTTTTTACAGGCGCACAGCAGCCTTTTTATATAATAAATTTTATATAAATTTTTTTTATATAATTTTTATATAATTGAATTTTTAATATCTTAGAAATCTTTTTTTCATATAAGAAAAATATAATAAAAGTGTAATTATTAAATAATATTAATTACAAATATTTAAACACAATTATTACAAATTTCTATATATATAAATATGTAAAATATCTACCGTTTCTCCCTTCACTCTCCCTCTTCAACGTTATAACTTCGTCTATTACTATTTCCTTTCTCGTAAAATTTTACACCTTCGACTCCTTCTTTGTTGTGCGGATTTTATTTATTATAACAGTTTCTATTTTATTTGACCTATCCATTATGACATTTAACGTAATTTAATTTGAAACCAGCAATTTATTATAGATAAATTTATTAAATGACTCACGTTAAAAAATCGAAACTCATCCCTAAGGTGTGATTTTTACAAAATTACATCAAGAAGTAATTTTTGAAAAATTTGTGTATGTGTTTTTGTATATGTGTGCAATTCGTGTAAATAAACCTTTAATTTGTATGCCTTGACTATAGTAACATTTATCTTCAATATTATTATTTTATGCCACATTTCTTTCAACTGTTCTTTGTAGTTAATGTCACACATCTCTAATTACTACGTATAATTGTATAAATCGGCTTCTAATTAATCAAGATGTCTAAAGAGATAAACGAAAATGCGTGCAACACCAGTGAGCATAATGTAAATAAATTTTAATTTCAAAGAGAGACAGAGAGAGATAAATAGATAGATAGAGACAGAGAGAGAGAGAGAGAGAGAGAGAGAGAGAGAGAGAGAGAAAGAGAGAAAGAGAGAAAGAGATAATATGGTTAGGTTAGATATATATCTTCTTTCCCTTTAGCCTCCTTCCTCTCTCTCTCTCTCCCGCCACAAAACATAACAAAAATTTATTTACATAAATAAATAATTATTTATTTATATAAATAAATTATTATTAATATTATTAATATTATTTTTTTATTATTAATTTATTATTAAATAAATATTTTATTGTTATTAATATTATAAATATTATTTTTTTTATTATTTATTTATTAGTTTTTTAGTTTTATTATTGTTTGTTATTTTTATTATTTATGATGTTAGTTTATTAATTTTTTTAAATTAAGTTTTGTAAACTATAATTTTTACATATAATATTACTGTTATTGTTACGTATCCCATATTGCAAATTGTAGAAAATTTAATTATTAATATTATATTTGGGCATATCTCAAACAAAAGTTGTAATATTTATTCTATTAATTTTGAAAAAATAATTAAATTAGCGTATAGAAATTTAAAAAGCAGCGAATTTTATTAAATAATAATTAACAAATAAAAATTTTTAATATATAATTTTTATTAAATATCTAAACATGTAAAAAATACACATATTTAATAATTTAAATAATTATTTTATACCAAATTATATTTTTTTAATTTGTTTATCCTTTTTTTCATCATTGTCATTATTATCTTCTTTCCGCTTTTTATTTTTTTTCTGAAATTTATCTTTAAATTCATTCTTCATACACTCCTCCTTCTTTAGCTCCTCTCGTTTTTCAAATTCTTCTAATGGCATTATTAATACATGATCTAGCCCATCTTCAAGTACTGAAATTTTTTATTTATATATATAGATTAGGTTATATCTTTATATATATGTAATAATATTAATTTAAATAAAACGATTGACAAATTTAAATAAAAAAATATTTTATTTAAATAAATTAATTATTGTTTATATTTTTACCATTTTGAAATTCTTCAATTTCTGTTGATATATTTAATTGATTCATCGTTATATTTTTAATTTCAAATCCATTTGTTTTATTTATCAGAACATTTTCTATTTCTTTCGGTATATTATTTTCTTCCACAATTGAATTTTCAAATTCATTTGTATTTATTTGATCATCTTCAATTACTGAAATTTTCAATACTGAAATTTTTTAATTAAAAAATATATTAGATTATATGTTAATGTGATAATATATTAATTTAAATAAAACAATTAACAAATTAAAAAAAAAATATTATTTTATTTAAATAAATTAATTATTATTTATATTTACCATTTAGAAATTCTTCAATTTCTTTTTCTATTTCTTTCGGTATATTATTTTCTTCCATGATTGTATTTTCAAATTGATTTGTATTCGTTTGATCAATGATGACATTTAATATGTGAAACCAGCTACTTATATATATAGATATAGATAGATAGATAGTCATTTCTGAAATGACATGTAAATAAAACTCATCACCTCTAAGGGGTGATTTTTGCAAAATCTCACTGAACAAAATAATTTAAAAATTTTTACGATTTAAAAAAAACAATACATTAATAAATAAATGCTCTTACTTAATAACACCATTTAACAATCACGCCACTACCAAAAGATGATTTTATTAAAATTATATGTTTCTCTTTTATAACTACAAAGTTTTTTAACATAAAATAACATTTTTTAAATGCGCACGCGCGTGAGTAGATGCGTGGGTGGGTGAGTTGGGCTGTAAAATTAAAAAAAACCACATAGTAGCCATCTCTAATAAATTTGCTAAATTTTGCTACCAATTTCTTGAAAATCGGTCAATAAATTTGTAAATGCGTGGGTGGGTGCGTTGGTGGGTGCGTATGTAGACAAAAAAATCACATACAGTAATCATCTTTGAAAAATTTGCGAAATTTTAGTACCAATTTAGTGAAAATCGTTTAATAAATGTGTGAATGCGTGTGTGGATGCGTGGGTGGATGCGTAAGTAGACAAAACTAAAAAAATCACATATAATATTCATCCCCGAATAATTTTCGAAATTTTGGTACCAATTTCGTGAAAATCGGTTAACAAATTTATGAGTGCGTGGGTGGGTGTGTGGGTGGTTGCGTGGGTCAGCAAAACTTAAAAAATTAAAAATTTGAAAATTTTAATACCAATTTCGAATCGTTCACCAATTTCGTGAAAATCAGCGAACAAATGTATTAGTACGTGGGTGGGTGCGTGGGTGGTTGCGAGGGTTTGTTAAAAAAAATCACATATAATAGTCATCCCCGAATAATTTTCGAAATTTTGTTACCAATTTCATGCAAATAGATGAAAAAATATATGATTGCGTAGGTGGGTGCGTGGGTGGTTGCGTGGGTGGGCAAAACTTTAAAATAACCATAATGGTCATCCCTTAAAAATATCGAAAATTTGACTACCAATTTCGAAAATATCGGTTAACAAATATGTGATTGCTTGGGTGGGTGCGTGGGTGAAGGTGTAAAACAAAAAAAATCACATATAGTAGCCATCCCCGAATAATTAGCGAAATTTTGGAACCAATTTATTGAAAATCGGTTAACAAATGTATGAGTGCGTAGGTGGGTGCGTGGGTGGTTGCGAGGGTGGGTTAAAAAAATCACATATATAGTAGCCATCACCGAAAAATTTGCTGAATTTTTTTACGAATTTATTGAAAATCGGTGAACAAATGTATAAGTGCGTTGGTTGGTTATTTGGGTGGTTGCGTGGGTGGGCAAAACCCTTTTGTTTAGGGTGTTCCAAAACATTGTATGTGGGTGGTTGCGTGGGTTTTGCCCACCCACGCAACCACCCACATACAATGTTTTGGAACACCCTAAACACATTGGCGTAAATGGCGTAAAAATCTGTAAAAAAATTATTTTCAGGAAAACATACCCTCCTTTTTGAGAAAAACCCCACAGCAGCCACCCCCGAAAAATTTGCAACATTTTGTTACCTGTTTCACAAAAATCGGTCCACAAATGTGGAAGGAGTTCGCGTACATACAGACAGACAGACAGACGGACGGCACTTATATAGATAGATAGTCTATATATAGACTAATCTTAACTGGACTCTTTCTCGAGACCTTCATGGCAACCTCGACGACCTTGATGCTCTTCCTTGAAGTCGAAGATTGATTGACGAACAATATTTTCTATGCTTCGCAGAAAGCGATGGCAGCACAGCAGCAACGACAGACAGTTACATCAACCGGCATCTTCAACCACGAGAAACACATGGCATTAAGCTCGCAGTCAAGCATCGTGTCCAAGTCTGGGGTGAGCGCATCCAAGTCCATGATCAGCGCGGCGAGTGTGGTGAATCAGCTGATGAACGGTATGCGGACGCAAACAGCCGAGGACGAGCTACTGTCTTTGCCATTGGACGATCTCGACCTGCTGTGCTCCAAGTCGAATCCGCAGGACGTGGACTGCGCGATCGCCAAGTACTGCGGCCTGGTCGACAGCTTCGTGGAGCGATTGAAGGCGAGCGCCGATGGTGGCAAGAGCTCCGGCGGTGGCAGCAAGGCGTCACAATTGCTGAATAGGGTGAACGAGATTATCCGGAAGGCTTGGGCGGTACCGACGCACGGCCACGAACTGGGTTACACCTTGTGCAACACCCTGAGGACGCGCGGCGGTCTCGATCTTCTAATGTCAAACTGCGTGGCGAACGATCACGAGCTGCAGTTCTCATCGGCGAGGCTGCTGGAACAGTGTCTGACTACGGAGAATCGTGCCCACGTGGTGGAGAACGGCCTGGAGAAGGTAGTGAACGTGGCGTGCGTGTGCACGAAGAACGCCAATTCGGCAGATCACTCGCGCGTCGGCACCGGGATCCTCGAGCACCTGTTCAAGCACAGCGAAGGCACGTGCAGCGACGTGATCCGGCTGGGCGGTCTGGACGCGGTGCTGTTCGAATGCCGGAAGAACGACGTGGAGACGCTGCGACATTGCGCGGGAGCGCTCGCGAATCTGTTGCTGTACGGCGGCGCCGAGAATCAGGAGGCGATGATCAAGCGTAAGATGCCGATGTGGCTGTTTCCGCTCGCCTTCCACAACGACAACATCAAGTATTACGCCTGCCTGGCGATCGCCGTGCTGGTCGCCAACAAGGAGATCGAGGCGGCCGTGCTTAAGTCCGGTACCCTCGACCTCGTCGAGCCGTTTGTCACGTCGCACAACCCGTACGAGTTTGCTAAATCGAACCTGGCACACGCACATGGCCAGAGCAAGAATTGGCTGGAGAGGCTCGTACCGGTCTTGAGTTCGAAGCGGGAAGAGGCCCGCAATCTGGCGGCTTTTCACTTCTGCATGGAGGCAGGGATCAAGAAGCGACAGGGCAACACCGAGATATCCCGTACGATCGGCGCAATCGAGCCGCTGAAGAAGGTCGCCAGCTGTCCTAACGCGATCGCGTCCAAGTACGCGGCTCAAGCGTTACGATTGATCGGCGAGGAAATTCCGCACAAACTCAGCCAACAAGTGCCTTTATGGTCCACCGAGGATGTACGCGAGTGGGTGAAGCAGATCGGCTTTGCCGAGGTCGCCCCGAATTTTGTGGAGAGTCGAGTGGACGGCGATCTGTTGCTGCAGCTGACGGAAGAGAATCTGCGAGAGAACATCGGCTTGACGAACGGTATCATGCGCCGCAGATTCGCGCGAGAGCTGCAGAATCTGAAGAAGATAGCCGACTATAGCAGCTGCGACACCGGTAACCTGAACAGCTTTCTACAATCAATCGGCCAAGAATTCTCCATCTATACGTACAGCATGTTAAACGCCGGCGTGGACAAGGACTCGATACGCAATCTCTCGGAGGATCAGCTGTTGACTGAATGCGGTATCGCCAACAGCATTCATCGGCTCAGGATACTCGACGCCATCAAGAACATGCAGCACAATCAATTCAGCTCGTGCGAGTACGAATCGCCGCACAAGTCGCTTGACGTGTTCGTCAGTTATCGCAGATCAAATGGCTCGCAGCTGGCGAGTCTGTTGAAGGTGCATTTGCAGCTGCGCGGTGTTCATCGAGGTCGAGAGGCTCGAAGTCGGCAAGTTCGACAATAATCTGCTGCAGAGCATCAGGCAGGCTAAACACTTCCTCCTTGTGCTCACGCCCTCAGCTTTGGAAAGGTGTATACAAGACGGCGAGTGCAAGGACTGGGTTCATAGGGTGAGTGATATTCCGTATCGTGTTTGTTCTCTCTTTTTACGATTATTATAAAAAACTAAAAAGATTTTATCTTCATTTTTAATCTTAATTTATAATTAAATTTTAATGAAAATGCTACATGCTTTTTTTTATTTGCTGCGTTTTACTAAGAGCCATACGCATAAAAAGAACAAATAATTTTTTATAAATCTACACTTTTTAAAGAATTTAAAAAGAGTAAGAGAAAGAAAGATATTATGTTTAAAAAAATATTTTTAAGAAAAATTTTTCTAAAAATATTAAATTATTACTTTAAAATATATGTTACATGTTAAATAGTTAAAATATGTTTGGTTATTTTGCAGGAGATTGTTGCCGCATTGCAATCGCAATGCAATATAATCCCTATCATTGATAACTTTCAATGGCCGGAACTTGAGGAACTTCCTGAGGATATGCGAGCGGTCTGCCACTTTAACGGGGTCCGCTGGATTCACGACTATCAAGACGCTTGCGTAGACAAATTAGAAAGGTAAAGATTAGTCTTTTAATCTAATCTTCAAACTTCCTTATATTAAAATATTTTTCTTATTTTATTATGTTTTTAATAATTTTATTCTACCAATATAATTTTTATATATATAATGCAATTTTAGTTTAAGATGTAATTAAGTGTTAAAATAACTTTTCGATTTTTATTTCTCACGACGTGAAGGTTTATGCGAGGCGAGATACTTATGAGATCTGAGCTGGAATTCCGCGCAGCATGGCGCCCAAGGACGTGACCCAGCCGAGCACACCGAGTACCACGAACATACGACAACCGCCTAACTATCAGCGGATGCACAGCAACGAGAGCAGGGGCAGCGATAAAGATTCCACGGGTGGGCGAGATTGACTAGATGGCCCGCCCACAGCCATACCGAGCAGGTAGTTATACCTGATAATTTAGCGTAGTTCTGATATATCGGATCTGATGAGCGAATCGATTCGTCAAAACGTCCAGAAGAAAATCTAAATATTTTAAAATCCATTAAACTGTAATAGATCAAGCCCTGACTTGAGCATTAACGGAGCCAGACTATATTAATTACTACGAATTAAAAATTCGTCAATAATTTGCATTAAAAATAATTGAGAATAACAAAAAAGAGTTTAAGATTTTTGTAATTTAAATAATTGAAAGTAGATTATATAATTAAATTATTATTTTTATAAACTTTTAATATTTTAAATTATTGATGATTCATATAAGAATAATTAATATAAATAAGTAAGGAAGTAAAGTTTAAGTAACTGGAAGCAATTTAATTATAATAGATAAAAAATCTTTAATAATTTGAATTATTTGATTATTAACAAGTTAATTTTTTTTATGATTCGATTTTGAGCCGAGCTCTACTAACGCAGCACTAATTTCTGTTTTCACGCAGCCAAGATTGCGAATCGCTCTAAGACAATCATGACTAGGTCAGTCAATGATACAAATTCTTTATTGATGTTTAAATGGTGTCAATCCGTCACCATCTCGTTGCTTTTGCTAAACCTTTGTATTAAATTATTCCCTGATATCGTTCGTTTTAATGCATCTTAATTGTGTCCTATTACACGTACATGTATGTGTTTGTTTTAGATGTATAGTTTACGATAGAGGTTTAGATAAGATCTTATGTCTAATTGGATGTTAAATGTTCACAGTCTATGTGTGGAATAAATATATGTAGATAATTTTTTCTCTTTCGGTTAAATTATTTTTATATTACTTAATTAAATTTAAATTATCTTGAATTCTTACTGTAAATTTAAATGACATATTTTTGATGGTATCAGAATTTATTAAGAAATTTATAAAAAGTTCCAAAAATATAATAATAACTATAACAATTTAAATTTTCTAGACATAGATATCATTATTTATGTATAGATGTGCATTATTGAAATCCCAGCGGTACAATTGTGCTTGATGTAAATAATTATGTCAAATAAATCTTTGATGTTTGGTGTAAGAAATTTAAAAACAAGTTCAAATTATTAAGTGAGTATGAGAAGACGTAAATATAAATATTTTAAATGATTCAATATATCATAAATTTTAACGAGATAATAAAGATTAAAAATTAATATGTAATTTAAATTTTTTAATATTTACGTTTTAATGCGACGAATTTTATTCTCATTAGAAATATATAAGAATATGTGAAGGTATAAAATTCTTCTTATATCTACATATATCTAACATTCTTCTTATATCTAACATTGAAGAAATAAAAAAAATATAAACAAATAAATAAAAAAATACATTGGAAATGTGAACTTACGAATTTTGTTTTTGCATTCTAGGCTTAAAAAGTCGTCGAGTCCGTCCCGTTGGTTGATGGGCCTGCCACCCACGTCTCCACGCTTCAAGTTCATGCACGTGCATTCGGGGAATGTCAGCGGCAGTCCGGCAGTGCCTCGCAGGCCGCCGCGGCAGCCTTCATCGCCGTCGACACGTTCCCGTTCTCTGGAATTGTTAGACCAGCAGGAACAAGAGCGGAAGATGTCGGTCTCCTCTGTCATCGTCCAACGACCACCACTTCCCAGACCTAGACCGAGGTCACGCAGTCTGGACGATCTTCTGGATGAAGACGTGAAGAGCAGCGCGGAGGAATCCTGCGAGGAGCAAAACAAAATAAAACACGAGAAAAATCATTCGCTGACAAATCCAGAGGAGAATAAAATCATCTCTGCTTCAAAAGAAAATCAAAAGAAGCTTAGTACCGAAGCTATCGAGTCCAAGGATGAACCAAGACCGATTCCCAGAATGAAGTCGAAGCTGCCTGACGCTGAATTCCAATTCGAAATGGAGAATGCGCAAACGTCCTCGGACAAGGATAAGAACGCATCCGTGTACAATGACAGGCAGCATGAAAGTATATAGCGAAATGTTGTGCCTAAACATGCGACAAGTGTCTTCGTAGAAGTCCCAGGATACGCTTGTTTACACGAATTTAGCCTGCTTTTCCAGGTGCCTTTTTGTATTGTATTTTTCTCGTTGCATTGTGTGCGTGTGTATTGTATACATTATACATATACACTACATTGTAGTATATGTTAGAAGCGAACGAATGAATCGAGAACGTTTAGCTAAGGCGGCTAGATTGTATGATCGTTATTTGTAATACTATTTTTCTAGACAGTTCTCTCTCTTAGAAATCCGCGTTTATAGAAAGACGCGTGTGACTCGCGTGATCATGAATTATGGTTGTTCTTGTCGCAGCTAACATCAGAAACATACACAAGCGCACGGAGTGTTCGGTAGTAACTCGTGATCAAGCGATATTCCTTCTTAAAAGCTAAGATCTTTGAGAAGTCAAAACAAAAGGAATTTTTTTCCTTATTAATATTTAATCGAATGTATACCGCGTTTTTTGCAGCTCTTAGAATATTTTCGAACTTAAATATCTTGGTAGCTATACTTATATAATAGCTATACTTTGAGTTAAGAGATTCCATTAAAATAGAATCTAAATTGATTGATGAAAAAATTGATTAAAGAACAAAAGGTTTTACTGTCAATTTATACGATTCCTACTTTCCTATTCTAAAATCTCTACGTTTTCAATTTGATCATGAGTTATTCACATCTCAAAATATCGTCGTCAAAAAAAAAATGATTTTTTTTAACTCACTACACTGTGCCACTGACACTTCGCATAGGACACTTTAACTCGTCGAATGCTAAAGACTTTTTGACGCGGAGACAGACTCTCTCCATAAGTTTCAACCCCCATCCCTCTCAAAATTATCGCAATTCTTTCTTAAAAAGATATTTAGGAAGATGTTTCGCTCTCGTTTACGACCGATTTTCTGCGAGGGTACAAAGCAGCCGAACGTTGGCGCCGATACGTTGCATTCTTCCTTAAAAAATATTAAGAAAAATGTTTCGCTCTCGTTTTTATGGGAGATTTTCCGCGAGGATACAAAGCTGCCGAACGTCAACGCAAATAGGTAGAGGCCTATTAAATCACGTTTGACATGTTCGTCGCAGCGTCGGCTTAAAATCTTCATTCCTTTCCTAATGATAAAATGTCCATAAAATGAAAAACATAGTTTTAATGAACTCTAGAACGCTCCGTTGACGAGCAGCCGGACATCGGCGCTTCCATAATAAAATTATATTAACGAGGGTACAAAATTGTCAATCATCGGCGCTTGTTCTATACCTTTTTGGGGAAAATGTCTAAGATCCCTCATAAAAAAGTCGTAAAGATACCATCTACAAATATTGCACTCAGAAAACTCCCCCTCCTTTGTCGAAACATCCCCCTCCACCCGCGTGACGTCAGCCCCCGCGCCTACGAGATACCCCCGCCCCGCGTGACGTCATATCCCTCGCCACGGAGAACCCCCCGCGCCCCGCACCCCCCTCAGAGGATCTGGGTTAGAACCGGCATAGTATTCCTACTGTTTGGATTTGTGTCATGAGATTCTTCAGATATTTAGCTTCTTTATTTGTGATGGTCTCGAAGCTAGTGCATGCGTCCTTTTGATACTGAACGTGGAACTTCAGTGTGTCGCATTTCAGTGGTGCTGTTGTACGTATTCTTCTATTTGTTCGTACCTTTGCATTAGTTCTTCTAAGTTTAATTTAATTACAAGTTTCCATGTTCCTTCGGTATAATGTAATTTTCCGATTTTTTCAAAATGTAGGCCTGGGTTGTGAATAAATTCGTGTATTTTATATGGGCGATCCTTGTCGTCGTGGGGCCTTGCGAGTACCTTGCTGTTCCAGCAAGTAAGCATCCTGTAATAATACAGTTTGTTTATGCTTCTATAAATTGTTTGAGTTTATTTGCGTGTATACGTATAGTCTTTCTTCCTTTTTTTATTGTATAATTTACGTCTGAGTTCCTTTCGAGTATGACGTATGGTCCGGTCCATAATGATTCGAGTTTCTTTGATCCTCCTCGTCGTAGACCAGTACCTTGTCGCCTACTCTAAATTTTGTTATTTTTGTTTCTTTATCGTATTGTTGTTTGGCTTTAATTTTCTTATCCTTTAGATGTTCCCTTGCCTGTTGATTGGTAGCTCGTATTTTTTCTCGCATCTCTTGTGCGTAATCGTCGTAATTATATGTTAGCCTTGAGGGTTTTGTTAGTGCAGTCGGTAATTCTGCTTGTCGTCCATATATTAGTTCGAAGGGCGAGTATCCTGTTGCTGTGTGTGGTGTGGTGTTATAAGAAAAAATTGCGAACGGTATCCATTCATCCCAATCGGTTTGGTCTTCGTTAATGTAATGTCGTAAATATTCTGTCAGCGTGCGATGTGATCGTTCTAGTGCGCCGTTGCTTTCAGGGTGATATGCAGTTGTTTGCATTTTGTTTATTTATAACAACTTGCATGTATTTTTGAATATTTCACTGAGGAAATTTGTTCCTTGATCCGTAAGGATTTTTTCTGGCGTCCCGTGTTTGAGAACGATTTTTGTAATAAATTCCTTGCTGACCGTGTTCGCTTCTTGGTTTGGGATTGGTACTGCTTCGCTATATTTTGTTAAACTATCTTGGAATGTTAGCAAATATTTGTTTCCCTTCGTGGTTACTGTTAGTGGTCCGACTATATCTAATGCACATTTCTCGAATGGTGCAGTGGGTGTATCTGTTATTATTAAAGGCATTTTAGTTTTTCGTGACAATTTGTTTTTTTGACACGATTCGCATTTAGCTATATATTTCTCGACGTCTTTCGTTATTCCGTGCCAATCATGTTTTAGGCGAATTCTTTTTAAAGTTCGCTCGACACCTTGATGTCCTCCTATGGGGGCGTCGTGATATTCATGTAATATTTGTTTCCTTTCTTCTTCCGTATAATTTTCAGTATTTTCAATGCTTGTGTTGTTTACTTCTATTGCATGTATTTTTTGCTCCTTTTCCGATTCGCTTGTATCTCGGATTACATTATGGCTTAATGCGTCAGCGTTTGCGTTCGCTCGACCCGCCTTGTGTATTATTTCGTAATCGTATTCTTCTAACTTGAGCCTCCATCGAATCAGTCTCGATCCGGGGTCGTTGACATTGAATAGCCATATTAATGGTTTATGATCGGTCACGATTTTAAATTTCGTGCCGTATACGATATGTATGGTCTAAAATGTTTGGCGGCCCATATTAGTAGTAATACTATGCCGGTTCTAACCCAGGTCCTCTGAGGGGGGTGGGGGGTTCTCCGTGGCGAGGGGTATGACGTCACGCAGGGTGGGGGTATCTCGTAGGCGCGGGGGCTGACGTCACGCGGGTGGAGGGGGATGTTTCGACAAAAGAGGGGGAGTTTTCTGAGTGCAATATTTGTAGATGGTATCTTTACGACTTTTTTATGAGGGTTCTTAGACATTTTCCCCAAAGAGGTATAGAACAAGCGCCGATGATTAACAATTTTGTACCCTCGTTAATATAATTTTATTACGGAAGCGCCGATGTCCGGCTGCTCGAACTTGTCAACGGAGCGTTCTAGAGTTCATTAAAACTATGTTTTTCATTTTATGGACATTTTATCATTAGGAAAGGAATGAAGATTTTAAGCCGACGCTGCGACGAACATGTCAAACGTGATTTAATAGGCCTCTACCTATTTGCGTTGACGTTCGGCAGCTTTGTACCCTCGCGGAAAATCTCCCATAAAAACAAGAGCGAAACATTTTTCTTAATATTTTTTAAGGAAGAATGCAACGTATCGGCGCCAACGTTCGGCTGCTTTGTACCCTCGCAGAAAATCGGTCGTAAACGAGAGCGAAACATCTTCCTAAATATCTTTTTAAGGAAGAATTGCGATAATTTTGAGAGGGATGGGGGTTGAAACTTATGGAGAGTGGGTCCGTTTCCGCGTCAAAAAGTCTTCAGTATTCATATAGTAAAGAGCTAAGTGTCCTGTGTGAATTGCAAGTGAGAAGAAATGAATATAGAAGATGTAATTATCATCGAAGATAGTGATGAAGATGTGATTGCCATCGAAAATGGAGAAGAGGCCTTTGAGAATAATGAGGCCATTGAGGAAGATGAAAACATGTATATAGATGTCGAAGAAGTGGACAATGAAGAAGTTATGAACATAGAAGAAGAATCATCCGATGATGATGATGATAATATAAGAATTTTAGAAGACTCCGATTACGATAGTGAGTGTAGTGCGAACCTTACTGAACAAAAACAAGTGCGAGTTCTAAAACGAGCTGATATCCACGATATTGACGAACTACAAAAAATGTGTTGCATTTCTTTTTATTATGAATTTAATAACGACAAATTTTGCACAGCATGTTTTTTGCGAGTCAATGACTTATTTTCACGTGTTCGTGCTGTGCGGAAACACGATACTGAAAGATACATTTTACTTTTGGGAGATAGATGCTGCGAATGTCGATTATCAGTGTCTCAAATAGTATCGTGCAGTCTATGCCCTATTTGCACACAATAAACTGTTTAAAAAAATTAAAACACTTAAAGTGAGAACTCTGAAAGTGAAGATGGCGTCTCAGGAAAGATTGAAAAACATTCCAGTGACTTCGATGGTGCATTATTTAAGAAAAATCGCGAACTTGATGTGCAAAAACCTCAAGCAAGAGATGTGACCCATTTTCTGCAATTTCATGAAAGAAAATTAATGGGAACTACCGTATGTAACTGCGTCATATCATCTAAACACAACCGAATCGCGTGTTTTCAGCGTCGATATCAAAAGATATTGCATTTTTTTAAGTGGACAAGTGAAAGTTGAAAGGAACCCAATGATTATGACATTGCCACCATGGCCACCATTGCTATTGCCATCCAATCAGATCAAATCAGATGTGTTGTCAGAACATAATATTCCGGATGCGGACCTAGAAAACGATGAGTTGGATGTGAGGGACGAAGATTGAGAGTGTGTTGTAAGTATTTCTTTTTAATTTAAAAATTATTAAAATAATTAATAAAAAATTTTTGTCCGTCATAGAAGGAGCATCCACGGCGCAGCCCCCACCATCGCCTGCTGCCCGACCGTCTCACCGCCTCGCAGCTACCACCGCACCTCCGCTTGCCACCCCACCGCCGTTATCACATCCACTGCCGGGGGGGGGGTCTATTTCATATTATTAATTTTTATCATTTATAATATTAATTCATTTTATTATCTATCTTTTTATATATTTTTAAATATTTTAAATTCTATACACTTTTTTTAAATTTTATATTCTTATATTTTAAATTCTATACTCTTTAAATTTTTATATTCTTATATTATTCCTTTTATATTTAATATCAATTATTTGATATATTATTTTTATATATTCAATTTTTTCTTATATTCAGATACACCTGTATTACACGCATATATAATTAAAAATTATTAATATTAAAAGAAAAATATATTTAGTCTAGAATAAGACGTCCTTCTCCCTCATCGTGACATTATTTAAATTATAAAAATTTATTATTAAAATATTAGTAGAATTAAATTCTCTCTGCTTCGCGTACGCTTCACGCTCTCCTAAAGCGTTTGCTCTCTCGCGGTCCCTAGCGTCGCGCTATCTTTCTCTTTCATGTACCTCGCCGAGCCATCTCTTTCTTCTCTCGCGCGTCATCTCTCGCGCTCTTCGCCGCTACATCTCTCTCGCGCGCTATCTCTAGTAAACGCTTCACGCTCTCTCTCTCCTAAGCGCTATCTCTCTAGCAGTCCCTAGCCTCGCGATCCATAGCCTCTCGGTCCCTAGTCTCCTCTAAGCGCTATCTCTCGCGATCCCTAGCCTCGCAGTCCCTAGCCTCTCGGTCCCTAGCCTCTCAGTCTCTAGCGTCACGTTCCCCCTTCCCCGCATGACGTCATCCCCGCAAGGACCGCTACAAGCTTCGTATGAGAGCTGGGACTGCTTACGGGTGGGAGAAAAATGGAGAATGGAAAAACATTAAGAGAACAGGATGTTTTAATTTCATTTGATGTGGTTTCACTTTTTACAAATGTACCTCTAGATCTTGCAATTGGAAGTATTATTAACAGATGGAATTATATTAAACTACACACAAAAATTCCAAAAGAGAAATTTATTTTCATGGTTACCCAGTGAGCAATATATTATCAAAAGAAATTCATAAAGTACTCAAGTTTAAGAGTCGGACTTCCGATAACTCCATCAAAATGATAATATTATGATATCAATAAGTCCTCCAATGTGTCGATTTTAGAGGAAAGAAAGACATCACATAAACGATATCTAAAAGAATTCCACAATCTGACTTCTTTTAAATATCATAAAAGGTTACCGTTAAGAATTGCTATTTGTAGTATTATATTTTTACATATTTTTATATTTAAAAAAATATAACTCTTGGTATACATTTCTTTTATAACATTTTATTAAAATTAAAACAGGTTTCAAAATGCCCATAGACTTTGAATAAAAAAAAACTTTATGATTGCAACATGCTTTTGCAGACGTAACCCTTCTTTGGTTGGATATAGAGGCAACATAGAACAAATAACAAAAAAATATATGAAAATATATAATCCCCATTTTATGCTCAAATACATATTTAATAATAATATTTATAATTTAAGAAAGAAAGATTAAACGTTAATATCGAAGAACGTAAATGCTATCTCCTTGAAATTCAACTCAGAGCACGCAGTTCACACACGTATATAAGGCTTGCCCATGTGCGGCGTTCGTAAAATAGCACGCTTGGGCCATACCACTCAAGAGTAAAGGTGGAATCGAGATGGCTGACGCGTACTTGCTCAACGCATCGATGATGGTGAGTATGTAGTGATAACCTTTGTTGAAACGAGAATACGGACGCATCTCGACGATGTCGGCTTGCCACAGATCATCGTATCCTCGCACTATGACATGTCTTCGGGGAAAATTTTTTCTTGCCGGCGCGTGCAGTTCGTTCACCAACTGCCGTCTCTCCAAACTATGTTGTTTCATCGCTTCGTCGGTTTTTCCCGATCGTCGTTTGCTGCTGTTTGTTTTATCACTCATTTCCGTTCCTGAGCCGTTCGTAGCCATTCTTGACCCGTTCTTGAGCCGTTCGTAGCCGTTCTTGATCCATTCGTAGCCGTTTGTAGCCGTTCTTGACCCGTTCTTGACCCATTCCTGAGCCGTTCTTGATCCGTTCGTAGCCGTTCGTAGCCATTCTTGACCCGTTCTTGAGCCGTTCGTAGCCGTTCTTGATCCGTTCGTAGCCGTTTGTAGCCGTTCTTGACCCATTCCTCAGCCGTTCTTGACCCGTTCGTAGCCGTTCGTAGCCGTTCTTGACCCGTTCGTAGCCGTTCTTGACCCGTTCTTGACCCATTCGTAGCCGTTCCTGAGCCGTTCTTGAGCCGTTCTTGAGCCGTTCTTTAGCCGTTCTTGAACCGTAGCGTTGTTTACTTCCGTTCTTGACCCATTCTTGACCCGTTCTTGACCCGTTCGTAGCCGTTCCTGAGCCGTTCTTGAGCCGTTCTTGAGCCGTTCTTGAGCCGTTCTTGAGCCGTTCTTTAGCCGTTCTTGAACCGTTCTTGAGCCGTTCTTGAGCCGTTCTTGAGCCGTTCTTTAGCCGTTCTTGAACCGTTCTTGCGTTGTTTACTTCCGTTCTTGACCCATTCGAAAATCGTTCTTGATTCGTTCGCTACCTTGTTCACAGTCGTTTCTAACCCGTTCATAGCCTTTCCTGACCCGTTCGCAGCTGTTTTTTCGAGGAGAAGAGATCACCATTAGATTGCACGTACGACGATGACAGCGGTAACGATGTCACCGTTGATGTCACCCCCGCGATCGCTGAAAGACTCTTGGCTACCGTGTATAACCGCGTAAATATCGCGTCCACTGTAACGGATAATAAATAAGTATCAAATATAATACGCGCTAGCAACACCTTCAACAAGCATCAGCTCATCGATTGCGACCTGGCAACTTTAGTTTTTTATAAAAGGAGACATTAAAAGGCCAAAAAAAAAGAGCTAAATATGGTTTGTTGTTATTTTGTGTTAATAATTGATATTTAATAAAATAAAAAATAAAAAATAAGAAATAAAAATAGACGTTTCGACTGTCACAGCAGTCTTCATCAATACATTAGTTTAAAAAGAATTTAATAATTACGAGTTGACATGTGAAGAGTGTCATAATATAATGAAATAAGAGTTAACATTAAATAGTTAACGCAATCCATACTTATTGTAGCGAAATTAACATATTAATATAAAAATTAAGTCCTTAATGATATGAGCTTGATGAACAAAAAAAAACATGTAATATATATTGATTTGCCAAAGATGTGTGAGTTGTAATGGTCCAAGAAGTAACTTGATATATTTGAGATGGAAAACATATTCATCGTTGAAGGACGAGAAGATGCTTATCAAATATTACATAAATTGCTTTGATGGGTGTTGTTATTTTTGGAAATCTTCTGTGGATTAATGTTAATTTGATTACTAAAAAAATGATTGTAAGTAGTAATGATTGGCAAATTAATTCGATAACTTACATCACCCGCCATGGTCAAATAATTTTTTTATTGTCTAAAGGTATAGAAAATACTGTGTCGCTGATTTCGCACTAACAACTAATGCTTTTTTTCTCAAACTCATGCGTGGTACATCAATTCGGTTTAAATATGTAAATAAGCTAATCATAAACATATAACAGATTGAAACAAATATAACTGTAAACAATTATTTATCTGTTAAGATGTCGAGAATGTCAAAATATGACCCACCCAATAATTTCGTGTCTTTGTTTAGATTAAGACCGTTTTTGTTCTTTTATATGTAACATCTCGGAAATTAGTCTTTTGTGATAATTGCTTTCGCGGTCTAAAATTTTAACATTATTCCAATCAAAAGCATGGTTTTGATTTATAATATGTTCTGAAATCACTGACTGCTTTGTTGGATCTAATTTTATATTTTCTATGTGTTCTTTGATTCTAGATCTTAACTGTCTTTTTGTCTGCTCCACATAGGAAGCGTTACATTCTGAGCAATTTATTTTATAAACTACATTATAAGATGGATTCTTTCGTTATCTTTATATACTTTAATAAATTTATTAAGGTTATTAAGTATTCTGTATCCCACTTTATGTTTCGATTTTCTCATTGAATGGGTAATCGATTCGGAAATCGAGTTGATGTATGGTATAACTAAGAACTTATTTTCAGCATTTTTTTTTTTTTAGTCAACCGTGATGAAGTTATTTCATTGTTGTTGTTGAATTTGTTCTTAATGAGGTATTTTATCCTGCGATTGATTTCATCAAAAAAAAAAAAAAAAAAAAAAATGAGATGGAGAGGAAAACCGTTGCAGAGCAATATATTTATAATTTTCTCTAAATTCTTTTTATGGAAAGTATGATGTGATAATAGCAATGCTCTGTCAACTAAATTATAAATCGTACCTATTTTATGACAAATAGGGTGATTGGAATAAAAAGATAGTGATCTTCCTGAAAAGGTTTTTTTCTGGAACCAATCTATATATATTTTGTTGTTATTAACTATGATATTTAAATTCAAGAAACTTATGCAACGATCGGCCTCCCATTCAACAGTAAATTTTAATCTATTGTTACAATTGTTAAATCTTTCAACGATGTCTGTTATTGTATTCGCTGGTGCTGCTAATATGATATCATCTACATAGCGATAGTAGAATGATATTGCTGTATCTAATGTGTTTATAATAGTATTTTCTAGATCTTGCATAACTAGGTCTGAAATTATTGGCGATAACGGAGAACCCATGGGAGTACCATAAGTTTGTTTGTAAATTTTTTCATTGAATATGAAATAAATAGATGATAAAACAAAGTTACCCAGTGAGCATTATTGAGAGGAAGAGCTCTTTAAGAGAACTTTTGAAGACTTCATTAATATTTCTCAAAAATGATATTAGTAAGTTATCTTTTTTTTTTGTAAGATATCTTTCAGAAGAGCTCTTTATATTGTCTATTCATAGATGTCTGTAGAGTCTCTAGCAAGCGTGCTATTTTACGAACGCCGCACATGGGCAAGCCTTATATACGTGTGTGAACTGCGTGCTCTGAGTTGAATTTCAAGGAGATAGCATTTACGTTCTTCGATATTAACGTTTAATCTTTCTTTCTTAAATTATAAATATTATTATTAAATATGTATTTGAGCATAAAATAGGGATTATATATTTTCATATATTTTTTTGTTATTTGTTCTATGTTGCCTCTATATCCAACCAAAGAAGGGTTACGTCTGCAAAAGCATGTTGCAATCATAAAGTTTTTTTTTATTCAAAGTCTATGGGCATTTTGAAACCTGTTTTAATTTTAATAAAATGTTATAAAAGAAATGTATACCAAGAGTTATATTTTTTTAAATATAAAAATATGTAAAAATATAATACTACAAATAGCAATTCTTAACGGTAACCTTTTATGATATTTAAAAGAAGTCAGATTGTGGAATTCTTTTAGATATCGTTTATGTGATGTCTTTCTTTCCTCTAAAATCGACACATTGGAGGACTTATTGATATCATAATATTATCATTTTGATGGAGTTATCGGAAGTCCGACTCTTAAACTTGAGTACTTTATGAATTTCTTTTGATAATATATTGCTCACTGGGTAACCATGAAAATAAATTTCTCTTTTGGAATTTTTGTGTGTAGTTTAATTATATATAATTAAATAATTCCATCTGTTAATAATACTTCCAATTGCAAGATCTAGAGGTACATTTGTAAAAAGTGAAACCACATCAAATGAAATTAAAACATCCTGTTCTCTTAATGTTTTTCCATTCTCCATTTTTCTCCCACCCGTAAGCAGTCCCAGCTCTCATACGAAGCTTGTAGCGGTCCTTGCGGGGATGACGTCATGCGGGGAAGGGGGAACGTGACGCTAGAGACTGAGAGGCTAGGGACCGAGAGGCTAGGGACTGCGAGGCTAGGGATCGCGAGAGATAGCGCTTAGAGGAGACTAGGGACCGAGAGGCTATGGATCGCGAGGCTAGGGACTGCTAGAGAGATAGCGCTTAGGAGAGAGAGAGCGTGAAGCGTTTACTAGAGATAGCGCGCGAGAGAGATGTAGCGGCGAAGAGCGCGAGAGATGACGCGCGAGAGAAGAAAGAGATGGCTCGGCGAGGTACATGAAAGAGAAAGATAGCGCGACGCTAGGGACCGCGAGAGAGCAAACGCTTTAGGAGAGCGTGAAGCGTACGCGAAGCAGAGAGAATTTAATTCTACTAATATTTTAATAATAAATTTTTATAATTTAAATAATGTCACGATGAGGGAGAAGGACGTCTTATTCTAGACTAAATATATTTTTCTTTTAATATTAATAATTTTTAATTATATATGCGTGTAATACAGGTGTATCTGAATATAAGAAAAAATTGAATATATAAAAATAATATATCAAATAATTGATATTAAATATAAAAGGAATAATATAAGAATATAAAAATTTAAAGAGTATAGAATTTAAAATATAAGAATATAAAATTTAAAAAAAGTGTATAGAATTTAAAATATTTAAAAATATATAAAAAGATAGATAATAAAATGAATTAATATTATAAATGATAAAAATTAATAATATGAAATAGACCCCCCCCCCCCGGCAGTGGATGTGATAACGGCGGTGGGGTGGCAAGCGGAGGTGCGGTGGTAGCTGCGAGGCGGTGAGACGGTCGGGCAGCAGGCGATGGTGGGGGCTGCGCCGTGGATGCTCCTTCTATGACGGACAAAAATTTTTTATTAATTATTTTAATAATTTTTAAATTAAAAAGAAATACTTACAACACACTCTCAATCTTCGTCCCTCACATCCAACTCATCGTTTTCTAGGTCCGCATCCGGAATATTATGTTCTGACAACACATCTGATTTGATCTGATTGGATGGCAATAGCAATGGTGGCCATGGTGGCAATGTCATAATCATTGGGTTCCTTTCAACTTTCACTTGTCCACTTAAAAAAATGCAATATCTTTTGATATCGACGCTGAAAACACGCGATTCGGTTGTGTTTAGATGATATGACGCAGTTACATACGGTAGTTCCCATTAATTTTCTTTCATGAAATTGCAGAAAATGGGTCACATCTCTTGCTTGAGGTTTTTGCACATCAAGTTCGCGATTTTTCTTAAATAATGCACCATCGAAGTCACTGGAATGTTTTTCAATCTTTCCTGAGACGCCATCTTCACTTTCAGAGTTCTCACTTTAAGTGTTTTAATTTTTTTAAACAGTTTATTGTGTGCAAATAGGGCATAGACTGCACGATACTATTTGAGACACTGATAATCGACATTCGCAGCATCTATCTCCCAAAAGTAAAATGTATCTTTCAGTATCGTGTTTCCGCACAGCACGAACACGTGAAAATAAGTCATTGACTCGCAAAAAACATGCTGTGCAAAATTTGTCGTTATTAAATTCATAATAAAAAGAAATGCAACACATTTTTTGTAGTTCGTCAATATCGTGGATATCAGCTCGTTTTAGAACTCGCACTTGTTTTTGTTCAGTAAGGTTCGCACTACACTCACTATCGTAATCGGAGTCTTCTAAAATTCTTATATTATCATCATCATCATCGGATGATTCTTCTTCTATGTTCATAACTTCTTCATTGTCCACTTCTTCGACATCTATATACATGTTTTCATCTTCCTCAATGGCCTCATTATTCTCAAAGGCCTCTTCTCCATTTTCGATGGCAATCACATCTTCATCACTATCTTCGATGATAATTACATCTTCTATATTCATTTCTTCTCACACAGGACACTTAGCTCTTTACTATATGAATACTGAAGACTTTTTGACGCGGAAACGGACCCACTCTCCATAAGTTTCAACCCCCATCCCTCTCAAAATTATCGCAATTCTTCCTTAAAAAGATATTTAGGAAGATGTTTCGCTCTCGTTTACGACCGATTTTCTGCGAGGGTACAAAGCAGCCGAACGTTGGCGCCGATACGTTGCATTCTTCCTTAAAAAATATTAAGAAAAATGTTTCGCTCTTGTTTTTATGGGAGATTTTCCGCGAGGGTACAAAGCTGCCGAACGTCAACGCAAATAGGTAGAGGCCTATTAAATCACGTTTGACATGTTCGTCGCAGCGTCGGCTTAAAATCTTCATTCCTTTCCTAATGATAAAATGTCCATAAAATGAAAAACATAGTTTTAATGAACTCTAGAACGCTCCGTTGACAAGTTCGAGCAGCCGGACATCGGCGCTTCCGTAATAAAATTATATTAACGAGGGTACAAAATTGTTAATCATCGGCGCTTGTTCTATACCTCTTTGGGGAAAATGTCTAAGAACCCTCATAAAAAAGTCGTAAAGATACCATCTACAAATATTGCACTCAGAAAACTCCCCCTCTTTTGTCGAAACATCCCCCTCCACCCGCGTGACGTCAGCCCCCGCGCCTACGAGATACCCCCACCCTGCGTGACGTCATACCCCTCGCCACGGAGAACCCCCCGCGCCCCGCACCCCCCTCAGAGGACCTGGGTTAGAACCGGCATAGTATTACTACTCATATTATTGCGAGTAGCTCTTTTTCAGTTGTGTTATAATTTTTTTCTGCTCGTGACAAAATTCTGCTTGCGTAAGCAATGGGACGATCATTACCTATTTTACCTTGCGATAGCACTGCTCCGATAGCGTAATTGGAAGCATCGGTAGTCACTATAAATTCTTTTGAGAAGTCGGGATATTGCAACACTGGCGCAGTCATCAGTTTTTCTTTTAATGTTTCAAAGGCGTTTTGTTGATCTGTGGATAAACATAAAATAAGGATGCGTCGCACATGGTCCGCGTCAAAAAAGTATCAATTTCTAATATTTTAAGACGAGCCAAAAATTCATCGATTATATATTTTAATAGTACATTGATTACAGAATCATTTGGTACCAAACAGACACCAGCGTACAAATTTTTTAACTTGTTATACATAAAATAAGGTTGCGTCCCACAGGGTCCGCGTCAAAAAAGTATCAATTTCTAATATTTTAAGACGAGCCAAAAATTCATCGATTATACATTTTAATAGTACATTGATTACAGAATCTTTTGGTATCAAGCAGACAACAGCGTACAAACTTTTTCATTTGCTATACATAAATTAAGGATGCGTCGCATAGGGTCAGCGGTAAAAAAGTATCGATTTCTAATATTTTAAGACGAGCCAAAAATTCATCGATTATACATTTTAATAGTACATTGATTACAGAATCTTTTGGTACCAAGCAGACAACAGCGTACAAACTTTTTCATTTGCTATACATAAATTAAGGATGCGTCGCATAGGGTCAGCGGTAAAAAAGTATCGATTTCTAATATTTTAAGACGAGCCAAAAATTCATCGATTATACATTTTAATAGTACATTGATTACAGAATCTTTTGGTACCAAGCAGACAACAGCGTACAAACTTTTTCATTTGCTATACATAAATTAAGGATGCGTCGCATAGGGTCAGCGGTAAAAAAGTATCGATTTCTAATATTTTAAGACGAGCCAAAAATTCATCGATTATACATTTTAATAGTACATTGATTACAGAATCTTTTGGTACCAAGCAGACAACAGCGTACAAACTTTTTCATTTGCTATACATAAATTAAGGATGCGTCGCATAGGGTCAGCGGTAAAAAAGTATCGATTTCTAATATTTTAAGACGAGCCAAAAATTCATCGATTATACATTTTAATAGTACATTGATTACAGAATCTTTTGGTACCATGCAGACATCAACGTACAAATTTTTTAATACGATAAACATAAAATAAGGATGCGTCGCACAGGGTCCGCGTCAAAAAAGTATCGATTTATAATATTTTAAGACGAGCCAAAAATTCATCGATTATACATTTTAATACTACATTGATTACAGAATCTTTTGGTACCAAGCAGACAACAGCGTACAAACTTTTTCATTTGCTATACATAAATTAAGGATGCGTCGCATAGGATCAGTGGCATAAATGTATTAATTTCTAATATTTTAAGACGAGCCAAAAATTCATCGATTATACATTTTAATAGTACATTGATTACAGAATCATTTGGTACCAAACAGATACCAGCGTACAAATTTTTTAACTTGATAAACATAAAATAAGGATGCGTCGCACATGGTCCGCGTCAAAAAAGTATCAATTTCTAATATTTTAAGACGAGCCAAAAATTCATCGATTATACATTTTAATAGTACGTTGATTACAGAATCATTTGGTACCAAACAGACACCAGCGTACAAATTTTTTAACTTATTATACATAAAATAAGGTTGCGTCCCACAGGGTCCGCGTCAAAAAAGTATGAATTTCTAATATTTTAAGACGAGCCAAAAATTCATCGATTATACATTTTAATAGTACATTGATTACAGAATCTTTTGGTATCAAGCAGACAACAGCGTACAAACTTTTTCATTTGCTATACATAAATTAAGGATGCGTCGCATAGGGTCAGCGGTAAAAAAGTATCGATTTCTAATATTTTAAGACGAGCCAAAAATTCATCGATTATACATTTTAATAGTTGTTGTGTGCCTCGAACAAGGCACTGGGGTTGCGCCGAATTAAGGATGAGGATCCTCGGGTCGACCGGGACGTCGTAGGGAGTTAAGAGGATTATTCTCTTTGGTTTTTCCTTTAAATATATTTTTATTTCGGATTGAATATGGTTTCACTTTATTTCTCGTCCTTTCTTTAAATATATATTCGCGTAACATTCGATGAGCGTATATTCGTATTCCTCTCAATAATTCAGGTCTTTGTTAGTGAGTCTCGTTCTGATGTTCCGGTTTCTTATTAGCGACCACGTCTTGATGTTTAGGAATTGTATTCGAGACTCCGTCTTGATGTTTAGGAGTTTTATTCGAGACTGCCTTCGCGGGCGGGCTCTCCGTCCTATATCCTCTTTGTTTCTTGGATTTCTTTCGGGAGAGGCCCTTGGAAACAGGTCTCTGATTGGTTAACAATACTCACGCGTTTTTGGTCTAATTGCAAGCGAAGCAGGTCGAAGTCCCTGGTCTTCGCTTGCATCTCGCGGTTTCCGGTGCTTCGCGTGTCTCGCTGCGTTAGCGTTTTCACGCGACGAGCGTTTGTCGAGAGCGCTCTTTTATAAGCAAAAATGTTTTACAGTATTCTATAAAGATATTCAGTAAATTCTAATTTCTAATAACTACTGGTTATAGTTCGGGCTATAACATTCCTCCCCCGTAAAAAAAAGAAAAACGGAGGTACCAAGTTTTTCGCTTTCTTATCTTATTTTTGTTAAGATTATTTCTAATGCTACGTACAGTTATAATTCCCGTTTACAATGTAGTTTTATAATCGTTTCTTATTATTTTATTTTCGAGCTGACCGTCACATTGTATGGTTATCGTTTGTTCGGCGTCCGTCGAGTATAACCAGGTGTGCTCTTGGTGTAATGCTATCCATAACATGTGGGTTGAGACATAGTGTCTTACATTACATTTGCTCTGATAATGTTGTCGCTGCGTATACATTTGCATTTCGCATGGTGCGTCTAAATCTACGCGGTGTATAGGTGAATTGCGTTTACATACATATTGTGTATTAATTTTATTACAGTTTCGCAATTCGCTTTCCGTCATTGTCGCATATGTTAATTTTTCTTTATCTATAACAATTATTTGATTATCTATTTTGATATAATTGTATACATTATTATAGGATGGTGTGGGGAATTTTATTACTTTTACAATATCATAGGTCGGTTGCGCAATTAAAGGGAAACGCAAAATAATATATATTGTTGTCGGATCACAGTAAGTATATAACAGTAAGTATTAGTTTTCTATAAATAGCTTTAGTCTATTCGTATGCATGCGCACTGCTTTTCTTCCTTTTTTAATTGTGTAGTTTACGTCAGAATTCTTTTCGATTATTACGTAAGGTCCTGCCCATAGTGCATCTAATTTTTTCGATCGTCCCCGTCGGAGCGTCTCGTCGTATACTAGTACTTTGTCGCCTATCTTAAATTTTGTTTCTTTCGCGGATTTATCGTAGTACCCTTTGGCTTTTATTTTGTCTTCTTTAATATTCTCTTTCGTTGATTTGACGCCCGTATTCTTTCTTTTAATTCTTGCGAGTAGTCGTCGTAACTATACGTTAGTTTGGGCGGTCTCGCTAGAGCTGTCGGTAGGTCCGCTTGATGCCCGTATACTAATTCGAAAGGTGTATGCCCCGTAGCCGTGTGTGGGGTCGTGTTATACGTAAACATTGCGTAGGGAATCCACTCGTCCCAGTCTGTTTGGTCGGCATTTATATAGTGTCTTAAATATTCGGCTAACGTACGGTGTGAACGCTCTAATGCTCCGTTGCTTTCGGGGTGATAAGCTGTTGTCTGAATTTTATCGATTTTAAGTAATTTGCACGTATTCTTAAATATTTCACTTACAAAATTTGTTCCTTGGTCGGTTAGAATTTTTTCGGGAATTCCGTATTCGAAAATTATTTTCGTGGCGAATTCTTTCGCGACCGTGTTAGCTTCTTGGTTTGCGATCGGTATCGCTTTGCTAAATTTTGTTAAATTATCTTGGAAAGTTAGTAAATATTTATTTCCGTTATTAGTAATTGTTAACGGTCCGACTATATCTAACGCGCTAATTTTTCGAATGGTTTACTCGGCGTGTCCGTAATAATGAGGGGTGTTTTTACTCGTCGCGATAATTTATTTTTCTGGCAGGATTCGCATTTCGAGATATATTTTTCGACGTCTCTTGTTAATCCTGGCCAGTTATGTTTTAATCGAATTCTTTTTATTGTGCGTTCGATTCCCTGATGTCCTCCTGTGGGTGCATCATGATATTCGTAGAGTATTTGTTGTTTCTCCTCTTCGGTATATACTCTTGCGTTATCGGCGAGTTTTTCTTCTCTCTCTTCTTCCTCTTCTTCTACTTTGAAGATTTCTCTCTTTCTTCTCTCGCTTGTATCTCGAGTTACGTGTCGACTTAGCGCGTCGGCGTTCGCGTTTGCTCGTCCGGCCTTGTGAATTATCTCGTAATCGTATTCTTCTAATTTTAATCTCCAGCGGATGAGTCTTGATCCGGGGTCCGTGACGTTAAATAGCCAAATTAGAGGTTTATGGTCGGTTATTATTTTAAATTTTGTTCCATAGACATATGGTCGAAAATGTTTAACTGCCCATACGATTGCTAACAATTCTTTTTCGGTCGTATTATAATTTTGCTCTGCCCGAGATAACACTCGGCTGGCGTAAGCGATAGGTCGGTCATTGCCTACCAGTCCCTGTGACAGCACGGCTCCGATTGCGTAGTCGGAGGCGTCGGTGGTCACGTTGAATTCTTTGATGAAGTCCGGATATTTTAATACTGGCGCGGTCATTAATTTTTCTTTTAGGGTGTCGAACGCGATTTGTTGTTCGTTTCCCCATACAAAAACTTCCGTCTTTTTTGTTAGTTTTGTTAACGGTTTCGCGATTCGCGAGAAATCTTCAATGAATTTGCGATAGTAGCCCGCTAGTCCGATAAACGATTGTATGTCTTTTATTTTTTGTGGCGTCGGAAAATTTTTTACCGCGTCTAGTTTCGACGGATCGGGTAATATGCCGTTCTCAGAAATAATATGCCCTAAGTATATTACTTCTTTACGTAAAAATTCGCACTTTTCCGGTTGCAATTTTAAATTATGTTTTCGTAATCGCTGTAGTACTTCCACGAGTCTTTTGTTATGATCCTCTAAACTGGATCCGTATATTACGATGTCGTCGAGATAAACGAGACATCTGAGCCCTTGTATCCCTGTTAGTACCGAATTCATTAATCGTTGGAAGGTCGCAGGCGCGTTTTTTAATCCAAACGGCATTCGGTTGAACTCGTAGTGTCCATAGGGGGTTGAAAAGGCGGTTTTGTTTTTATCGCGCTCAGCCATCGGTATCTGGTGATATCCTGATGCTAGATCAAGCGTCGTAAAATATTTGGCGTTCCCTAACTGGTCCAATATATCGGTAATATTAGGCAGAGGAAATGAGTCGCCTATAGTTAAATCGTTAACTTTCCGGAAGTCTACTACTACCCTGAGTCTTTGTTTTCCTGACGCATCGGCTTTTTTCGGCACTACTAATAATGGAGCATTCCATTGACTCATGCTTGTTCTAATAATTTGGTCTTTTAGCATTCCTTGCACTTGCTTATTTACTTCTGCTTTATGCTTCTCGGGAAGGCGGTATGGTCTTACGTTGACGGGCGAGGTGTCGGCGCGCGTGTTTATCTCGTGCTTTATCGTCGCGGTGCATGTCAGTGGTTCTTCATTTAAATGAAATATATCGCTATATTCTTCGCATATCCGTTGTACTGAGCGTTTTTCTTCGACGTTTAGATGATCCGTGCGTAATAATTGTCAGATTCGTTCGTCGCGCGTTGACGAGTTATGAGTGTCGCCCGTGTGTATCGTGTATACTTTGTGTGCGTTATCTTCACATATGTCTTCTACGGTTACGAGCGGCGTACTAATCTCTACGGTCTCGTCGGTCGTATTAATTATACTGACGGGGCACACAAAATTTTTTGGTTCTACCAGGCATCGTCCGATATATATTCCCGGTGCTGTTTCTTCGGCCTTTATCACGCCTATCTTATTACGATTCGTTGCCGCTTGTATTATCGTTTCGCTACGCGGTTTTAATTGAATTTTATTGTACGGTCGTAATTTTAATACGGCGTTTCCTATTTGAATCTCCTGTTTTTTGTAATCGCACGTGACTTGTTGCTTTTGTAGAAAATCGATTCCTATGATCCCTTCGTATTCCATTGGGAAGTCGTCCTTTACGACATAAATCGCGTGTTTGATTTTTCGGCTGCCTAGATCGATAGTCGCGTAGAATTTTCCTATTGTTCGCGCTTTATGCCCGGTTATGCCGATCAAAGTAATTTTGTCGTTGTATATCTCGGTTTCACCTTTCAGGTGTTTAACTTTTATTAAAGACAGTAGCTCCAGAATCGTAGAGCATGTTAATCTTGCCGTTCTTTACTTCGCGTATAGGTAGAGTTATTAAATTCAGGCTCGCTGCTCCACGAGGCGTCTGTCGCACGTGAGTCACCTGATATTCTATCGCGCGTGTCTTTTTATTATTTTCTTCTTGCCGTTCTTCCTCGTCACTGCTATACTCGGAGTCGGTATCTCTTTTTCGCGATTTCGGTTTCTTACTGTTCTCAATTTTATTTATGCTTCGCGATTTTTTATTATCGGTTCCCTTATCGCGGTCCGGTGTATTTGTTTTCGGCCTTCCATTTAAAGTCCAACACTCGTCGCGATTATGTCCGCGTTTTTTGCAATAATTGCAGAATTTCTCTACGGTATTTGCGCGAGGGGGCTTGTCCGGTTTTGGGAGCGCGTATTTACTGCGGCAATCGCGTCCGTAATGTCCCGATTTTCCGCATTTATAACATTGCGTGGTTTTATGTTGACCTTGTCGCGGTTGTTGCCCAGTTTTGCTTTGTGATGCATTTGTCATTCGCGATGCGTTAGATCCTATTAACTTTTCTTCTGCGGTTGCGCCCGTTATCGCTTCTTGGAGTGTTGTGTATCGTTGTGATCGCACGAGTATTTTCAATTCGTTACGTAACCCGAATTGGAAATTTAATAATGCTTGGCTTTGTATGGTTTCTAAAATAGCACGCTTATAGGTGCTCGAACGCTTTTCTCCCTCAATCATTGAGCTATATAATTTCCTGGCAAGTTTGTCGACGCGTTGTCCGAAACTCTGTGCCGGTTCGTTAAAGTTTTGCTTGAGCGAATTGAACTCGATTTGTAAATGCGCTGTACTCCGCTTACTTTGATAAGAATTTTCTAGTTGGTCTTTCAATTCTTCGAACGTTTGAATGTCTCGTGTCTCGAAATCTTGCATGGCTTTTCCCCGTAATTTAGTAAATAATATTCCTTGAATTAACGCTTCCTCGTCATCAGGGTGAATATTTTTAATTGCGTACGTACAGGAGTTTAGAAATTCTTGTAATCGGGTTCGCGTTGTGCCGTCGAACTCCGGTATCATTATTCGCGCCTCCTTTAGTGACATGTACCGTTGTGAGGCATTCCGCCGATTTCGGATGTCACGCTCGGTTCGTCCGTAAGCTATACGAGGCTCGTGCTCTTCGTCCGAATCTCGATCATAAGCGCGTTCGCGGGATCTAATCTGCCTATTGTCTAAGCGCCTATCCGCTCCCTGTTCGCGTGTGTGTTCGCGTAGATTCCGTCGATCTCCTGCGTCTCGATTTCGAGAGTAGTCGCGGTGATCACGTTGATTATTTCTGTCTCGCTCGGGAGTGAGTTCGCGTAGATCTTGCCGACTGTCGCATCTCTCTTCCGCATCTTGATTATGGGTGTGTTCACGGAGATGTCGATTATCGCGGTGCCTATTTGCATCCCGTTTGCGTGCGCGTTCGCGGGAGCTTTGACGACTCTCGTCTGATCTCTCTCCGCGTGACCTCCAATCGTACATTTTATTTATTTCTGTTCGCATTTCGATTTGTAAATCTCGTAGGCCTTGTAATACGTCGCGCATCATAGGATTTTCCTCGTTCGCGTTGTTTTCGACGGGTGTCCTATGTTAGGCGGGTGTCCTGTGTACGTCGACTTCTACGCGATGTACGTTTCCGCGCTCTATAGTTTCGCGTAGGCGACCAATTTCGCGGTCCACAGCACCCACGGATACGTCCGCTGCACCATTTGGTGGGGTGTGCATTACCGACATGTTATCTTCGTTAGAGTCAAAATCGCTACTATCGTACGTAGTTGACCATCCGCTTTTCTGTGACGCATTGCTAGGGGTTTTGCTTGCGCGTATTTTAATTTCTTTTATATTTTCGTTATTACCGTCTGTTCGCGTCTTTAGTATACTATCGAAGGGGAACTCGCGTTTAACAATGACGTTCGCGGGTAATTCGTTTTCGCTTTCGCTTGAATATTCGTTCTCTAATTTTCTCCGAACTCGCTCGAGTCTTTCTACAGTTAAGGGTAACGCTTGAATCGCTCGTTTGGCTGAGTCGCTATGTAGCCAAGATTTGTTCGCTATCGGTTTCGGGGATGTCTTGTTCCCTTCCGACATTCACGCAGAAATATTATAAGGATCGGACTTACAGTATTACGGTTCGCATCGTTACGCTCTTTATCGCTACGGCTTGGCTGCTGCTACTGCAACTCGATCGCTCGTGGGCTGATAACGGCTGGCGGCTCGGTGCTCGTGATTGATACGGCAGGTCGTCGCTCGGTGATGATGCGTTGTCCGTGAGATTGTCGCAGGTCGGCGTTGTCCTTGGGACGTTGGCGATCCTACTCGGTTCTCAGCTGCTTGCTTATCGCTCCTCGTACTGCTTGCGTTGTCCGTCCTTCACTTTTACTGCACGGTGACTTCTGCTTATTTCCGTCAGCTGTTTTTCTAACTGACGTGCCTGCTTCCACACGTTGTGTATGTGTGTATTGCGGGTCTTATTTTTTAGTATGCTGCTTTCTGTGTTGTCCGTCGATTATTTCGACGTGCCTGATTTTTCTAATACTTTTGTATTGTTTTCAGGTCTTCAGGTTCCTGCTGGTCCTGGCGGTCCGTCGGCGCAATCCCACCGCTGCCACCAATTTTGTTGTGTGCCTCGAACAAGGCACTGGGGTTGCGCCGAATTAAGGATGAGGATCCTCGGGTCGACCGGGACGTCGTAGGGAGTTAAGAGGATTATTCTCTTTGGTTTTTCCTTTAAATATATTTTTATTTCGGATTGAATATGGTTTCACTTTATTTCTCGTCCTTTCTTTAAATATATATTCGCGTAACATTCGATGAGCGTATATTCGTATTCCTCTCAATAATTCAGGTCTTTGTTAGTGAGTCTCGTTCTGATGTTCCGGTTTCTTATTAGCGACCACGTCTTGATGTTTAGGAATTGTATTCGAGACTCCGTCTTGATGTTTAGGAGTTTTATTCGAGACTGCCTTCGCGGGCGGGCTCTATATCCTCTTTGTTTCTTGGATTTCTTTCGGGAGAGGCCCTTGGAAACAGGTCTCTGATTGGTTAACAATACTCACGCGTTTTTGGTCTAATTGCAAGCGAAGCAGGTCGAAGTCCCTGGTCTTCGCTTGCATCTCGCGGTTTCCGGTGCTTCGCGCGTGTCTCGCTGCGTTAGCGTTTTCACGCGACGAGCGTTTGTCGAGAGCGCTCTTTTATAAGCAAAAATGTTTTACAGTATTCTATAAAGATATTCAGTAAATTCTAATTTCTAATAACTACTGGTTATAGTTCGGGCTATAACATAGTACATTGATTACAGAATCTTTTGGTACCAAGCAGACAACAGCGTACAAACTTTTTCATTTGCTATACATAAATTAAGGATGCGTCGCATAGGGTCAGCGGTAAAAAAGTATCGATTTCTAATATTTTAAAACGAGCCAAAAATTCATCGATTATACATTTTAATAGTACATTGATTACAGAATCTTTTGGTACCAAGCAGACAACAGCGTACAAACTTTTTCATTTGCTATACATAAATTAAGGATGCGTCGCATAGGGTCAGCGGTAAAAAAGTATCGATTTCTAATATTTTAAGACGAGCCAAAAATTCATCGATTATACATTTTAATAGTACATTGATTACAGAATCTTTTGGTACCATGCAGACATCAGCGTACAAATTTTTTAATACGATAAACATAAAATAAGGATGCGTCGCACAGGGTCCGCGCCAAAAAAGTATCGATTTTTAATATTTTAAGACGAGCCAAAAATTCATCGATTATACATTTTAATAGTACATTGATTACAGAATCTTTTGGTATCAAGCAGACAACAGCGTACAAACTTTTTCATTTGCTATACATAAATTAAGGATGCGTCGCATAGGGTCAGCGGTAAAAAAGTATTGATTTCTAATATTTTAAGACGAGCCAAAAATTCATCGATTATACATTTTAATAGTACATTGATTACAGAATCTTTTGGTACCAAGCAGACAACAGCGTACAAACTTTTTCATTTGCTATACATAAATTAAGGATGCGTCGCATAGGGTCAGCGGTAAAAAAGTATCGATTTCTAATATTTTAAGACGAGCCAAAAATTCATCGATTATACATTTTAATAGTACATTGATTACAGAATCATTTGGTACCAAACAGACACCAGCGTACAAATTTTTTAACTTATTATACATAAAATAAGGTTGCGTCCCACAGGGTCCGCGTCAAAAAAGTATTAATTTCTAATATTTTAAGACGAGCCAAAAATTCATCGATTATACATTTTAATAGTACATTGATTACAGAATCTTTTGGTATCAAGCAGACAACAGCGTACAAACTTTTTCATTTGCTATACATAAATTAAGGATGCGTCGCATAGGGTCAGCGGTAAAAAAGTATCGATTTCTAATATTTTAAGACGAGCCAAAAATTCATCGATTATACATTTTAATAGTACATTGATTACAGAATCTTTTGGTACCAAGCAGACAACAGCGTACAAACTTTTTCATTTGCTATACATAAATTAAGGATGCGTCGCATAGGGTCAGCGGTAAAAAAGTATCGATTTCTAATATTTTAAAACGAGCCAAAAATTCATCGATTATACATTTTAATAGTACATTGATTACAGAATCTTTTGGTACCAAGCAGACAACAGCGTACAAACTTTTTCATTTGCTATACATAAATTAAGGATGCGTCGCATGGGATCAGCGGTAAAGAAGTATCGATTTCTAATATTTTAAGACGAGCCAAAAATTCATCGATTATACATTTTAATAGTACATTGATTACAGAATCTTTTGGTACCAAGCAGACAACAGCGTACAAACTTTTTCATTTGCTATACATAAATTAAGGATGCGTCGCATAGGGTCAGCGGTAAAAAAGTATCGATTTCTAATATTTTAAGACGAGCCAAAAATTCATCGATTATACATTTTAATAGTACATTGATTACAGAATCTTTTGGTACCAAGCAGACAACAGCGTACAAACTTTTTCATTTGCTATACATAAATTAAGGATGCGTCGCATAGGGTCAGCGGTAAAAAAGTATCGATTTCTAATATTTTAAGACGAGCCACAAATTCATCGATTATACATTTTAATAGTACATTGATTACAGAATCTTTTGGTACCAAGCAGACAACAGCGTACAAACTTTTTCATTTGCTATACATAAATTAAGGATGCGTCGCATGGGGTCAGCGGTAAAGAAGTATCGATTTCTAATATTTTAAGACGAGCCAAAAATTCATCGATTATACATTTTAATAGTACATTGATTACAGAATCTTTTGGTACCAAGCAGACAACAGCGTACAAACTTTTTCATTTGCTATACATAAATTAAGGATGCGTCGCATAGGGTCAGCGGTAAAAAAGTATCGATTTCTAATATTTTAAGACGAGCCAAAAATTCATCGATTATACATTTTAATAGTACATTGATTACAGAATCTTTTGGTACCAAGCAGACAACAGCGTACAAACTTTTTCATTTGCTATACATAAATTAAGGATGCGTCGCATAGGGTCAGCGGTAAAAAAGTATCGATTTCTAATATTTTAAGACGAGCCAAAAATTCATCGATTATACATTTTAATAGTACATTGATTACAGAATCTTTTGGTACCAAGCAGACAACAGCGTACAAACTTTTTCATTTGCTATACATAAATTAAGGATGCGTCGCATAGGGTCAGCGGTAAAAAAGTATCGATTTCTAATATTTTAAGACGAGCCAAAAATTCATCGATTATACATTTTAATAGTACATTGATTACAGAATCTTTTGGTACCAAGCAGACAACAGCGTACAAACTTTTTCATTTGCTATACATAAATTAAGGATGCGTCGCATAGGGTCAGCGGTAAAAAAGTATCGATTTCTAATATTTTAAGACGAGCCAAAAATTCATCGATTATACATTTTAATAGTACATTGATTACAGAATCATTTGGTACCAAACAGACACCAGCGTACAAATTTTTTAACTTGATAAACATAAAATAAGGATGCGTCGCACATGGTCCGCGTCAAAAAAGTATCAATTTCTAATATTTTAAGACGAGCCAAAAATTCATCGATTATACATTTTAATAGTACATTGATTACAGAATCATTTGGTACCAACCAGACACCAGCGTACCAATTTTTTAACTTGTTATACATAAAATAAGGTTGCGTCCCACAGGGTCCGCGTCAAAAAAGTATCAATTTCTAATATTTTAAGACGAGCCAAAAATTCATCGATTATACATTTTAATAGTACATTGATTACAGAATCTTTTGGTATCAAGCAGACAACAGCGTACAAACTTTTTCATTTGCTATACATAAATTAAGGATGCGTCGCATAGGGTCAGCGATAAAAAAGTATCGATTTCTAATATTTTAAGACGAGTCAAAAATTCATCGATTATACATTTTAATAGTACATTGATTACAGAATCTTTTGGTACCAAGCAAACAACAGCGTACAAACTTTTTCATTTGCTATACATAAATTAAGGATGCGTCGCATAGGGTCAGCGGTAAAAAAGTATCGATTTCTAATATTTTAAGACGAGCCAAAAATTCATCGATTATACATTTTAATAGTACATTGATTACAGAATCTTTTGGTACCAAGCAGACAACAGCGTACAAACTTTTTCATTTGCTATACATAAATTAAGGATACGTCGCATAGGGTCAGCGGTAAAAAGTATCGATTTCTAATATTTTAAGACGAGCCAAAAATTCATCGATTATACATTTTAATAGTACATTGATTACAGAATCTTTTGGTACCATGCAGACATCAGCGTACAAATTTTTTAACTTGATAAACATAAAATAAGGATGCGTCGCACATGGTCCGCGTCAAAAAAGTATCAATTTCTAATATTTTAAGACGAGCCAAAAATTCATCGATTATACATTTTAATAGTACATTGATTACAGAATCATTTGGTACCAAACAGACACCAGCGTACAAATTTTTTAACTTGATATACATAAAATAAGGTTGCGTCGCATAGGGTCAGCGGTAAAAAAGTATCGATTTCTAATATTTTAAGACGAGCCAAAAATTCATCGATTATACATTTTAATAGTACATTGATTACAGAATCTTTTGGTACCAAGCAGACAACAGCGTACAAACTTTTTCATTTGCTATACATAAATTAAGGATGCGTCGCATAGGGTCAGCGGTAAAAAAGTATCGATTTCTAATATTTTAAGACGAGCCAAAAATTCATCGATTATACATTTTAATAGTACATTGATTACAGAATCTTTTGGTACCAAGCAGACAACAGCGTACAAACTTTTTCATTTGCTATACATAAATTAAGGATGCGTCGCATAGGGTCAGCGATAAAAAAGTATCGATTTCTAATATTTTAAGATGAGCCAAAAATTCATCGATTATACATTTTAATAGTACATTGATTACAGAATCTTTTGGTACCAAGCAGACAACAACGTACAAACTTTTTCATTTGCTATACATAAATTAAGGATGCGTCGCATAGGGTCAGCGGTAAGAAAGTATCGATTTCTAATATTTTAAGACGAGCCAAAAATTCATCGATTATACATTTTAATAGTACATTGATTACAGAATCTTTTGGTACCAAGCAGACAACAGCGTACAAACTTTTTCATTTGCTATACATAAATTAAGGATGCGTCGCATAAGGTCAGCGGTAAAAAAGTATCGATTTCTAATATTTTAAGACGAGCCAAAAATTCATCGATTATACATTTTAATAGTACATTGATTACAGAATCTTTTGGTACCAAGCAGACAACAGCGTACAAATTTTTTCATTTGCTATACATAAATTAAGGATGCGTCGCATAGGGTCAGCGGTAAAAAAGTATCGATTTCTAATATTTTAAGACGAGCCAAAAATTCATCGATTATACATTTTAATAGTACATTGATTACAGAATCATTTGGTACCAAACAGACACCAGCGTACAGATTTTTTAACTTGATAAACATAAAATAAGGATGCGTCGCACATGGTCCGCGTCAAAAAAGTATCAATTTCTAATATTTTAAGACGAGCCAAAAATTCATCGATTATACATTTTAATAGTACATTGATTACAGAATCATTTGGTACCAAACAGACACCAGCGTACAAATTTTTTAACTTGTTATACATAAAATAAGGTTGCGTCCCACAGGGTCTGCGTCAAAAAAGTATCAATTTCTAATATTTTAAAACGAGCCAAAAATTCATCGATTATACATTTTAATAGTACATTGATTACAGAATCATTTGGTACCAAACAGACACCAGCGTACAAATTTTTTAACTTGATAAACATAAAATAAGGATGCGTCGCACATGGTCCGCGTCAAAAAAGTATCGATTTCTAATATTTTAAGACGATCCAAAAATTCATCTATTATACATTTTAATAGTACATTGATTACAGAATCTTCTGGTACCATGCAGACACCAGCGTACAAATTTTTTAATACGATAAACATAAAATAAGGATGCGTCGCATAGGGTCAGCGGTAAAAAAGTATCGATTTCTAATATTTTAAGACGAGCCAAAAATTCATCCATTATACATTTTAATAGTACATTGATTACAGAATCTTTTGGTACCAAGTAGACAACAGCGTACAAACTTTTTCATTTGCTATACATAAATTAAAGATGCGTCGCATAGGATCAGCGGTAAAAAAGTATCGATTTCTAATATTTTAAAACGAGCCAAAAATTCATCGATTATACATTTTAATAGTACATTGATTACAGAATCATTTGGTACCAAACAGACACCAGCGTACAAATTTTTTAACTTGATAAACATAAAATAAGGTTGCGTCCCACAGGGTCTGCGTCAAAAAAGTATCAATTTCTAATATTTTAAGACGAGCCAAAAATTCATCGATTATACATTTTAATAGTACATTGATTACAGAATCTTCTGGTACCATGCAGACACCAGCGTACAAATTTTTTAATACGATAAACATAAAATAAGGATGCGTCGCACAAGGTCCGCGTCAAAAAAGTATCGATTTCTAATATTTTAAGACGAGCCAAAAATTCATCGATTATACATTTTAATAGTACATTGATTACAGAATCTTTTGGTACCAAGCAGACAACAGCGTACAAACTTTTTCATTTGCTATACATAAATTAAGGATGCGTCGCATAGGGTCAGCGGTAAGAAAGTATCGATTTCTAATATTTTAAGACGGGCCAAAAATTCATCGATTATACATTTTAATAGTACATTGATTACAGAATCTTTTGGTACCAAGCAGACAACAGCGTACAAACTTTTTCATTTGCTATACATAAATTAAGGATGCGTCGCATAAGGTCAGCGGTAAAAAAGTATCGATTTCTAATATTTTAAGACGAGCCAAAAATTCATCGATTATACATTTTAATAGTACATTGATTAGAGAATCTTTTGGTACCAAGCAGACAACAGCGTACAAACTTTTTCATTTGCTATACATAAATTAAGGATGCGTCGCATAGGGTCAGCGGTAAAAAAGTATCGATTTCTAATATTTTAAGACGAGCCAAAAATTCATCGATTATACATTTTAATAGTACATTGATTACAGAATCATTTGGTACCAAACAGACACCAGCGTACAGATTTTTTAACTTGATAAACATAAAATAAGGATGCGTCGCACATGGTCCGCGTCAAAAAAGTATCAATTTCTAATATTTTAAGACGAGCCAAAAATTCATCGATTATACATTTTAATAGTACATTGATTACAGAATCATTTGGTACCAAACAGACACCAGCGTACAAATTTTTTAACTTGTTATACATAAAATAAGGTTGCGTCCCACAGGGTCTGCGTCAAAAAAGTATCAATTTCTAATATTTTAAAACGAGCCAAAAATTCATCGATTATACATTTTAATAGTACATTGATTACAGAATCATTTGGTACCAAACAGACACCAGCGTACAAATTTTTTAACTTGATAAACATAAATTAAGGATGCGTCGCATAGGGTCAGCGGTAAAAAAGTATCGATTTCTAATATTTTAAGACGAGCCAAAAATTCATCGATTATACATTTTAATAGTACATTGATTACAGAATCTTTTGGTACCAAGCAGACAACAGCGTACAAACTTTTTCATTTGCTATACATAAATTAAGGATGCGTCGCATAGGGTCAGCGGTAAAAAAGTATCGATTTCTAATATTTTAAGACGAGCCAAAAATTCATCGATTATACATTTTAATAGTACATTGATTACAGAATCATTTGGTACCAAACAGACACCAGCGTACAAATTTTTTAACTTGATAAACATAAAATAAGGATGCGTCGCACATGGTCCGCGTCAAAAATGTATCAATTTCTAATATTTTAAGACGAGCCAAAAATTCATCGATTATACATTTTAATAGTACATTGATTACAGAATCATTTGGTACCAACCAGACACCAGCGTACAAATTTTTTAACTTGTTATACATAAAATAAGGTTGCGTCCCACAGGGTCCGCGTCAAAAAAGTATCAATTTCTAATATTTTAAGACGAGCCAAAAATTCATCGATTATACATTTTAATAGTACATTGATTACAGAATCTTTTGGTATCAAGCAGACAACAGCGTACAAACTTTTTCATTTGCTATACATAAATTAAGGATGCGTCGCATAGGGTCAGCGGTAAAAAAGTATCGATTTCTAATATTTTAAGACGAGCCAAAAATTCATCGATTATACATTTTAATAGTACATTGATTACAGAATCTTTTGGTACCAAGCAGACAACAGCGTACAAACTTTTTCATTTGCTATACATAAATTAAGGATGCGTCGCATAGGGTCAGCGGTAAAAAAGTATCGATTTCTAATATTTTAAGACGAGCCAAAAATTCATCGATTATACATTTTAATAGTACATTGATTACAGAATCATTTGGTACCAAACAGACACCAGCGTACAGATTTTTTAACTTGATAAACATAAAATAAGGATGCGTCGCACATGGTCCGCGTCAAAAAAGTATCAATTTCTAATATTTTAAGACGAGCCAAAAATTCATCGATTATACATTTTAATAGTACATTGATTACAGAATCATTTGGTACCAAACAGACACCAGCGTACAAATTTTTTAACTTGTTATACATAAAATAAGGTTGCGTCCCACAGGGTCTGCGTCAAAAAAGTATCAATTTCTAATATTTTAAAACGAGCCAAAAATTCATCGATTATACATTTTAATAGTACATTGATTACAGAATCATTTGGTACCAAACAGACACCAGCGTACAAATTTTTTAACTTGATAAACATAAAATAAGGATGCGTCGCACATGGTCCGCGTCAAAAAAGTATCGATTTCTAATATTTTAAGACGATCCAAAAATTCATCTATTATACATTTTAATAGTACATTGATTACAGAATCTTCTGGTACCATGCAGACACCAGCGTACAAATTTTTTAATACGATAAACATAAAATAAGGATGCGTCGCATAGGGTCAGCGGTAAAAAAGTATCGATTTCTAATATTTTAAGACGAGCCAAAAATTCATCCATTATACATTTTAATAGTACATTGATTACAGAATCTTTTGGTACCAAGTAGACAACAGCGTACAAACTTTTTCATTTGCTATACATAAATTAAAGATGCGTCGCATAGGATCAGCGGTAAAAAAGTATCGATTTCTAATATTTTAAAACGAGCCAAAAATTCATCGATTATACATTTTAATAGTACATTGATTACAGAATCATTTGGTACCAAACAGACACCAGCGTACAAATTTTTTAACTTGATAAACATAAAATAAGGTTGCGTCCCACAGGGTCTGCGTCAAAAAAGTATCAATTTCTAATATTTTAAGACGAGCCAAAAATTCATCGATTATACATTTTAATAGTACATTGATTACAGAATCTTCTGGTACCATGCAGACACCAGCGTACAAATTTTTTAATACGATAAACATAAAATAAGGATGCGTCGCACAAGGTCCGCGTCAAAAAAGTATCGATTTCTAATATTTTAAGACGAGCCAAAAATTCATCGATTATACATTTTAATAGTACATTGATTACAGAATCTTTTGGTACCAAGCAGACAACAGCGTACAAACTTTTTCATTTGCTATACATAAATTAAGGATGCGTCGCATAGGGTCAGCGGTAAGAAAGTATCGATTTCTAATATTTTAAGACGAGCCAAAAATTCATCGATTATACATTTTAATAGTACATTGATTACAGAATCTTTTGGTACCAAGCAGACAACAGCGTACAAACTTTTTCATTTGCTATACATAAATTAAGGATGCGTCGCATAAGGTCAGCGGTAAAAAAGTATCGATTTCTAATATTTTAAGACGAGCCAAAAATTCATCGATTATACATTTTAATAGTACATTGATTAGAGAATCTTTTGGTACCAAGCAGACAACAGCGTACAAACTTTTTCATTTGCTATACATAAATTAAGGATGCGTCGCATAGGGTCAGCGGTAAAAAAGTATCGATTTCTAATATTTTAAGACGAGCCAAAAATTCATCGATTATACATTTTAATAGTACATTGATTACAGAATCATTTGGTACCAAACAGACACCAGCGTACAGATTTTTTAACTTGATAAACATAAAATAAGGATGCGTCGCACATGGTCCGCGTCAAAAAAGTATCAATTTCTAATATTTTAAGACGAGCCAAAAATTCATCGATTATACATTTTAATAGTACATTGATTACAGAATCATTTGGTACCAAACAGACACCAGCGTACAAATTTTTTAACTTGTTATACATAAAATAAGGTTGCGTCCCACAGGGTCTGCGTCAAAAAAGTATCAATTTCTAATATTTTAAAACGAGCCAAAAATTCATCGATTATACATTTTAATAGTACATTGATTACAGAATCATTTGGTACCAAACAGACACCAGCGTACAAATTTTTTAACTTGATAAACATAAATTAAGGATGCGTCGCATAGGGTCAGCGGTAAAAAAGTATCGATTTCTAATATTTTAAGACGAGCCAAAAATTCATCGATTATACATTTTAATAGTACATTGATTACAGAATCTTTTGGTACCAAGCAGACAACAGCGTACAAACTTTTTCATTTGCTATACATAAATTAAGGATGCGTCGCATAGGGTCAGCGGTAAAAAAGTATCGATTTCTAATATTTTAAGACGAGCCAAAAATTCATCGATTATACATTTTAATAGTACATTGATTACAGAATCATTTGGTACCAAACAGACACCAGCGTACAAATTTTTTAACTTGATAAACATAAAATAAGGATGCGTCGCACATGGTCCGCGTCAAAAAAGTATCAATTTCTAATATTTTAAGACGAGCCAAAAATTCATCGATTATACATTTTAATAGTACATTGATTACAGAATCATTTGGTACCAACCAGACACCAGCGTACAAATTTTTTAACTTGTTATACATAAAATAAGGTTGCGTCCCACAGGGTCCGCGTCAAAAAAGTATCAATTTCTAATATTTTAAGACGAGCCAAAAATTCATCGATTATACATTTTAATAGTACATTGATTACAGAATCTTTTGGTATCAAGCAGACAACAGCGTACAAACTTTTTCATTTGCTATACATAAATTAAGGATGCGTCGCATAGGGTCAGCGGTAAAAAAGTATCGATTTCTAATATTTTAAGACGAGCCAAAAATTCATCGATTATACATTTTAATAGTACATTGATTACAGAATCTTTTGGTACCAAGCAGACAACAGCGTACAAACTTTTTCATTTGCTATACATAAATTAAGGATGCGTCGCATAGGGTCAGCGGTAAAAAAGTATCGATTTCTAATATTTTAAGACGAGCCAAAAATTCATCGATTATACATTTTAATAGTACATTGATTACAGAATCTTTTGGTACCAAGCAGACAACAGCGTACAAACTTTTTCATTTGCTATACATAAATTAAGGATACGTCGCATAGGGTCAGCGGTAAAAAGTATCGATTTCTAATATTTTAAGACGAGCCAAAAATTCATCGATTATACATTTTAATAGTACATTGATTACAGAATCATTTGGTACCAAACAGACACCAGCGTACAAATTTTTTAACTTGATATACATAAAATAAGGTTGCGTCGCATAGGGTCAGCGGTAAAAAAGTATCGATTTCTAATATTTTAAGACGAGCCAAAAATTCATCGATTATACATTTTAATAGTACATTGATTACAGAATCTTTTGGTACCAAGCAGACAACAGCGTACAAACTTTTTCATTTGCTATACATAAATTAAGGATGCGTCGCATAGGGTCAGCGGTAAAAAAGTATCGATTTCTAATATTTTAAGACGAGCCAAAAATTCATCGATTATACATTTTAATAGTACATTGATTACAGAATCATTTGGTACCAAACAGACACCAGCGTACAAATTTTTTAACTTGATATACATAAAATAAGGTTGCGTCGCATAAGGTCAGCGGTAAAAAAGTATCGATTTCTAATATTTTAAGACGAGCCAAAAATTCATCGATTATACATTTTAATAGTACATTGATTACAGAATCTTTTGTACCAAGCAGACAACAGCGTACAAACTTTTTCATTTGCTATACATAAATTAAGGATGCGTCGCATAGGGTCAGCGGTAAAAAAGTATCGATTTCTAATATTTTAAGACGAGCCAAAAATTCATCGATTATACATTTTAATAGTACATTGATTACAGAATCTTTTGGTACCAAGCAGACAACAGCGTACAAACTTTTTCATTTGCTATACATAAATTAAGGATGCGTTGCATAGGGTCAGCGGTAAAAAAGTATCGATTTCTAATATTTTAAGACGAGCCAAAAATTCATCGATTATACATTTTAATAGTACATTGATTACAGAATCTTTTGGTACCAAGCAGACAACAGCGTACAAACTTTTTCATTTGCTATACATAAATTAAGGATGCGTCGCATAGGGTCAGCGATAAAAAAGTATCGATTTCTAATATTTTAAGACGAGCCAAAAATTCATCGATTATACATTTTAATAGTACATTGATTACAGAATCTTTTGGTACCAAGCAGACAACAGCGTACAAACTTTTTCATTTGCTATACATAAATTAAGGATGCGTCGCATAGGGTCAGCGGTAAGAAAGTATCGATTTCTAATATTTTAAGACGAGCCAAAAATTCATCGATTATACATTTTAATAGTACATTGATTACAGAATCTTTTGGTACCAAGCAGACAACAGCGTACAAACTTTTTCATTTGCTATACATAAATTAAGGATGCGTCGCATAAGGTCAGCGGTAAAAAAGTATCGATTTCTAATATTTTAAGACGAGCCAAAAATTCATCGATTATACATTTTAATAGTACATTGATTACAGAATCTTTTGGTACCAAGCAGACAACAGCGTACAAACTTTTTCATTTGCTATACATAAATTAAGGATGCGTCGCATAGGGTCAGCGGTAAAAAAGTATCGATTTCTAATATTTTAAGACGAGCCAAAAATTCATCGATTATACATTTTAATAGTACATTGATTACAGAATCATTTGGTACCAAACAGACACCAGCGTACAGATTTTTTAACTTGATAAACATAAAATAAGGATGCGTCGCACATGGTCCGCGTCAAAAAAGTATCAATTTCTAATATTTTAAGACGAGCCAAAAATTCATCGATTATACATTTTAATAGTACATTGATTACAGAATCATTTGGTACCAAACAGACACCAGCGTACAAATTTTTTAACTTGTTATACATAAAATAAGGTTGCGTCCCACAGGGTCTGCGTCAAAAAAGTATCAATTTCTAATATTTTAAAACGAGCCAAAAATTCATCGATTATACATTTTAATAGTACATTGATTACAGAATCATTTGGTACCAAACAGACACCAGCGTACAAATTTTTTAACTTGATAAACATAAATTAAGGATGCGTCGCATAGGGTCAGCGGTAAAAAAGTATCGATTTCTAATATTTTAAGACGAGCCAAAAATTCATCGATTATACATTTTAATAGTACATTGATTACAGAATCTTTTGGTACCAAGCAGACAACAGCGTACAAACTTTTTCATTTGCTATACATAAATTAAGGATGCGTCGCATAGGGTCAGCGGTAAAAAAGTATCGATTTCTAATATTTTAAGACGAGCCAAAAATTCATCGATTATACATTTTAATAGTACATTGATTACAGAATCATTTGGTACCAAACAGACACCAGCGTACAAATTTTTTAACTTGATAAACATAAAATAAGGATGCGTCGCACATGGTCCGCGTCAAAAAAGTATCAATTTCTAATATTTTAAGACGAGCCAAAAATTCATCGATTATACATTTTAATAGTACATTGATTACAGAATCATTTGGTACCAACCAGACACCAGCGTACAAATTTTTTAACTTGTTATACATAAAATAAGGTTGCGTCCCACAGGGTCCGCGTCAAAAAAGTATCAATTTCTAATATTTTAAGACGAGCCAAAAATTCATCGATTATACATTTTAATAGTACATTGATTACAGAATCTTTTGGTATCAAGCAGACAACAGCGTACAAACTTTTTCATTTGCTATACATAAATTAAGGATGCGTCGCATAGGGTCAGCGGTAAAAAAGTATCGATTTCTAATATTTTAAGACGAGCCAAAAATTCATCGATTATACATTTTAATAGTACATTGATTACAGAATCTTTTGGTACCAAGCAGACAACAGCGTACAAACTTTTTCATTTGCTATACATAAATTAAGGATGCGTCGCATAGGGTCAGCGGTAAAAAAGTATCGATTTCTAATATTTTAAGACGAGCCAAAAATTCATCGATTATACATTTTAATAGTACATTGATTACAGAATCTTTTGGTACCAAGCAGACAACAGCGTACAAACTTTTTCATTTGCTATACATAAATTAAGGATACGTCGCATAGGGTCAGCGGTAAAAAGTATCGATTTCTAATATTTTAAGACGAGCCAAAAATTCATCGATTATACATTTTAATAGTACATTGATTACAGAATCTTTTGGTACCATGCAGACATCAGCGTACAAATTTTTTAACTTGATAAACATAAAATAAGGATGCGTCGCACATGGTCCGCGTCAAAAAAGTATCAATTTCTAATATTTTAAGACGAGCCAAAAATTCATCGATTATACATTTTAATAGTACATTGATTACAGAATCATTTGGTACCAAACAGACACCAGCGTACAAATTTTTTAACTTGATATACATAAAATAAGGTTGCGTCGCATAGGGTCAGCGGTAAAAAAGTATCGATTTCTAATATTTTAAGACGAGCCAAAAATTCATCGATTATACATTTTAATAGTACATTGATTACAGAATCTTTTGGTACCAAGCAGACAACAGCGTACAAACTTTTTCATTTGCTATACATAAATTAAGGATGCGTCGCATAGGGTCAGCGGTAAAAAAGTATCGATTTCTAATATTTTAAGACGAGCCAAAAATTCATCGATTATACATTTTAATAGTACATTGATTACAGAATCTTTTGGTACCAAGCAGACAACAGCGTACAAACTTTTTCATTTGCTATACATAAATTAAGGATGCGTCGCATAGGGTCAGCGATAAAAAAGTATCGATTTCTAATATTTTAAGACGAGCCAAAAATTCATCGATTATACATTTTAATAGTACATTGATTACAGAATCTTTTGGTACCAAGCAGACAACAACGTACAAACTTTTTCATTTGCTATACATAAATTAAGGATGCGTCGCATAGGGTCAGCGGTAAGAAAGTATCGATTTCTAATATTTTAAGACGAGCCAAAAATTCATCGATTATACATTTTAATAGTACATTGATTACAGAATCTTTTGGTACCAAGCAGACAACAGCATACAAACTTTTTCATTTGCTATACATAAATTAAGGATGCGTCGCATAAGGTCAGCGGTAAAAAAGTATCGATTTCTAATATTTTAAGACGAGCCAAAAATTCATCGATTATACATTTTAATAGTACATTGATTACAGAATCTTTTGGTACCAAGCAGACAACAGCGTACAAACTTTTTCATTTGCTATACATAAATTAAGGATGCGTCGCATAGGGTCAGCGGTAAAAAAGTATCGATTTCTAATATTTTAAGACGAGCCAAAAATTCATCGATTATACATTTTAATAGTACATTGATTACAGAATCATTTGGTACCAAACAGACACCAGCGTACAGATTTTTTAACTTGATAAACATAAAATAAGGATGCGTCGCACATGGTCCGCGTCAAAAAAGTATCAATTTCTAATATTTTAAGACGAGCCAAAAATTCATCGATTATACATTTTAATAGTACATTGATTACAGAATCATTTGGTACCAAACAGACACCAGCGTACAAATTTTTTAACTTGATATACATAAAATAAGGTTGCGTCGCATAGGGTCAGCGGTAAAAAAGTATCGATTTCTAATATTTTAAGACGAGCCAAAAATTCATCGATTATACATTTTAATAGTACATTGATTACAGAATCTTTTGTACCAAGCAGACAACAGCGTACAAACTTTTTCATTTGCTATACATAAATTAAGGATGCGTCGCATAGGGTCAGCGGTAAAAAAGTATCGATTTCTAATATTTTAAGACGAGCCAAAAATTCATCGATTATACATTTTAATAGTACATTGATTACAGAATCTTTTGGTACCAAGCAGACAACAGCGTGCAAACTTTTTCATTTGCTATACATAAATTAAGGATGCGTCGCATAGGGTCAGCGATAAAAAAGTATCGATTTTTAATATTTTAAGACGAGCCAAAAATTCATCGATTATACATTTTAATAGTACATTGATTACAGAATCTTTTGGTACCAAGCAGACAACAGCGTACAAACTTTTTCATTTGCTATACATAAATTAAGGATGCGTCGCATAGGGTCAGCGGTAAGAAAGTATCGATTTCTAATATTTTAAGACGAGCCAAAAATTCATCGATTATACATTTTAATAGTACATTGATTACAGAATCTTTTGGTACCAAGCAGACAACAGCGTGCAAACTTTTTCATTTGCTATACATAAATTAAGGATGCGTCGCATAGGGTCAGCGATAAAAAAGTATCGATTTTTAATATTTTAAGACGAGCCAAAAATTCATCGATTATACATTTTAATAGTACATTGATTACAGAATCTTTTGGTACCAAGCAGACAACAGCGTACAAACTTTTTCATTTGCTATACATAAATTAAGGATGCGTCGCATAGGGTCAGCGGTAAGAAAGTATCGATTTCTAATATTTTAAGACGAGCCAAAAATTCATCGATTATACATTTTAATAGTACATTGATTACAGAATCATTTGGTACCAAACAGACACCAGCGTACAAATTTTTTAACTTGTTATACATAAAATAAGGTGCGTCCCACAGGGTCTGCGTCAAAAAAGTATCAATTTTTAATATTTTAAGACGAGCCAAAAATTCATCTATTATACATTTTAATAGTACATTGATTACAAAATCTTCTGGTACCATGCAGACACCAGCGTACAAATTTTTTAATACGATAAACATAAAATAAGGATGCGTCGCACAAGGTCCGCGTCAAAAAAGTATCGATTTATAATATTTTAAGACGAGCCAAAAATTCATCGATTATACATTTTAATAGTACATTGATTACAGAATCTTCTGGTACCATGCAGACACCAGCGTACAAATTTTTTAATACGATAAACATAAAATAAGGATGCGTCGCACAGGTCCGCGTCAAAAAAGTATTGATTTATAATATTTTAAGACGAGCCAAAAATTCATCGATTATACATTTTAATAGTACATTGATTACAGAATCTTTTGGTACCAAGCAGACAACAGCATACAAACTTTTTCATTTGCTATACATAAATTAAGGATGCGTCGCATAGGATCAGTGGCATAAATGTATTAATTTCTAATATTTTAAGACGAGCCAAAAATTCATCGATTATACATTTTAATAGTACATTGATTACAGAATTATTTGGTACCAAGCAGATACCAGCGTACAAATGTTTTAACTTGATATACATAAAATAAGGTTGCGTCGCATAGGGTCAGCGGTAAAAAAGTATCGATTTCTAATATTTTAAGACGAGCCAAAAATTCATCGATTATACATTTTAATAGTACATTGATTACAGAATCTTTTGTACCAAGCAGACAACAGCGTACAAACTTTTTCATTTGCTATACATAAATTAAGGATGCGTCGCATAGGGTCAGCGGTAAAAAAGTATCGATTTCTAATATTTTAAGACGAGCCAAAAATTCATCGATTATACATTTTAATAGTACATTGATTACAGAATCTTCTGGTACCATGCAGACACCAGCGTACAAATTTTTTCATTTGCTATACATAAATTAAGGATGCGTCGCATAGGGTCAGCGGTAAAAAAGTATCGATTTCTAATATTTTAAGACGAGCCAAAAATTCATCGATTATACATTTTAATAGTACATTGATTACAGAATCTTTTGGTACCAAGCAGACAACAGCGTACAAACTTTTTCATTTGCTATACATAAATTAAGGATGCGTCGCATAGGGTCAGCGGTAAAAAAGTATCGATTTCTAATATTTTAAGACGAGCCAAAAATTCATCGATTATACATTTTAATAGTACATTGATTACAGAATCATTTGGTACCAAACAGACACCAGCGTACAAATTTTTTAACTTGATAAACATAAAATAAAGATGCGTCGCACATGGTCCGCGTCAAAAAAGTATCAATTTCTAATATTTTAAGACGAGCCAAAAATTCATCGATTATACATTTTAATAGTACATTGATTACAGAATCATTTGGTACCAAACAGACACCAGCGTACAAATTTTTTAACTTGTTATACATAAAATAAGGTTGCGTCCCACAGGGTCCGCGTTAAAAAAGTATCAATTTCTAATATTTTAAGACGAGCCAAAAATTCATCGATTATACATTTTAATAGTACATTGATTACAGAATCTTTTGGTATCAAGCAGACAACAGCGTACAAACTTTTTCATTTGCTATACATAAATTAAGGATGCGTCGCATAGGGTCAGCGGTAAAAATGTATCGATTTCTAATATTTTAAGACGAGCCAAAAATTCATCGATTATACATTTTAATAGTACATTGATTACAGAATCTTTTGGTACCAAGCAGACAACAGCGTACAAACTTTTTCATTTGCTATACATAAATTAAGGATGCGTCGCATAGGGTCAGCGGTAAAAAAGTATCGATTTCTAATATTTTAAGACGAGCCAAAAATTCATCGATTATACATTTTAATAGTACATTGATTACAGAATCTTTTGGTACCATGCAGACATCAGCGTACAAATTTTTTAATACGATAAACATAAAATAAGGATGCGTCGCACAGGGTCCGCGTCAAAAAAGTATCGATTTATAATATTTTAAGACGAGCCAAAAATTCATCGATTATACATTTTAATAGTACATTGATTACAGAATCTTCTGGTACCATGCAGACACCAGCGTACAAATTTTTTAATACGATAAACATAAAATAAGGATGCGTCGCACAAGGTCCGCGTCAAAAAAGTATCGATTTATAATATTTTAAGACGAGCCAAAAATTCATCGATTATACATTTTAATAGTACATTGATTACAGAATCTTCTGGTACCATGCAGACACCAGCGTACAAATTTTTTAATACGATAAACATAAAATAAGGATGCGTCGCACAGGTCCGCGTCAAAAAAGTATTGATTTATAATATTTTAAGACGAGCCAAAAATTCATCGATTATACATTTTAATAGTACATTGATTACAGAATCTTTTGGTACCAAGCAGACAACAGCATACAAACTTTTTCATTTGCTATACATAAATTAAGGATGCGTCGCATAGGATCAGTGGCATAAATGTATTAATTTCTAATATTTTAAGACGAGCCAAAAATTCATCGATTATACATTTTAATAGTACATTGATTACAGAATCATTTGGTACCAAGCAGACACCAGCGTACAAATGTTTTAACTTGATATACATAAAATAAGGTTGCGTCGCATAGGGTCAGCGGTAAAAAAGTATCGATTTCTAATATTTTAAGACGAGCCAAAAATTCATCGATTATACATTTTAATAGTACATTGATTACAGAATCTTTTGTACCAAGCAGACAACAGCGTACAAACTTTTTCATTTGCTATACATAAATTAAGGATGCGTCGCATAGGGTCAGCGGTAAAAAAATATTGATTTCTAATATTTTAAGACGAGCCAAAAATTCATCGATTATACATTTTAATAGTACATTGATTACAGAATCTTCTGGTACCATGCAGACACCAGCGTACAAATTTTTTCATTTGCTATACATAAATTAAGGATGCGTCGCATAGGGTCAGCGGTAAAAAAGTATCGATTTCTAATATTTTAAGACGAGCCAAAAATTCATCGATTATACATTTTAATAGTACATTGATTACAGAATCTTTTGGTACCAAGCAGACAACAGCGTACAAACTTTTTCATTTGCTATACATAAATTAAGGATGCGTCGCATAGGGTCAGCGGTAAAAAAGTATCGATTTCTAATATTTTAAGACGAGCCAAAAATTCATCGATTATACATTTTAATAGTACATTGATTACAGAATTATTTGGTACCAAACAGACACCAGCGTACAAATTTTTTAACTTGATAAACATAAAATAAGGATGCGTCGCACATGGTCCGCGTCAAAAAAGTATCAATTTCTAATATTTTAAGACGAGCCAAAAATTCATCGATTATACATTTTAATAGTACATTGATTACAGAATCATTTGGTACCAAACAGACACCAGCGTACAAATTTTTTAACTTGTTATACATAAAATAAGGTTGCGTCCCACAGGGTCCGCGTCAAAAAAGTATCAATTTCTAATATTTTAAGACGAGCCAAAAATTCATCGATTATACATTTTAATAGTACATTGATTACAGAATCTTTTGGTATCAAGCAGACAACAGCGTACAAACTTTTTCATTTGCTATACATAAATTAAGGATGCGTCGCATAGGGTCAGCGGTAAAAAAGTATCGATTTCTAATATTTTAAGACGAGCCAAAAATTCATCGATTATACATTTTAATAGTACATTGATTACAGAATCTTTGGTACCAAGCAGACAACAGCGTACAAACTTTTTCATTTGCTATACATAAATTAAGGATGCGTCGCATAGGGTCAGCGGTAAAGAAGTATCGATTTCTAATATTTTAAGACGAGCCAAAAATTCATCGATTATACATTTTAATAGTACATTGATTACAGAATCTTTTGGTACCATGCAGACATCAGCGTACAAATTTTTTAATACGATAAACATAAAATAAGGATGCGTCGCACAGGGTCCGCGTCAAAACAGTATCGATTTATAATATTTTAAGACGAGCCAAAAATTCATCGATTATACATTTTAATAGTACATTGATTACAGAATCTTCTGGTACCTAGCAGACACCAGCGTACAAATTTTTTAATACGATAAACATAAAATAAGGATGCGTCGCACAAGGTCCGCGTCAAAAAAGTATTGATTTATAATATTTTAAGACGAGCCAAAAATTCATCGATTATACATTTTAATAGTACATTGATTACAGAATCTTTTGGTACCAAGCAGACAACAGCATACAAACTTTTTCATTTGCTATACATAAATTAAGGATGCGTCGCATAGGATCAGTGGCATAAATGTATTAATTTCTAATATTTTAAGACGAGCCAAAAATTCATCGATTATACATTTTAATAGTACATTGATTACAGAATCATTTGGTACCAAGCAGACACCAGCGTACAAATGTTTTAACTTGATATACATAAAATAAGGTTGCGTCGCATAGGGTCAGCGGTAAAAAAGTATCGATTTCTAATATTTTAAGACGAGCCAAAAATTCATCGATTATACATTTTAATAGTACATTGATTACAGAATCTTTTGGTACCAAGCAGACAACAGCGTACAAACTTTTTCATTTGCTATACATAAATTAAGGATGCGTCGCATAGGGTCAGCGGTAAAAAAGTATCGATTTCTAATATTTTAAGACGAGCCAAAAATTCATCGATTATACATTTTAATAGTACATTGATTACAGAATCTTTTGGTACCATGCAGACATCAGCGTACAAATTTTTTAATACGATAAACATAAAATAAGGATGCGTCGCACAGGGTCCGCGTCAAAAAAGTATCGATTTATAATATTTTAAGACGAGCCAAAAATTCATCGATTATACATTTTAATAGTACATTGATTACAGAATCTTTTGGTACCAAGCAGACAACAGCGTACAAACTTTTTCATTTGCTATACATAAATTAAGGATGCGTCGCATAGGGTCAGCGGTAAAAAAGTATCGATTTCTAATATTTTAAGACGAGCCAAAAATTCATCGATTATACATTTTAATAGTACATTGATTACAGAATCTTTTGGTACCAAGCAGACAACAGCGTACAAACTTTTTCATTTGCTATACATAAATTAAGGATGCGTCGCATAGGGTCAGCGGTAAAAAAGTATCGATTTCTAATATTTTAAGACGAGCCAAAAATTCATCGATTATACATTTTAATAGTACATTGATTACAGAATCTTTTGGTACCAAGCAGACAACAGCGTACAAACTTTTTCATTTGCTATACATAAATTAAGGATGCGTCGCATAGGGTCAGCGGTAAAAAAGTATCGATTTCTAATATTTTAAGACGAGCCAAAAATTCATCGATTATACATTTTAATAGTACATTGATTACAGAATCATTTGGTACCAAACAGACACCAGCGTACAAATTTTTTAACTTGATAAACATAAAATAAGGATGCGTCGCACATGGTCCGCGTCAAAAAAGTATCAATTTCTAATATTTTAAGACGAGCCAAAAATTCATCGATTATACATTTTAATAGTACATTGATTACAGAATCATTTGGTACCAACCAGACACCAGCGTACAAATTTTTTAACTTGTTATACATAAAATAAGGTTGCGTCCCACAGGGTCCGCGTCAAAAAAGTATCAATTTCTAATATTTTAAGACGAGCCAAAAATTCATCGATTATACATTTTAATAGTACATTGATTACAGAATCTTTTGGTATCAAGCAGACAACAGCGTACAAACTTTTTCATTTGCTATACATAAATTAAGGATGCGTCGCATAGGGTCAGCGGTAAAAAAGTATCGATTTCTAATATTTTAAGACGAGCCAAAAATTCATCGATTATACATTTTAATAGTACATTGATTACAGAATCTTTTGGTACCAAGCAGACAACAGCGTACAAACTTTTTCATTTGCTATACATAAATTAAGGATACGTCGCATAGGGTCAGCGGTAAAAAGTATCGATTTCTAATATTTTAAGACGAGCCAAAAATTCATCGATTATACATTTTAATAGTACATTGATTACAGAATCTTTTGGTACCATGCAGACATCAGCGTACAAATTTTTTAACTTGATAAACATAAAATAAGGATGCGTCGCACATGGTCCGCGTCAAAAAAGTATCAATTTCTAATATTTTAAGACGAGTCAAAAATTCATCGATTATACATTTTAATAGTACATTGATTACAGAATCATTTGGTACCAAACAGACACCAGCGTACAAATTTTTTAACTTGATATACATAAAATAAGGTTGCGTCGCATAGGGTCAGCGGTAAAAAAGTATCGATTTCTAATATTTTAAGACGAGCCAAAAATTCATCGATTATACATTTTAATAGTACATTGATTACAGAATCTTTTGGTACCAAGCAGACAACAGCGTACAAACTTTTTCATTTGCTATACATAAATTAAGGATGCGTCGCATAGGGTCAGCGGTAAAAAAGTATCGATTTCTAATATTTTAAGACGAGCCAAAAATTCATCGATTATACATTTTAATAGTACATTGATTACAGAATCTTTTGGTACCAAGCAGACAACAGCGTACAAACTTTTTCATTTGCTATACATAAATTAAGGATGCGTCGCATAGGGTCAGCGATAAAAAAGTATCGATTTCTAATATTTTAAGACGAGCCAAAAATTCATCGATTATACATTTTAATAGTACATTGATTACAGAATCTTTTGGTACCAAGCAGACAACAGCGTACAAACTTTTTCATTTGCTATACATAAATTAAGGATGCGTCGCATAGGGTCAGCGGTAAGAAAGTATCGATTTCTAATATTTTAAGACGAGCCAAAAATTCATCGATTATACATTTTAATAGTACATTGATTACAGAATCTTTTGGTACCAAGCAGACAACAGCGTACAAACTTTTTCATTTGCTATACATAAATTAAGGATGCGTCGCATAAGGTCAGCGGTAAAAAAGTATCGATTTCTAATATTTTAAGACGAGCCAAAAATTCATCGATTATACATTTTAATAGTACATTGATTACAGAATCTTTTGGTACCAAGCAGACAACAGCGTACAAACTTTTTCATTTGCTATACATAAATTAAGGATGCGTCGCATAGGGTCAGCGGTAAAAAAGTATCGATTTCTAATATTTTAAGACGAGCCAAAAATTCATCGATTATACATTTTAATAGTACATTGATTACAGAATCTTTTGGTACCATGCAGACATCAGCGTACAAATTTTTTAATACGATAAACATAAAATAAGGATGCGTCGCACAGGGTCCGCGTCAAAAAAGTATCGATTTATAATATTTTAAGACGAGCCAAAAATTCATCGATTATACATTTTAATAGTACATTGATTACAGAATCTTCTGGTACCTAGCAGACACCAGCGTACAAATTTTTTAATACGATAAACATAAAATAAGGATGCGTCGCACAAGGTCCGCGTCAAAAAAGTATTGATTTATAATATTTTAAGACGAGCCAAAAATTCATCGATTATACATTTTAATAGTACATTGATTACAGAATCTTTTGGTACCAAGCAGACAACAGCATACAAACTTTTTCATTTGCTATACATAAATTAAGGATGCGTCGCATAGGATCAGTGGCATAAATGTATTAATTTCTAATATTTTAAGACGAGCCAAAAATTCATCGATTATACATTTTAATAGTACATTGATTACAGAATCATTTGGTACCAAGCAGACACCAGCGTACAAATGTTTTAACTTGATATACATAAAATAAGGTTGCGTCGCATAGGGTCAGCGGTAAAAAAGTATCGATTTCTAATATTTTAAGACGAGCCAAAAATTCATCGATTATACATTTTAATAGTACATTGATTACAGAATCATTTGGTACCAAACAGACACCAGCGTACAAATTTTTTAACTTGATAAACATAAAATAAGGATGCGTCGCACATGGTCCGCGTCAAAAAAGTATCAATTTCTAATATTTTAAGACGAGCCAAAAATTCATCGATTATACATTTTAATAGTACATTGATTACAGAATCATTTGGTACCAAACAGACACCAGCGTACAAATTTTTTAACTTGTTATACATAAAATAAGGTTGCGTCCCACAGGGTCCGCGTCAAAAAAGTATCAATTTCTAATATTTTAAGACGAGCCAAAAATTCATCGATTATACATTTTAATAGTACATTGATTACAGAATCTTTTGGTATCAAGCAGACAACAGCGTACAAACTTTTTAATTTGCTATACATAAATTAAGGATGCGTCGCATAGGGTCAGCGGTAAAAAAGTATCGATTTCTAATATTTTAAAACGAGCCAAAAATTCATCGATTATACATTTTAATAGTACATTGATTACAGAATCTTTTGGTACCAAGCAGACAACAGCGTACAAACTTTTTCATTTGCTATACATAAATTAAGGATGCGTCGCATAGGGTCAGCGGTAAAAAAGTATCGATTTCTAATATTTTAAGACGAGCCAAAAATTCATCGATTATACATTTTAATAGTACATTGATTACAGAATCTTTTGGTACCATGCAGACATCAGCGTACAAATTTTTTAATACGATAAACATAAAATAAGGATGCGTCGCACAGGGTCCGCGTCAAAAAAGTATCGATTTATAATATTTTAAGACGAGCCAAAAATTCATCGATTATACATTTTAATAGTACATTGATTACAGAATCTTTTGGTACCAAGCAGACAACAGCGTACAAACTTTTTCATTTACTATACATAAATTAAGGATGCGTCGCCTAGGATCAGTGGCATAAATGTATTAATTTCTAATATTTTAAGACGAGCCAAAAATTCATCGATTATACATTTTAATAGTACATTGATTACAGAATCTTTTGGTACCAAGCAGACAACAGCGTACAAACTTTTTCATTTGCTATACATAAATTAAGGATGCGTCGCATAGGGTCAGCGGTAAAAAAGTATCGATTTCTAATATTTTAAGACGAGCCACAAATTCATCGATTATACATTTTAATAGTACATTGATTACAGAATCTTTTGGTACCAAGCAGACAACAGCGTACAAACTTTTTCATTTGCTATACATAAATTAAGGATGCGTCGCATAGGGTCAGCGGTAAAAAAGTATCGATTTCTAATATTTTAAGACGAGCCAAAAATTCATCGATTATACATTTTAATAGTACATTGATTACAGAATCTTTTGGTACCAAGCAGACAACAGCGTACAAACTTTTTCATTTGCTATACATAAATTAAGGATGCGTCGCATAGGGTCAGCGGTAAAAAAGTATCGATTTCTAATATTTTAAGACGAGCCAAAAATTCATCGATTATACATTTTAATAGTACATTGATTACAGAATCATTTGGTACCAAACAGACACCAGCGTACAAATTTTTTAACTTGATAAACATAAAATAAGGATGCGTCGCACATGGTCCGCGTCAAAAAAGTATCAATTTCTAATATTTTAAGACGAGCCAAAAATTCATCGATTATACATTTTAATAGTACATTGATTACAGAATCATTTGGTACCAACCAGACACCAGCGTACAAATTTTTTAACTTGTTATACATAAAATAAGGTTGCGTCCCACAGGGTCCGCGTCAAAAAAGTATCAATTTCTAATATTTTAAGACGAGCCAAAAATTCATCGATTATACATTTTAATAGTACATTGATTACAGAATCTTTTGGTATCAAGCAGACAACAGCGTACAAACTTTTTCATTTGCTATACATAAATTAAGGATGCGTCGCATAGGGTCAGCGATAAAAAAGTATCGATTTCTAATATTTTAAGACGAGCCAAAAATTCATCGATTATACATTTTAATAGTACATTGATTACAGAATCTTTTGGTACCAAGCAGACAACAGCGTACAAACTTTTTCATTTGCTATACATAAATTAAGGATGCGTCGCATAGGGTCAGCGGTAAAAAAGTATCGATTTCTAATATTTTAAGACGAGCCAAAAATTCATCGATTATACATTTTAATAGTACATTGATTACAGAATCTTTTGGTACCAAGCAGACAACAGCGTACAAACTTTTTCATTTGCTATACATAAATTAAGGATACGTCGCATAGGGTCAGCGGTAAAAAGTACTCGATTTCTAATATTTTAAGACGAGCCAAAAATTCATCGATTATACATTTTAATAGTACATTGATTACAGAATCTTTTGGTACCATGCAGACATCAGCGTACAAATTTTTTAACTTGATAAACATAAAATAAGGATGCGTCGCACATGGTCCGCGTCAAAAAAGTATCAATTTCTAATATTTTAAGACGAGCCAAAAATTCATCGATTATACATTTTAATAGTACATTGATTACAGAATCATTTGGTACCAAACAGACACCAGCGTACAAATTTTTTAACTTGATATACATAAAATAAGGTTGCGTCGCATAGGGTCAGCGGTAAAAAAGTATCAATTTCTAATATTTTAAGACGAGCCAAAAATTCATCGATTATACATTTTAATAGTACATTGATTACAGAATCTTTTGGTACCAAGCAGACAACAACGTACAAACTTTTTCATTTGCTATACATAAATTAAGGATGCGTCGCATAGGGTCAGCGGTAAGAAAGTATCGATTTCTAATATTTTAAGACGAGCCAAAAATTCATCGATTATACATTTTAATAGTACATTGATTACAGAATCTTTTGGTACCAAGCAGACAACAGCGTACAAACTTTTTCATTTGCTATACATAAATTAAGGATGCGTCGCATAAGGTCAGCGGTAAAAAAGTATCGATTTCTAATATTTTAAGACGAGCCAAAAATTCATCGATTATACATTTTAATAGTACATTGATTACAGAATCTTTTGGTACCAAGCAGACAACAGCGTACAAACTTTTTCATTTGCTATACATAAATTAAGGATGCGTCGCATAGGGTCAGCGGTAAAAAAGTATCGATTTCTAATATTTTAAGACGAGCCAAAAATTCATCGATTATACATTTTAATAGTACATTGATTACAGAATCATTTGGTACCAAACAGACACCAGCGTACAAATTTTTTAACTTGTTATACATAAAATAAGGTTGCGTCCCACAGGGTCTGCGTCAAAAAAGTATCAATTTCTAATATTTTAAAACGAGCCAAAAATTCATCGATTATACATTTTAATAGTACATTGATTACAGAATCATTTGGTACCAAACAGACACCAGCGTACAAATTTTTTAACTTGTTATACATAAAATAAGGTTGCGTCCCACAGGGTCCGCGTCAAAAAAGTATCAATTTCTAATATTTTAAGACGAGCCAAAAATTCATCGATTATACATTTTAATAGTACATTGATTACAGAATCTTTTGGTATCAAGCAGACAACAGCGTACAAACTTTTTAATTTGCTATACATAAATTAAGGATGCGTCGCATAGGGTCAGCGGTAAAAAAGTATCGATTTCTAATATTTTAAAACGAGCCAAAAATTCATCGATTATACATTTTAATAGTACATTGATTACAGAATCTTTTGGTACCAAGCAGACAACAGCGTACAAACTTTTTCATTTGCTATACATAAATTAAGGATGCGTCGCATAGGGTCAGCGGTAAAAAAGTATCGATTTCTAATATTTTAAGACGAGCCAAAAATTCATCGATTATACATTTTAATAGTACATTGATTACAGAATCTTTTGGTACCATGCAGACATCAGCGTACAAATTTTTTAATACGATAAACATAAAATAAGGATGCGTCGCACAGGGTCCGCGTCAAAAAAGTATCGATTTATAATATTTTAAGACGAGCCAAAAATTCATCGATTATACATTTTAATAGTACATTGATTACAGAATCTTTTGGTACCAAGCAGACAACAGCGTACAAACTTTTTCATTTACTATACATAAATTAAGGATGCGTCGCCTAGGATCAGTGGCATAAATGTATTAATTTCTAATATTTTAAGACGAGCCAAAAATTCATCGATTATACATTTTAATAGTACATTGATTACAGAATCTTTTGGTACCAAGCAGACAACAGCGTACAAACTTTTTCATTTGCTATACATAAATTAAGGATGCGTCGCATAGGGTCAGCGGTAAAAAAGTATCGATTTCTAATATTTTAAGACGAGCCACAAATTCATCGATTATACATTTTAATAGTACATTGATTACAGAATCTTTTGGTACCAAGCAGACAACAGCGTACAAACTTTTTCATTTGCTATACATAAATTAAGGATGCGTCGCATAGGGTCAGCGGTAAAAAAGTATCGATTTCTAATATTTTAAGACGAGCCAAAAATTCATCGATTATACATTTTAATAGTACATTGATTACAGAATCTTTTGGTACCAAGCAGACAACAGCGTACAAACTTTTTCATTTGCTATACATAAATTAAGGATGCGTCGCATAGGGTCAGCGGTAAAAAAGTATCGATTTCTAATATTTTAAGACGAGCCAAAAATTCATCGATTATACATTTTAATAGTACATTGATTACAGAATCATTTGGTACCAAACAGACACCAGCGTACAAATTTTTTAACTTGATAAACATAAAATAAGGATGCGTCGCACATGGTCCGCGTCAAAAAAGTATCAATTTCTAATATTTTAAGACGAGCCAAAAATTCATCGATTATACATTTTAATAGTACATTGATTACAGAATCATTTGGTACCAACCAGACACCAGCGTACAAATTTTTTAACTTGTTATACATAAAATAAGGTTGCGTCCCACAGGGTCCGCGTCAAAAAAGTATCAATTTCTAATATTTTAAGACGAGCCAAAAATTCATCGATTATACATTTTAATAGTACATTGATTACAGAATCTTTTGGTATCAAGCAGACAACAGCGTACAAACTTTTTCATTTGCTATACATAAATTAAGGATGCGTCGCATAGGGTCAGCGATAAAAAAGTATCGATTTCTAATATTTTAAGACGAGCCAAAAATTCATCGATTATACATTTTAATAGTACATTGATTACAGAATCTTTTGGTACCAAGCAGACAACAGCGTACAAACTTTTTCATTTGCTATACATAAATTAAGGATGCGTCGCATAGGGTCAGCGGTAAAAAAGTATCGATTTCTAATATTTTAAGACGAGCCAAAAATTCATCGATTATACATTTTAATAGTACATTGATTACAGAATCTTTTGGTACCAAGCAGACAACAGCGTACAAACTTTTTCATTTGCTATACATAAATTAAGGATACGTCGCATAGGGTCAGCGGTAAAAAGTACTCGATTTCTAATATTTTAAGACGAGCCAAAAATTCATCGATTATACATTTTAATAGTACATTGATTACAGAATCTTTTGGTACCATGCAGACATCAGCGTACAAATTTTTTAACTTGATAAACATAAAATAAGGATGCGTCGCACATGGTCCGCGTCAAAAAAGTATCAATTTCTAATATTTTAAGACGAGCCAAAAATTCATCGATTATACATTTTAATAGTACATTGATTACAGAATCATTTGGTACCAAACAGACACCAGCGTACAAATTTTTTAACTTGATATACATAAAATAAGGTTGCGTCGCATAGGGTCAGCGGTAAAAAAGTATCAATTTCTAATATTTTAAGACGAGCCAAAAATTCATCGATTATACATTTTAATAGTACATTGATTACAGAATCTTTTGGTACCAAGCAGACAACAACGTACAAACTTTTTCATTTGCTATACATAAATTAAGGATGCGTCGCATAGGGTCAGCGGTAAGAAAGTATCGATTTCTAATATTTTAAGACGAGCCAAAAATTCATCGATTATACATTTTAATAGTACATTGATTACAGAATCTTTTGGTACCAAGCAGACAACAGCGTACAAACTTTTTCATTTGCTATACATAAATTAAGGATGCGTCGCATAAGGTCAGCGGTAAAAAAGTATCGATTTCTAATATTTTAAGACGAGCCAAAAATTCATCGATTATACATTTTAATAGTACATTGATTACAGAATCTTTTGGTACCAAGCAGACAACAGCGTACAAACTTTTTCATTTGCTATTCATAAATTAAGGATGCGTCGCATAGGGTCAGCGGTAAAAAAGTATCGATTTCTAATATTTTAAGACGAGCCAAAAATTCATCGATTATACATTTTAATAGTACATTGATTACAGAATCATTTGGTACCAAACAGACACCAGCGTACAAATTTTTTAACTTGTTATACATAAAATAAGGTTGCGTCCCACAGGGTCTGCGTCAAAAAAGTATCAATTTCTAATATTTTAAAACGAGCCAAAAATTCATCGATTATACATTTTAATAGTACATTGATTACAGAATCATTTGGTACCAAACAGACACCAGCGTACAAATTTTTTAACTTGATAAACATAAAATAAGGATGCGTCGCACATGGTCCGCGTCAAAAAAGTATCGATTTCTAATATTTTAAGACGATCCAAAAATTCATCTATTATACATTTTAATAGTACATTGATTACAGAATCTTCTGGTACCATGCAGACACCAGCGTACAAATTTTTTAATACGATAAACATAAAATAAGGATGCGTCGCATAGGGTCAGCGGTAAAAAAGTATCGATTTCTAATATTTTAAGACGAGCCAAAAATTCATCCATTATACATTTTAATAGTACATTGATTACAGAATCTTTTGGTACCAAGTAGACAACAGCGTACAAACTTTTTCATTTGCTATACATAAATTAAAGATGCGTCGCATAGGATCAGCGGTAAAAAAGTATCGATTTCTAATATTTTAAAACGAGCCAAAAATTCATCGATTATACATTTTAATAGTACATTGATTACAGAATCATTTGGTACCAAACAGACACCAGCGTACAAATTTTTTAACTTGATAAACATAAAATAAGGTTGCGTCCCACAGGGTCTGCGTCAAAAAAGTATCAATTTCTAATATTTTAAGACGAGCCAAAAATTCATCGATTATACATTTTAATAGTACATTGATTACAGAATCTTCTGGTACCATGCAGACACCAGCGTACAAATTTTTTAATACGATAAACATAAAATAAGGATGCGTCGCACAAGGTCCGCGTCAAAAAAGTATCGATTTCTAATATTTTAAGACGAGCCAAAAATTCATCGATTATACATTTTAATAGTACATTGATTACAGAATCTTTTGGTACCAAGCAGACAACAGCGTACAAACTTTTTCATTTGCTATACATAAATTAAGGATGCGTCGCATAGGGTCAGCGGTAAAAAAGTATCGATTTCTAATATTTTAAGACGAGCCAAAAATTCATCGATTATACATTTTAATAGTACATTGATTACAGAATCTTTTGGTACCAAGCAGACAACAGCGTACAAACTTTTTCATTTGCTATACATAAATTAAGGATACGTCGCATAGGGTCAGCGGTAAAAAAGTATCGATTTCTAATATTTTAAGACGAGCCAAAAATTCATCGATTATACATTTTAATAGTACATTGATTACAGAATCTTTTGGTACCATGCAGACATCAGCGTACAAATTTTTCAACTTGATAAACATAAAATAAGGATGCGTCGCACATGGTCCGCGTCAAAAAAGTATCAATTTCTAATATTTTAAGACGAGCCAAAAATTCATCGATTATACATTTTAATAGTACATTGATTACAAAATCATTTGGTACCAAACAGACACCAGCGTACAAATTTTTTAACTTGATATACATAAAATAAGGTTGCGTCGCATAGGGTCAGCGGTGAAAAAGTATCGATTTCTAATATTTTAAGACGAGCCAAAAATTCATCGATTATACATTTTAATAGTACATTGATTACAGAATCTTTTGGTACCAAGCAGACAACAGCGTACAAACTTTTTCATTTGCTATACATAAATTAAGGATGCGTCGCATAGAGTCAGCGGTAAAAAAGTATCGATTTCTAATATTTTAAGACGAGCCAAAAATTCATCGATTATACATTTTAATAGTACATTGATTACAGAATCTTTTGGTACCAAGCAGACAACAGCGTACAAACTTTTTCATTTGCTATACATAAATTAAGGATGCGTCGCATAGGGTCAGCGGTAAGAAAGTATCGATTTCTAATATTTTAAGACGAGCCAAAAATTCATCGATTATACATTTTAATAGTACATTGATTACAGAATCTTTTGGTACCAAGCAGACAACAGCGTACAAACTTTTTCATTTGCTATACATAAATTAAGGATGCGTCGCATAGGGTCAGCGGTAAAAAAGTATCGATTTCTAATATTTTAAGACGAGCCAAAAATTCATCGATTATACATTTTAATAGTACATTGATTACAGAATCATTTGGTACCAAACAGACACCAGCGTACAAATTTTTTAACTTGATATACATAAAATAAGGTTGCGTCGCATAAGGTCAGCGGTAAAAAAGTATCGATTTCTAATATTTTAAGACGAGCCAAAAATTCATCGATTATACATTTTAATAGTACATTGATTACAGAATCTTTTGTACCAAGCAGACAACAGCGTACAAACTTTTTCATTTGCTATACATAAATTAAGGATGCGTCGCATAGGGTCAGCGGTAAAAAAGTATCGATTTCTAATATTTTAAGACGAGCCAAAAATTCATCGATTATACATTTTAATAGTACATTGATTACAGAATCTTTTGGTACCAAGCAGACAACAGCGTACAAACTTTTTCATTTGCTATACATAAATTAAGGATGCGTTGCATAGGGTCAGCGGTAAAAAAGTATCGATTTCTAATATTTTAAGACGAGCCAAAAATTCATCGATTATACATTTTAATAGTACATTGATTACAGAATCTTTTGGTACCAAGCAGACAACAGCGTACAAACTTTTTCATTTGCTATACATAAATTAAGGATGCGTCGCATAGGGTCAGCGATAAAAAAGTATCGATTTCTAATATTTTAAGACGAGCCAAAAATTCATCGATTATACATTTTAATAGTACATTGATTACAGAATCTTTTGGTACCAAGCAGACAACAGCGTACAAACTTTTTCATTTGCTATACATAAATTAAGGATGCGTCGCATAGGGTCAGCGGTAAGAAAGTATCGATTTCTAATATTTTAAGACGAGCCAAAAATTCATCGATTATACATTTTAATAGTACATTGATTACAGAATCTTTTGGTACCAAGCAGACAACAGCGTACAAACTTTTTCATTTGCTATACATAAATTAAGGATGCGTCGCATAAGGTCAGCGGTAAAAAAGTATCGATTTCTAATATTTTAAGACGAGCCAAAAATTCATCGATTATACATTTTAATAGTACATTGATTACAGAATCTTTTGGTACCAAGCAGACAACAGCGTACAAACTTTTTCATTTGCTATACATAAATTAAGGATGCGTCGCATAGGGTCAGCGGTAAAAAAGTATCGATTTCTAATATTTTAAGACGAGCCAAAAATTCATCGATTATACATTTTAATAGTACATTGATTACAGAATCATTTGGTACCAAGCAGACAACAGCGTACAAACTTTTTCATTTGCTATACATAAATTAAGGATGCGTCGCATAGGGTCAGCGGTAAAAAAGTATCGATTTCTAATATTTTAAGACGAGCCAAAAATTCATCGATTATACATTTTAATAGTACATTGATTACAGAATCTTTTGGTACCAAGCAGACAACAGCGTACAAACTTTTTCATTTGCTATACATAAATTAAGGATACGTCGCATAGGGTCAGCGGTAAAAAGTATCGATTTCTAATATTTTAAGACGAGCCAAAAATTCATCGATTATACATTTTAATAGTACATTGATTACAGAATCTTTTGGTACCATGCAGACATCAGCGTACAAATTTTTTAACTTGATAAACATAAAATAAGGATGCGTCGCACATGGTCCGCGTCAAAAAAGTATCAATTTCTAATATTTTAAGACGAGCCAAAAATTCATCGATTATACATTTTAATAGTACATTGATTACAGAATCATTTGGTACCAAACAGACACCAGCGTACAAATTTTTTAACTTGATATACATAAAATAAGGTTGCGTCGCATAGGGTCAGCGGTAAAAAAGTATCGATTTCTAATATTTTAAGACGAGCCAAAAATTCATCGATTATACATTTTAATAGTACATTGATTACAGAATCTTTTGGTACCAAGCAGACAACAGCGTACAAACTTTTTCATTTGCTATACATAAATTAAGGATGCGTCGCATAGGGTCAGCGGTAAAAAAGTATCGATTTCTAATATTTTAAGACGAGCCAAAAATTCATCGATTATACATTTTAATAGTACATTGATTACAGAATCTTTTGGTACCAAGCAGACAACAGCGTACAAACTTTTTCATTTGCTATACATAAATTAAGGATGCGTCGCATAGGGTCAGCGATAAAAAAGTATCGATTTCTAATATTTTAAGACGAGCCAAAAATTCATCGATTATACATTTTAATAGTACATTGATTACAGAATCTTTTGGTACCAAGCAGACAACAACGTACAAACTTTTTCATTTGCTATACATAAATTAAGGATGCGTCGCATAGGGTCAGCGGTAAGAAAGTATCGATTTCTAATATTTTAAGACGAGCCAAAAATTCATCGATTATACATTTTAATAGTACATTGATTACAGAATCTTTTGGTACCAAGCAGACAACTGCGTACAAACTTTTTCATTTGCTATACATAAATTAAGGATGCGTCGCATAGGGTCAGCGGTAAGAAAGTATCGATTTCTAATATTTTAAGACGAGCCAAAAATTCATCGATTATACATTTTAATAGTACATTGATTACAGAATCATTTGGTACCAAACAGACACCAGCGTACAGATTTTTTAACTTGATAAACATAAAATAAGGATGCGTCGCACATGGTCCGCGTCAAAAAAGTATCAATTTCTAATATTTTAAGACGAGCCAAAAATTCATCGATTATACATTTTAATAGTACATTGATTACAGAATCATTTGGTACCAAACAGACACCAGCGTACAAATTTTTTAACTTGTTATACATAAAATAAGGTTGCGTCCCACAGGGTCTGCGTCAAAAAAGTATCAATTTCTAATATTTTAAAACGAGCCAAAAATTCATCGATTATACATTTTAATAGTACATTGATTACAGAATCATTTGGTACCAAACAGACACCAGCGTACAAATTTTTTAACTTGATAAACATAAAATAAGGATGCGTCGCACATGGTCCGCGTCAAAAAAGTATCGATTTCTAATATTTTAAGACGAGCCAAAAATTCATCTATTATACATTTTAATAGTACATTGATTACAGAATCTTCTGGTACCATGCAGACACCAGCGTACAAATTTTTTAATACGATAAACATAAAATAAGGATGCGTCGCATAGGGTCAGCGGTAAAAAAGTATCGATTTCTAATATTTTAAGACGAGCCAAAAATTCATCCATTATACATTTTAATAGTACATTGATTACAGAATCTTTTGGTACCAAGTAGACAACAGCGTACAAACTTTTTCATTTGCTATACATAAATTAAAGATGCGTCGCATAGGATCAGCGGTAAAAAAGTATCGATTTCTAATATTTTAAAACGAGCCAAAAATTCATCGATTATACATTTTAATAGTACATTGATTACAGAATCATTTGGTACCAAACAGACACCAGCGTACAAATTTTTTAACTTGATAAACATAAAATAAGGTTGCGTCCCACAGGGTCTGCGTCAAAAAAGTATCAATTTCTAATATTTTAAGACGAGCCAAAAATTCATCGATTATACATTTTAATAGTACATTGATTACAGAATATTCTGGTACCATGCAGACACCAGCGTACAAATTTTTTAATACGATAAACATAAAATAAGGATGCGTCGCACAAGGTCCGCGTCAAAAAAGTATCGATTTCTAATATTTTAAGACGAGCCAAAAATTCATCGATTATACATTTTAATAGTACATTGATTACAGAATCTTTTGGTACCAAGCAGACAACAGCGTACAAACTTTTTCATTTGCTATACATAAATTAAGGATGCGTCGCATAGGGTCAGCGGTAAAAAAGTATCGATTTCTAATATTTTAAGACGAGCCAAAAATTCATCGATTATACATTTTAATAGTACATTGATTACAGAATCTTTTGGTACCAAGCAGACAACAGCGTACAAACTTTTTCATTTGCTATACATAAATTAAGGATACGTCGCATAGGGTCAGCGGTAAAAAAGTATCGATTTCTAATATTTTAAGACGAGCCAAAAATTCATCGATTATACATTTTAATAGTACATTGATTACAGAATCTTTTGGTACCATGCAGACATCAGCGTACAAATTTTTCAACTTGATAAACATAAAATAAGGATGCGTCGCACATGGTCCGCGTCAAAAAAGTATCAATTTCTAATATTTTAAGACGAGCCAAAAATTCATCGATTATACATTTTAATAGTACATTGATTACAGAATCATTTGGTACCAAACAGACACCAGCGTACAAATTTTTTAACTTGATATACATAAAATAAGGTTGCGTCGCATAGGGTCAGCGATGAAAAAGTATCGATTTCTAATATTTTAAGACGAGCCAAAAATTCATCGATTATACATTTTAATAGTACATTGATTACAGAATCTTTTGGTACCAAGCAGACAACAGCGTACAAACTTTTTCATTTGCTATACATAAATTAAGGATGCGTCGCATAGAGTCAGCGGTAAAAAAGTATCGATTTCTAATATTTTAAGACGAGCCAAAAATTCATCGATTATACATTTTAATAGTACATTGATTACAGAATCATTTGGTACCAAACAGACACCAGCGTACAGATTTTTTAACTTGATAAACATAAAATAAGGATGCGTCGCACATGGTCCGCGTCAAAAAAGTATCAATTTCTAATATTTTAAGACGAGCCAAAAATTCATCGATTATACATTTTAATAGTACATTGATTACAGAATCATTTGGTACCAAACAGACACCAGCGTACAAATTTTTTAACTTGTTATACATAAAATAAGGTTGCGTCCCACAGGGTCTGCGTCAAAAAAGTATTAATTTCTAATATTTTAAAACGAGCCAAAAATTCATCGATTATACATTTTAATAGTACATTGATTACAGAATCATTTGGTACCAAACAGACACCAGCGTACAAATTTTTTAACTTGATAAACATAAAATAAGGATGCGTCGCACATGGTCCGCGTCAAAAAAGTATCGATTTCTAATATTTTAAGACGAGCCAAAAATTCATCTATTATACATTTTAATAGTACATTGATTACAGAATCTTCTGGTACCATGCAGATACCAGCGTACAAATTTTTTAATACGATAAACATAAAATAAGGATGCGTCGCATAGGGTCAGCGGTAAAAAAGTATCGATTTCTAATATTTTAAGACGAGCCAAAAATTCATCCATTATACATTTTAATAGTACATTGATTACAGAATCTTTTGGTACCAAGTAGACAACAGCGTACAAACTTTTTCATTTGCTATACATAAATTAAAGATGCGTCGCATAGGATCAGCGGTAAAAAAGTATCGATTTCTAATATTTTAAAACGAGCCAAAAATTCATCGATTATACATTTTAATAGTACATTGATTACAGAATCATTTGGTACCAAACAGACACCAGCGTACAAATTTTTTAACTTGATAAACATAAAATAAGGTTGCGTCCCACAGGGTCTGCGTCAAAAAAGTATCAATTTCTAATATTTTAAGACGAGCCAAAAATTCATCGATTATACATTTTAATAGTACATTGATTACAGAATCTTCTGGTACCATGCAGACACCAGCGTACAAATTTTTTAATACGATAAACATAAAATAAGGATGCGTCGCACAAGGTCCGCGTCAAAAAAGTATCGATTTCTAATATTTTAAGACGAGCCAAAAATTCATCGATTATACATTTTAATAGTACATTGATTACAGAATCTTTTGGTACCAAGCAGACAACAGCGTACAAACTTTTTCATTTGCTATACATAAATTAAGGATGCGTCGCATAGGGTCAGCGGTAAAAAAGTATCGATTTCTAATATTTTAAGACGAGCCAAAAATTCATCGATTATACATTTTAATAGTACATTGATTACAGAATCTTTTGGTACCAAGCAGACAACAGCGTACAAACTTTTTCATTTGCTATACATAAATTAAGGATACGTCGCATAGGGTCAGCGGTAAAAAAGTATCGATTTCTAATATTTTAAGACGAGCCAAAAATTCATCGATTATACATTTTAATAGTACATTGATTACAGAATCTTTTGGTACCATGCAGACATCAGCGTACAAATTTTTCAACTTGATAAACATAAAATAAGGATGCGTCGCACATGGTCCGCGTCAAAAAAGTATCAATTTCTAATATTTTAAGACGAGCCAAAAATTCATCGATTATACATTTTAATAGTACATTGATTACAGAATCATTTGGTACCAAACAGACACCAGCGTACAAATTTTTTAACTTGATATACATAAAATAAGGTTGCGTCGCATAGGGTCAGCGGTGAAAAAGTATCGATTTCTAATATTTTAAGACGAGCCAAAAATTCATCGATTATACATTTTAATAGTACATTGATTACAGAATCTTTTCGTACCAAGCAGACAACAGCGTACAAACTTTTTCATTTGCTATACATAAATTAAGGATGCGTCGCATAGAGTCAGCGGTAAAAAAGTATCGATTTCTAATATTTTAAGACGAGCCAAAAATTCATCGATTATACATTTTAATAGTACATTGATTACAGAATCTTTTGGTACCAAGCAGACAACAGCGTACAAACTTTTTCATTTGCTATACATAAATTAAGGATGCGTCGCATAGGGTCAGCGATAAAAAAGTATCGATTTCTAATATTTTAAGACGAGCCAAAAATTCATCGATTATACATTTTAATAGTACATTGATTACAGAATCTTTTGGTACCAAGCAGACAACAGCGTACAAACTTTTTCATTTGCTATACATAAATTAAGGATGCGTCGCATAGGGTCAGCGGTAAGAAAGTATCGATTTCTAATATTTTAAGACGAGCCAAAAATTCATCGATTATACATTTTAATAGTACATTGATTACAGAATCATTTGGTACCAAAAAGACACCAGCGTACAAATTTTTTAACTTGATATACATAAAATAAGGTTGCGTCGCATAGGGTCAGCGGTAAAAAAGTATCGATTTCTAATATTTTAAGACGAGCCAAAAATTCATCGATTATACATTTTAATAGTACATTGATTACAGAATCTTTTGTACCAAGCAGACAACAGCGTACAAACTTTTTCATTTGCTATACATAAATTAAGGATGCGTCGCATAGGGTCAGCGGTAAAAAAGTATCGTATTCTAATATTTTAAGACGAGCCAAAAATTCATCGATTATACATTTTAATAGTACATTGATTACAGAATCTTCTGGTACCATGCAGACACCAGCGTACAAATTTTTTAATACGATAAACATAAAATAAGGATGCGTCGCACAGGTTCCGCGTCAAAAAAGTATCAATTTCTAATATTTTAAGACGAGCCAAAAATTCATCCATTATACATTTTAATAGTACATTGATTACAGAATCTTTTGGTACCAAGTAGACAACAGCGTACAAACTTTTTCATTTGCTATACATAAATTAAAGATGCGTCGCATAGGATCAGCGGTAAAAAAGTATCGATTTCTAATATTTTAAAACGAGCCAAAAATTCATCGATTATACATTTTAATAGTACATTGATTACAGAATCATTTGGTACCAAACAGACACCAGCGTACAAATTTTTTAACTTGATAAACATAAAATAAGGTTGCGTCCCACAGGGTCTGCGTCAAAAAAGTATCAATTTCTAATATTTTAAGACGAGCCAAAAATTCATCGATTATACATTTTAATAGTACATTGATTACAGAATCTTCTGGTATCATGCAGACACCAGCGTACAAATTTTTTAATACGATAAACATAAAATAAGGATGCGTCGCACAAGGCCCGCGTCAAAAAAGTATCGATTTATAATATTTTAAGACGAGCCAAAAATTCATCGATTATACATTTTAATAGTACATTGATTACAGAATCTTCTGGTACCATGCAGACACCAGCGTACAAATTTTTTAATACGATAAACATAAAATAAGGATGCGTCGCACAGGTTCCGCGTCAAAAAAGTATCAATTTCTAATATTTTAAGACGAGCCAAAAATTCATCCATTATACATTTTAATAGTACATTGATTACAGAATCTTTTGGTACCAAGTAGACAACAGCGTACAAACTTTTTCATTTGCTATACATAAATTAAAGATGCGTCGCATAGGATCAGCGGTAAAAAAGTATCGATTTCTAATATTTTAAAACGAGCCAAAAATTCATCGATTATACATTTTAATAGTACATTGATTACAGAATCATTTGGTACCAAACAGACACCAGCGTACAAATTTTTTAACTTGATAAACATAAAATAAGGATGCGTCGCACAGGGTCCGCGTCAAAAAAGTATCAATTTCTAATATTTTAAGATGAGCCAAAAATTCATCGATTATACATTTTAATAGTACATTGATTACAGAATCATTTGGTACCAAACAGACACCAGCGTACAAATTTTTTAACTTGTTATACATAAAATAAGGTTGCGTCCCATAGGGTCCGCGTCAAAAAAGTATCAATTTCTAATATTTTAAGATGAGCCAAAAATTCATCGATTAAACATTTTAATAGTACATTGATTACAGAATCTTTTGGTACCAAGCAGACAACAGCGTACAAACTTTTTCATTTGCTATACATAAATTAAGGATGCGTCGCATAGGATCAGTGGCATAAATGTATTAATTTCTAATATTTTAAGACGAGCCAAAAATTCATCGATTATACATTTTAATAGTACATTGATTACAGAATCATTTGGTACCAAACAGACACCAGCGTACAAATTTTTTAACTTGATATACATAAAATAAGGTTGCGTCGCATAGGGTCAGCGGTAAAAAAGTATCGATTTCTAATATTTTAAGACGAGCCAAAAATTCATCGATTATACATTTTAATAGTACATTGATTACAGAATCATTTGGTACCAAACAGACACCAGCGTACAAATTTTTTAACTTGATAAACATAAAATAAGGATGCGTCGCACATGGTCCGCGTCAAAAAAGTATCGATTTCTAATATTTTAAGACGAGCCAAAAATTCATCTATTATACATTTTAATAGTACATTGATTACAGAATCTTCTGGTACCATGCAGATACCAGCGTACAAATTTTTTAATACGATAAACATAAAATAAGGATGCGTCGCACAAGGTCCGCGTCAAAAAAGTATCGATTTCTAATATTTTAAGACGAGCCAAAAATTCATCGATTATACATTTTAATAGTACATTGATTACAGAATCTTTTGGTACCAAGCAGACAACAGCGTACAAACTTTTTCATTTGCTATACATAAATTAAGGATGCGTCGCATAGGGTCAGCGGTAAAAAAGTATCGATTTCTAATATTTTAAGACGAGCCAAAAATTCATCGATTATACATTTTAATAGTACATTGATTACAGAATCTTTTGGTACCAAGCAGACAACAGCGTACAAACTTTTTCATTTGCTATACATAAATTAAGGATACGTCGCATAGGGTCAGCGGTAAAAAAGTATCGATTTCTAATATTTTAAGACGAGCCAAAAATTCATCGATTATACATTTTAATAGTACATTGATTACAGAATCTTTTGGTACCATGCAGACATCAGCGTACAAATTTTTCAACTTGATAAACATAAAATAAGGATGCGTCGCACATGGTCCGCGTCAAAAAAGTATCAATTTCTAATATTTTAAGACGAGCCAAAAATTCATCGATTATACATTTTAATAGTACATTGATTACAGAATCATTTGGTACCAAACAGACACCAGCGTACAAATTTTTTAACTTGATATACATAAAATAAGGTTGCGTCGCATAGGGTCAGCGGTGAAAAAGTATCGATTTCTAATATTTTAAGACGAGCCAAAAATTCATCGATTATACATTTTAATAGTACATTGATTACAGAATCTTTTGGTACCAAGCAGACAACAGCGTACAAACTTTTTCATTTGCTATACATAAATTAAGGATGCGTCGCATAGAGTCAGCGATAAAAAAGTATCGATTTCTAATATTTTAAGACGAGCCAAAAATTCATCGATTATACATTTTAATAGTACATTGATTACAGAATCTTTTGGTACCAAGCAGACAACAGCGTACAAACTTTTTCATTTGCTATACATAAATTAAGGATGCGTCGCATAGGGTCAGCGGTAAGAAAGTATCGATTTCTAATATTTTAAGACGAGCCAAAAATTCATCGATTATACATTTTAATAGTACATTGATTACAGAATCATTTGGTACCAAACAGACACCAGCGTACAAATTTTTTAACTTGATATACATAAAATAAAGTTGCGTCGCATAGGGTCAGCGGTAAAAAAGTATCGATTTCTAATATTTTAAGACGAGCCAAAAATTCATCGATTATACATTTTAATAGTACATTGATTACAGAATCTTTTGTACCAAGCAGACAACAGCGTACAAACTTTTTCATTTGCTATACATAAATTAAGGATGCGTCGCACAAGGCCCGCGTCAAAAAAGTATCGATTTATAATATTTTAAGACGAGCCAAAAATTCATCGATTATACATTTTAATAGTACATTGATTACAGAATCTTCTGGTACCATGCAGACACCAGCGTACAAATTTTTTAATACGATAAACATAAAATAAGGATGCGTCGCACAGGTTCCGCGTCAAAAAAGTATCAATTTCTAATATTTTAAGACGAGCCAAAAATTCATCCATTATACATTTTAATAGTACATTGATTACAGAATCTTTTGGTACCAAGTAGACAACAGCGTACAAACTTTTTCATTTGCTATACATAAATTAAAGATGCGTCGCATAGGATCAGCGGTAAAAAAGTATCGATTTCTAATATTTTAAAACGAGCCAAAAATTCATCGATTATACATTTTAATAGTACATTGATTACAGAATCATTTGGTACCAAACAGACACCAGCGTACAAATTTTTTAACTTGATAAACATAAAATAAGGATGCGTCGCACAGGGTCCGCGTCAAAAAAGTATCAATTTCTAATATTTTAAGATGAGCCAAAAATTCATCGATTATACATTTTAATAGTACATTGATTACAGAATCATTTGGTACCAAACAGACACCAGCGTACAAATTTTTTAACTTGTTATACATAAAATAAGGTTGCGTCCCATAGGGTCCGCGTCAAAAAAGTATCAATTTCTAATATTTTAAGATGAGCCAAAAATTCATCGATTAAACATTTTAATAGTACATTGATTACAGAATCTTTTGGTACCAAGCAGACAACAGCGTACAAACTTTTTCATTTGCTATACATAAATTAAGGATGCGTCGCATAGGATCAGTGGCATAAATGTATTAATTTCTAATATTTTAAGACGAGCCAAAAATTCATCGATTATACATTTTAATAGTACATTGATTACAGAATCATTTGGTACCAAACAGACACCAGCGTACAAATTTTTTAACTTGATATACATAAAATAAGGTTGCGTCGCATAGGGTCAGCGGTAAAAAAGTATCGATTTCTAATATTTTAAGACGAGCCAAAAATTCATCCATTATACATTTTAATAGTACATTGATTACAGAATCTTTTGGTACCAAGTAGACAACAGCGTACAAACTTTTTCATTTGCTATACATAAATTAAAGATGCGTCGCATAGGATCAGCAGTAAAAAAGTATCGATTTCTAATATTTTAAAACGAGCCAAAAATTCATCGATTATACATTTTAATAGTACATTGATTACAGAATCATTTGGTACCAAACAGACACCAGCGTACAAATTTTTTAACTTGATAAACATAAAATAAGGTTGCGTCCCACAGGGTCTGCGTCAAAAAACTATCAATTTCTAATATTTTAAGACGAGCCAAAAATTCATCGATTATACATTTTAATAGTACATTGATTACAGAATCTTCTGGTACCATGCAGACACCAGCGTACAAATTTTTTAATACGATAAACATAAAATAAGGATGCGTCGCACAAGGTCCGCGTCAAAAAAGTATCGATTTATAATATTTTAAGACGAGCCAAAAATTCATCGATTATACATTTTAATAGTACATTGATTACAGAATCTTCTGGTACCATGCAGACACCAGCGTACAAATTTTTTAATACGATAAACATAAAATAAGGATGCGTCGTACAGGTTCCGCGTCAAAAAAGTACCAATTTCTAATATTTTAAGACGAGCCAAAAATTCATCCATTATACATTTTAATAGTACATTGATTACAGAATCTTTTGGTACCAAGTAGACAACAGCGTACAAACTTTTTCATTTGCTATACATAAATTAAAGATGCGTCGCATAGGATCAGCGGTAAAAAAGTATCGATTTCTAATATTTTAAAACGAGCCAAAAATTCATCGATTATACATTTTAATAGTACATTGATTACAGAATCATTTGGTACCAAACAGACACTAGCGTACAAATTTTTTAACTTGATAAACATAAAATAAGGATGCGTCGCACAGGGTCCGCGTCAAAAAAGTATCAATTTCTAATATTTTAAGACGAGCCAAAAATTCATCGATTATACATTTTAATAGTACATTGATTACAGAATCTTTTGGTACCAAGCAGACAACAGCGTACAAACTTTTTCATTTGCTATACATAAATTAAGGATGCGTCGCATAGGATCAGTGGCATAAATGTATTAATTTCTAATATTTTAAGACGAGCCAAAAATTCATCGATTATACATTTTAATAGTACATTGATTACAGAATCATTTGGTACCAAACAGACACCAGCGTACAAATTTTTTAACTTGATATACATAAAATAAGGTTGCGTCGCATAGGGTCAGCGGTGAAAAAGTATCGATTTCTAATATTTTAAGACGACCCAAAAATTCATCGATTATACATTTTAATAGTACATTGATTACAGAATCTTTTGGTACCAAGCAGACAACAGCGTACAAACTTTTTCATTTGCTATACATAAATTAAGGATGCGTCGCATAGAGTCAGCGATAAAAAAGTATCGATTTCTAATATTTTAAGACGAGCCAAAAATTCATCGATTATACATTTTAATAGTACATTGATTACAGAATCTTTTGGTACCAAGCAGACAACAGCGTACAAACTTTTTCATTTGCTATACATAAATTAAGGATGCGTCGCATAGGGTCAGCGGTAAGAAAGTATCGATTTCTAATATTTTAAGACGAGCCAAAAATTCATCGATTATACATTTTAATAGTACATTGATTACAGAATCATTTGGTACCAAACAGACACCAGCGTACAAATTTTTTAACTTGATATACATAAAATAAGGTTGCGTCGCATAGGGTCAGCGGTAAAAAAGTATCGATTTCTAATATTTTAAGACGAGCCAAAAATTCATCGATTATACATTTTAATAGTACATTGATTACAGAATCTTTTGTACCAAGCAGACAACAGCGTACAAACTTTTTCATTTGCTATACATAAATTAAGGATGCGTCGCACAAGGCCCGCGTCAAAAAAGTATCGATTTATAATATTTTAAGACGAGCCAAAAATTCATCGATTATACATTTTAATAGTACATTGATTACAGAATCTTCTGGTACCATGCAGACACCAGCGTACAAATTTTTTAATACGATAAACATAAAATAAGGATGCGTCGCACAGGTTCCGCGTCAAAAAAGTATCAATTTCTAATATTTTAAGACGAGCCAAAAATTCATCCATTATACATTTTAATAGTACATTGATTACAGAATCTTTTGGTACCAAGTAGACAACAGCGTACAAACTTTTTCATTTGCTATACATAAATTAAAGATGCGTCGCATAGGATCAGCGGTAAAAAAGTATCGATTTCTAATATTTTAAAACGAGCCAAAAATTCATCGATTATACATTTTAATAGTACATTGATTACAGAATCATTTGGTACCAAACAGACACCAGCGTACAAATTTTTTAACTTGATAAACATAAAATAAGGATGCGTCGCACAGGGTCCGCGTCAAAAAAGTATCAATTTCTAATATTTTAAGATGAGCCAAAAATTCATCGATTATACATTTTAATAGTACATTGATTACAGAATCATTTGGTACCAAACAGACACCAGCGTACAAATTTTTTAACTTGTTATACATAAAATAAGGTTGCGTCCCATAGGGTCCGCGTCAAAAAAGTATCAATTTCTAATATTTTAAGATGAGCCAAAAATTCATCGATTAAACATTTTAATAGTACATTGATTACAGAATCTTTTGGTACCAAGCAGACAACAGCGTACAAACTTTTTCATTTGCTATACATAAATTAAGGATGCGTCGCATAGGATCAGTGGCATAAATGTATTAATTTCTAATATTTTAAGACGAGCCAAAAATTCATCGATTATACATTTTAATAGTACATTGATTACAGAATCATTTGGTACCAAACAGACACCAGCGTACAAATTTTTTAACTTGATATACATAAAATAAGGTTGCGTCGCATAGGGTCAGCGGTAAAAAAGTATCGATTTCTAATATTTTAAGACGAGCCAAAAATTCATCCATTATACATTTTAATAGTACATTGATTACAGAATCTTTTGGTACCAAGTAGACAACAGCGTACAAACTTTTTCATTTGCTATACATAAATTAAAGATGCGTCGCATAGGATCAGCAGTAAAAAAGTATCGATTTCTAATATTTTAAAACGAGCCAAAAATTCATCGATTATACATTTTAATAGTACATTGATTACAGAATCATTTGGTACCAAACAGACACCAGCGTACAAATTTTTTAACTTGATAAACATAAAATAAGGTTGCGTCCCACAGGGTCTGCGTCAAAAAACTATCAATTTCTAATATTTTAAGACGAGCCAAAAATTCATCGATTATACATTTTAATAGTACATTGATTACAGAATCTTCTGGTACCATGCAGACACCAGCGTACAAATTTTTTAATACGATAAACATAAAATAAGGATGCGTCGCACAAGGTCCGCGTCAAAAAAGTATCGATTTATAATATTTTAAGACGAGCCAAAAATTCATCGATTATACATTTTAATAGTACATTGATTACAGAATCTTCTGGTACCATGCAGACACCAGCGTACAAATTTTTTAATACGATAAACATAAAATAAGGATGCGTCGTACAGGTTCCGCGTCAAAAAAGTACCAATTTCTAATATTTTAAGACGAGCCAAAAATTCATCCATTATACATTTTAATAGTACATTGATTACAGAATCTTTTGGTACCAAGTAGACAACAGCGTACAAACTTTTTCATTTGCTATACATAAATTAAAGATGCGTCGCATAGGATCAGCGGTAAAAAAGTATCGATTTCTAATATTTTAAAACGAGCCAAAAATTCATCGATTATACATTTTAATAGTACATTGATTACAGAATCATTTGGTACCAAACAGACACTAGCGTACAAATTTTTTAACTTGATAAACATAAAATAAGGATGCGTCGCACAGGGTCCGCGTCAAAAAAGTATCAATTTCTAATATTTTAAGACGAGCCAAAAATTCATCGATTATACATTTTAATAGTACATTGATTACAGAATCTTTTGGTACCAAGCAGACAACAGCGTACAAACTTTTTCATTTGCTATACATAAATTAAGGATGCGTCGCATAGGATCAGTGGCATAAATGTATTAATTTCTAATATTTTAAGACGAGCCAAAAATTCATCGATTATACATTTTAATAGTACATTGATTACAGAATCATTTGGTACCAAACAGACACCAGCGTACAAATTTTTTAACTTGATATACATAAAATAAGGTTGCGTCGCATAGGGTCAGCGGTAAAAAAGTATCGATTTCTAATATTTTAAGACGAGCCAAAAATTCATCGATTATACATTTTAATAGTACATTGATTACAGAATCTTCTGGTACCTAGCAGACACCAGCGTACAAATTTTTTAATACGATAAACATAAAATAAGGATGCGTCGCACAAGGTCCGCGTCAAAAAAGTATTGATTTATAATATTTTAAGACGAGCCAAAAATTCATCGATTATACATTTTAATAGTACATTGATTACAGAATCTTTTGGTACCAAGCAGACAACAGCATACAAACTTTTTCATTTGCTATACATAAATTAAGGATGCGTCGCATAGGATCAGTGGCATAAATGTATTAATTTCTAATATTTTAAGACGAGCCAAAAATTCATCGATTATACATTTTAATAGTACATTGATTACAGAATCATTTGGTACCAAGCAGACACCAGCGTACAAATGTTTTAACTTGATATACATAAAATAAGGTTGCGTCGCATAGGGTCAGCGGTAAAAAAGTATCGATTTCTAATATTTTAAGACGAGCCAAAAATTCATCGATTATACATTTTAATAGTACATTGATTACAGAATCTTTTGTACCAAGCAGACAACAGCGTACAAACTTTTTCATTTGCTATACATAAATTAAGGATGTGTCGCATAGGGTCAGCGGTAAAAAAGTATCGATTTCTAATATTTTAAGACGAGCCAAAAATTCATCGATTATACATTTTAATAGTACATTGATTACAGAATCTTCTGGTACCATGCAGACACCAGCGTACAAATTTTTTAATACGATAAACATAAAATAAGGATGCGTCGCACAGGTTCCGCGTCAAAAAAGTATCAATTTCTAATATTTTAAGACGAGCCAAAAATTCATCCATTATACATTTTAATAGTACATTGATTACAGAATCTTTTGGTACCAAGTAGACAACAGCGTACAAACTTTTTCATTTGCTATACATAAATTAAAGATGCGTCGCATAGGGTCAGCGGTAAAAAAGTATCGATTTCTAATATTTTAAGACGAGCCAAAAATTCATCGATTATACATTTTAATAGTACATTGATTACAGAATCTTCTGGTACCATGCAGACACCAGCGTACAAATTTTTTAACTTGATAAACATAAAATAAGGATGCGTCGCACAGGGTCCGCGTCAAAAAAGTATCAATTTCTAATATTTTAAGACGAGCCAAAAATTCATCGATTATACATTTTAATAGTACATTGATTACAGAATCATTTGGTACCAAACAGACACCAGCGTACAAATTTTTTAACTTGTTATACATAAAATAAGGTTGCGTCCCATAGGGTCCGCGTCAAAAAAGTATCAATTTCTAATATTTTAAGATGAGCCAAAAATTCATCGATTAAACATTTTAATAGTACATTGATTACAGAATCTTTTGGTACCAAGCAGACAACAGCGTACAAACTTTTTCATTTGCTATACATAAATTGAGGATGCGTCGCATAGGATCAGTGGCATAAATGTATTAATTTCTAATATTTTAAGACGAGCCAAAAATTCATCGATTATACATTTTAATAGTACATTGATTACAGAATCATTTGGTACCAAACAGACACCAGCGTACAAATTTTTTAACTTGATATACATAAAATAAGGTTGCGTCGCATAGGGTCAGCGGTAAAAAAGTATCGATTTCTAATATTTTAAGACGAGCCAAAAATTCATCGATTATACATTTTAATAGTACATTGATTACAGAATCATTTGGTATCAAACAGACACCAGCGTACAAATTTTTTAACTTGATAAACATAAAATAAGGATGCGTCGCACAGGGTCCGCGTCAAAAAAGTATCAATTTCTAATATTTTAAGACGAGCCAAAAATTCATCGATTATACATTTTAATAGTACATTGATTACAGAATCTTTTGGTACCAAGCAGACAACAGCGTACAAACTTTTTCATTTGATATACATAAATTAAGGATGCGTCGCATAGGATCAGTGGCATAAATGTATTAATTTCTAATATTTTAAGACGAGCCAAAAATTCATCGATTATACATTTTAATAGTACATTGACTACAGAATCATTTGGTACCAAACAGACACCAGCGTACAAATTTTTTAACTTGATATACATAAAATAAGGTTGCGTCGCATAGGGTCAGCGATAAAAAAGTATCGATTTCTAATATTTTAAGACGAGCCAAAAATTCATCGATTATACATTTTAATAGTACATTGATTACAGAATCTTCTGGTACCTAGCAGACACCAGCGTACAAATTTTTTAATACGATAAACATAAAATAAGGATGCGTCGCACAAGGTCCGCGTCAAAAAAGTATTGATTTATAATATTTTAAGACGAGCCAAAAATTCATCGATTATACATTTTAATAGTACATTGATTACAGAATCTTTTGGTACCAAGCAGACAACAGCATACAAACTTTTTCATTTGCTATACATAAATTAAGGATGCGTCGCATAGGATCAGTGGCATAAATGTATTAATTTCTAATATTTTAAGACGAGCCAAAAATTCATCGATTATACATTTTAATAGTACATTGATTACAGAATCATTTGCTACCAAGCAGACACCAGCGTACAAATGTTTTAACTTGATATACATAAAATAAGGTTGCGTCGCATAGGGTCAGCGGTAAAAAAGTATCGATTTCTAATATTTTAAGACGAGCCAAAAATTCATCGATTATACATTTTAATAGTACATTGATTACAGAATCTTTTGGTACCAAGCAGACAACAGCGTACAAACTTTTTCATTTGCTATACATAAATTAAGGATGCGTCGCATAGGGTCAGCGGTAAAAAAGTATCGATTTCTAATATTTTAAGACGAGCCAAAAATTCATCGATTATACATTTTAATAGTACATTGATTACAGAATCATTTGGTACCAAACAGACACCAGCGTACAAATTTTTTAACTTGATAAACATAAAATAAGGATGCGTCGCACATGGTCCGCGTCAAAAAAGTATCAATTTCTAATATTTTAAGACGAGCCAAAAATTCATCGATTATACATTTTAATAGTACATTGACTACAGAATCATTTGGTACCAAACAGACACCAGCGTACAAATTTTTTAACTTGATATACATAAAATAAGGTTGCGTCGCATAGGGTCAGCGGTAAAAAAGTATCGATTTCTAATATTTTAAGACGAGCCAAAAATTCATCGATTATACATTTTAATAGTACATTGATTACAGAATCTTTTGGTACCAAGCAGACAACAGCGTACAAACTTTTTCATTTGCTATACATAAAATAAGGATGCGTCGCATAGGGTCAGCGGTAAAAAAGTATCGATTTCTAATATTTTAAGACGAGCCAAAAATTCGTCCATTATACATTTTAATAGTACATTGATTACAGAATCTTTTGGTACCAAGTAGACAACAGCGTACAAACTTTTTCATTTGCTATACATAAATTAAAGATGCGTCGCATAGGATCAGCAGTAAAAAAGTATCGATTTCTAATATTTTAAGACGAGCCAAAAATTCATCGATTATATATTTTAATAGTACATTGATTACAGAATCTTTTGGTACCAAGCAGACAACAGCGTACAAACTTTTTCATTTGCTATACATAAATTAAGGATGCGTCGCATAAGGTCAGCGGTAAAAAAGTATCGATTTCTAATATTTTAAGACGAGCCAAAAATTCATCGATTATACATTTTAATAGTACATTGATTACAGAATCTTCTGGTACCTAGCAGACACCAGCGTACAAATTTTTTAATACGATAAACATAAAATAAGGATGCGTCGCACAAGGTCCGCGTCAAAAAAGTATTGATTTATAATATTTTAAGACGAGCCAAAAATTCATCGATTATACATTTTAATAGTACATTGATTACAGAATCTTTTGGTACCAAGCAGACAACAGCATACAAACTTTTTCATTTGCTATACATAAATTAAGGATGCGTCGCATAGGATCAGTGGCATAAATGTATTAATTTCTAATATTTTAAGACGAGCCAAAAATTCATCGATTATACATTTTAATAGTACATTGATTACAGAATCATTTGCTACCAAGCAGACACCAGCGTACAAATGTTTTAACTTGATATACATAAAATAAGGTTGCGTCGCATAGGGTCAGCGGTAAAAAAGTATCGATTTCTAATATTTTAAGACGAGCCAAAAATTCATCGATTATACATTTTAATAGTACATTGATTACAGAATCTTTTGGTACCAAGCAGACAACAGCGTACAAACTTTTTCATTTGCTATACATAAATTAAGGATGCGTCGCATAAGGTCAGCGGTAAAAAAGTATCGATTTCTAATATTTTAAGACGAGCCAAAAATTCATCGATTATACATTTTAATAGTACATTGATTACAGAATCTTTTGGTACCAAGCAGACAACAGCGTACAAACTTTTTCATTTGCTATACATAAATTAAGGATGCGTCGCATAGGGTCAGCGGTAAAAAAGTATCGATTTCTAATATTTTAAGACGAGCCAAAAATTCATCGATTATACATTTTAATAGTACATTGATTACAGAATCATTTGGTACCAAACAGACACCAGCGTACAAATTTTTTAACTTGATAAACATAAAATAAGGATGCGTCGCACATGGTCCGCGTCAAAAAAGTATCAATTTCTAATATTTTAAGACGAGCCAAAAATTCATCGATTATACATTTTAATAGTACATTGACTACAGAATCATTTGGTACCAAACAGACACCAGCGTACAAATTTTTTAACTTGATATACATAAAATAAGGTTGCGTCGCATAGGGTCAGCGGTAAAAAAGTATCGATTTCTAATATTTTAAGACGAGCCAAAAATTCATCGATTATACATTTTAATAGTACATTGATTACAGAATCTTTTGGTACCAAGCAGACAACAGCGTACAAACTTTTTCATTTGCTATACATAAAATAAGGATGCGTCGCATAGGGTCAGCGGTAAAAAAGTATCGATTTCTAATATTTTAAGACGAGCCAAAAATTCGTCCATTATACATTTTAATAGTACATTGATTACAGAATCTTTTGGTACCAAGTAGACAACAGCGTACAAACTTTTTCATTTGCTATACATAAATTAAAGATGCGTCGCATAGGATCAGCAGTAAAAAAGTATCGATTTCTAATATTTTAAGACGAGCCAAAAATTCATCGATTATATATTTTAATAGTACATTGATTACAGAATCTTTTGGTACCAAGCAGACAACAGCGTACAAACTTTTTCATTTGCTATACATAAATTAAGGATGCGTCGCATAAGGTCAGCGGTAAAAAAGTATCGATTTCTAATATTTTAAGACGAGCCAAAAATTCATCGATTATACATTTTAATAGTACATTGATTACAGAATCTTTTGGTACCAAGCAGACAACAGCGTACAAACTTTTTCATTTGCTATACATAAATTAAGGATGCGTCGCATAGGGTCAGCGGTAAAAAAGTATCGATTTCTAATATTTTAAGACGAGCCAAAAATTCATCGATTATACATTTTAATAGTACATTGATTACAGAATCATTTGGTACCAAACAGACACCAGCGTACAAATTTTTTAACTTGATAAACATAAAATAAGGTTGCGTCCCACAGGGTCTGCGTCAAAAAAGTATCAATTTCTAATATTTTAAGACGAGCCAAAAATTCATCGATTATACATTTTAATAGTACATTGATTACAGAATCTTCTGGTACCATGCAGACACCAGCGTACAAATTTTTTAATACGATAAACATAAAATAAGGATGCGTCGCACAAGGTCCGCGTAAAAAAAGTATCGATTTATAATATTTTAAGACGAGCCAAAAATTCATCGATTATACATTTTAATAGTACATTGATTACAGAATCTTCTGGTACCATGCAGACACCAGCGTACAAATTTTTTAATACGATAAACATAAAATAAGGATGCGTCGCACAGGGTCCGCGTCAAAAAAGTATCAATTTCTAATATTTTAAGACGAGCCAAAAATTCATCGATTATACATTTTAATAGTACATTGATTACAGAATCTTTTGGTACCAAGCAGACAACAGCGTACAAACTTTTTCATTTGCTATACATAAATTAAGGATGCGTCGCATAGGATCAGTGGCATAAATGTATTAATTTCTAATATTTTAAGACGAGCCAAAAATTCATCGATTATACATTTTAATAGTACATTGATTACAGAATCATTTGGTATCAAACAGACACCAGCGTACAAATTTTTTAACTTGATATACATAAAATAAGGTTGCGTCGCATAGGGTCAGCGGTAAAAAAGTATCGATTTCTAATATTTTAAGACGAGCCAAAAATTCATCGATTATACATTTTAATAGTACATTGATTACAGAATCTTCTGGTACCTAGCAGACACCAGCGTACAAATTTTTTAACTTGATATACATAAAATAAGGTTGCGTCGCATAGGGTCAGCGGTAAAAAAGTATCGATTTCTAATATTTTAAGACGAGCCAAAAATTCATCGATTATACATTTTAATAGTACATTGATTACAGAATCTTTTGTACCAAGCAGACAACAGCGTACAAACTTTTTCATTTGCTATACATAAATTAAGGATGCGTCGCATAGGGTCAGCGGTAAAAAAGTATCGATTTCTAATATTTTAAGACGAGCCAAAAATTCATCGATTATACATTTTAATAGTACATTGATTACAGAATCTTCTGGTACCATGCAGACACCAGCGTACAAATTTTTTAATACGATAAACATAAAATAAGGATGCGTCGCACAGGTTCCGCGTCAAAAAAGTATCAATTTCTAATATTTTAAGACGAGCCAAAAATTCATCCATTATATATTTTAATAGTACATTGATTACAGAATCTTTTGGTACCAAGTAGACAACAGCGTACAAACTTTTTCATTTGCTATACATAAATTAAAGATGCGTCGCATAGGATCAGCAGTAAAAAAGTATCGATTTCTAATATTTTAAAACGAGCCAAAAATTCATCGATTATACATTTTAATAGTACATTGATTACAGAATCATTTGGTACCAAACAGACACCAGCGTACAAATTTTTTAACTTGATAAACATAAAATAAGGTTGCGTCCCACAGGGTCTGCGTCAAAAAAGTATCAATTTCTAATATTTTAAGACGAGCCAAAAATTCATCGATTATACATTTTAATAGTACATTGATTACAGAATCTTCTGGTACCATGCAGACACCAGCGTACAAATTTTTTAATACGATAAACATAAAATAAGGATGCGTCGCACAAGGCCCGCGTCAAAAAAGTATCGATTTATAATATTTTAAGACGAGCCAAAAATTCATCCATTATATATTTTAATAGTACATTGATTACAGAATCTTTTGATACCAAGTAGACAACAGCGTACAAACTTTTTCATTTGCTATACATAAATTAAAGATGCGTCGCATAGGATCAGCGGTAAAAAAGTATCGATTTCTAATATTTTAAAACGAGCCAAAAATTCATCGATTATACATTTTAATAGTACATTGATTACAGAATCATTTGGTACCAAACAGACACCAGCGTACAAATTTTTTAACTTGATAAACATAAAATAAGGATGCGTCGCACAGGGTCCGCGTCAAAAAAGTATCAATTTCTAATATTTTAAGATGAGCCAAAAATTCATCGATTATACATTTTAATAGTACATTGATTACAGAATCATTTGGTACCAAACAGACACCAGCGTACAAATTTTTTAACTTGTTATACATAAAATAAGGTTGCGTCCCATAGGGTCCGCGTCAAAAAAGTATCAATTTCTAATATTTTAAGATGAGCCAAAAATTCATCGATTAAACATTTTAATAGTACATTGATTACAGAATCTTTTGGTACCAAGCAGACAACAGCGTACAAACTTTTTCATTTGCTATACATAAATTAAGGATGCGTCGCATAGGATCAGTGGCATAAATGTATTAATTTCTAATATTTTAAGACGAGCCAAAAATTCATCGATTATACATTTTAATAGTACATTGATTACAGAATCATTTGGTACCAAACAGACACCAGCGTACAAATTTTTTAACTTGATATACATAAAATAAGGTTGCGTCGCATAGGGTCAGCGGTAAAAAAGTATCGATTTCTAATATTTTAAGACGAGCCAAAAATTCATCGATTATACATTTTAATAGTACATTGATTACAGAATCATTTGGTACCAAACAGACACCAGCGTACAAATTTTTTAACTTGATAAACATAAAATAAGGATGCGTCGCACAGGGTCCGCGTCAAAAAAGTATCAATTTCTAATATTTTAAGACGAGCCAAAAATTCATCGATTATACATTTTAATAGTACATTGACTACAGAATCATTTGGTACCAAACAGACACCAGCGTACAAATTTTTTAACTTGATATACATAAAATAAGGTTGCGTCGCATAGGGTCAGCGATAAAAAAGTATCGATTTCTAATATTTTAAGACGAGCCAAAAATTCATCGATTATACATTTTAATAGTACATTGATTACAGAATCTTCTGGTACCTAGCAGACACCAGCGTACAAATTTTTTAATACGATAAACATAAAATAAGGATGCGTCGCACAAGGTCCGCGTCAAAAAAGTATTGATTTATAATATTTTAAGACGAGCCAAAAATTCATCGATTATACATTTTAATAGTACATTGATTACAGAATCTTTTGGTACCAAGCAGACAACAGCATACAAACTTTTTCATTTGCTATACATAAATTAAGGATGCGTCGCATAGGATCAGTGGCATAAATGTATTAATTTCTAATATTTTAAGACGAGCCAAAAATTCATCGATTATACATTTTAATAGTACATTGATTACAGAATCATTTGGTACCAAGCAGACACCAGCGTACAAATGTTTGAACTTGATATACATAAAATAAGGTTGCGTCGCATAGGGTCAGCGGTAAAAAAGTATCGATACCTAATATTTTAAGACGAGCCAAAAATTCATCGATTATACATTTTAATAGTACATTGATTACAGAATCTTTTGGTACCAAGCAGACAACAGCGTACAAACTTTTTCATTTGCTATACATAAATTAAGGATGCGTCGCATAGGGTCAGCGGTAAGAAAGTATCGATTTCTAATATTTTAAGACGAGCCAAAAATTCATCGATTATACATTTTAATAGTACATTGATTACAGAATCTTTTGGTACCAAGCAGACAACAGCGTACAAACTTTTTCATTTGCTATACATAAATTAAGGATGCGTCGCATAGGGTCAGCGGTAAAAAAGTATCGATTTCTAATATTTTAAGACGAGCCAAAAATTCATCGATTATACATTTTAATAGTACATTGATTACAGAATCATTTGGTACCAAACAGACACCAGCGTACAAATTTTTTAACTTGATATACATAAAATAAGGTTGCGTCGCATAGGGTCAGCGGTAAAAAAGTATCGATTTCTAATATTTTAAGACGAGCCAAAAATTCATCCATTATACATTTTAATAGTACATTGATTACAGAATCTTTTGGTACCAAGTAGACAACAGCGTACAAACTTTTTCATTTGCTATACATAAATTAAAGATGCGTCGCATAGGATCAGCAGTAAAAAAGTATCGATTTCTAATATTTTAAAACGAGCCAAAAATTCATCGATTATACATTTTAATAGTACATTGATTACAGAATCATTTGGTACCAAACAGACACCAGCGTACAAATTTTTTAACTTGATAAACATAAAATAAGGTTGCGTCCCACAGGGTCTGCGTCAAAAAACTATCAATTTCTAATATTTTAAGACGAGCCAAAAATTCATCGATTATACATTTTAATAGTACATTGATTACAGAATCTTCTGGTACCATGCAGACACCAGCGTACAAATTTTTTAATACGATAAACATAAAATAAGGATGCGTCGCACAAGGTCCGCGTCAAAAAAGTATCGATTTATAATATTTTAAGACGAGCCAAAAATTCATCGATTATACATTTTAATAGTACATTGATTACAGAATCTTCTGGTACCATGCAGACACCAGCGTACAAATTTTTTAATACGATAAACATAAAATAAGGATGCGTCGTACAGGTTCCGCGTCAAAAAAGTACCAATTTCTAATATTTTAAGACGAGCCAAAAATTCATCCATTATACTTTAATATATTTTATTATATTTACATTATATTTTAATAGTACATTGATTACAGAATCTTTTGGTACCAAGTAGACAACAGCGTACAAACTTTTTCATTTGCTATACATAAATTAAAGATGCGTCGCATAGGATCTGTTGTGCCTCTCAGGGTACAACGGGATTTGTAGGATACTTTGAGGGGTCCGTTCGTCTTAGGAGTTAGGACTCCGAGTGTCGAGGGTAGTGAAAAGAACACTTTGGTCACAAGAGAAGAGTTTATTCCAACTCACGTGTACAATTCTTTGGTATGTCGAATCGCAGCGCGTCCTCACAATAGATTAGATGTAATTACTTGTCGTCCTCGGGTCGGAATACGGCCCCGAGGAGTTAATCAGGCGCGCTTATATTACCCGAAAGTAGGTTTTGTTTTTCGGTTAATGTGTCGCCTGTATGCAATCGGTTTTGCATCCTCTGCGTTTTACGATCTCGAATGTGTCGCGATGTCTTAACGCGTGTATGCAATCGGTTGCGTTTTTGATTTCGAGGCGCGCGCTATATCTTTTGAAATGCTGATTCTGCGTTCTCTTTTGTGGGTTTTTAGGTCGTGGTTGGGTCATAGTGTTTACGGTTACAACACCCTTCCCCCGCGGAAAAAAGAAAACGGATCGAGTTTTCCTTTTCCCTATTCTTCACGTGGTGGGTTTTGTCTTCTATTTCTTCGGTACAATATTATGGCTATTGTGCTTATAATAAGAATGGCTGTGCCACCTGATATTGGATATATAACTTGTTTTTTTAAAAACGGATTGACGCTGACGTTGTCTAGATCTTCTGTTAGATCTTGTAGTCTCGAGCTTAAATCCTTTAGTTCGGTAGGGTTCTGAATTATTTTCTTTAACTGTATTGTATTCAGGTTCGCTGGTATTTCGATTTTTAACCTTGAGATATTATATTCTGGTAAGTACGCTTGGAGATATGTGCCGTCTATGGTTCCCGAAGTTTTTACAATCATGTCGGCTGTTACTAATTTACAAGTGTTGCCTAGTGTAATTCGTCCTGTCCCCGCGATGGTTGTCCTATATTCTTCATGGTGTTGGCAGTTTATGGTTATCGGCTGCTCGGTAAGTGTGGAGTACAACCATGAGTGCTGGTTAGTCAGCTCAATCCATATGGTATGATTGGAATGTATATATCGTATGTCGCATAACTTTTGCCCCGGGGGGGTGTGTGTGTATGCTTGAATTTCGCAGATCGCATTGTCGTTTATGTGATAGATGGGCCTATTTTGTTCGCATATATAGTGATTGTCTACGTTAATACATTTTTCTAAATTACTTTGCGTTATTGTTAGATAGTTTTGATTTTCGTTATCAATGGCTACTATCGGTTGGTTTATTTCTGCGAAGGTAAATAAATTCCCGTGGCTATAACTCGGTAGGGGGATAGCCTTCACTATGTTATATCTAGGATGCGAAATTAGTGGGAAGCGCAAAATAGTGTGTACGTAAGGGTTATTAAAATATGCGCTAACGGTTACGAATTTTTCAATCGTGAGCCAATTGTCTTCGGAGATTCCGAAGGGAAAGAATAGTCCTTGGGGCACTTGTGACGTGGCTTCCTTGAGACTTTCTATGATTTGATCTAACGGAATTAACCTCGGATGTATCCTTCCTGTTTTTACTGCCATTAAGTGTTCGATGACGTCTTCCGCGTCTCTCATCAAATCCGTTATTATGGCATTAACTATGGAGAAGTATTCGTGTATTTCTTCTCGTTGTACTTGATTTGCCATCTGTTTTTGGATTTTGGTGGTAAAATTGAGTAGTAGTTGTTCGTTGTATTGGGTTGTTTTTTCCAGATTATCGATGTGGGCAATTGTTGTGTTTAAAATTTTTACTTGATTTTTCATCGTGTGATGCAGTGTTTGCTCTTGATTTTGTAAGAGGAGTAGTTGTTCCTTGATGACTTTGTCGTCATTGGCATCCATGGTTCCGAAGAGTGTTTTTGCTAGTGTCCCGATCCCGTCGAGTAGTCCTCTTCGTTTGTTTGTCGGTGTCCTGTATATGGTGTTTACTCGTTTTAAGAGGTGTGTTAATTTATCATTCTCCGTTTCGATAATCGTTTTTTGGATTTGGCAGCTTTCTTTATTTTGTATCTTGTGTAGGAGGTGTCCGTGATCAATATAATTTTGTAAATCGTGGAATCTTTTATTTAAGGTTCCTAGGTCTATATTAATTATTAACTTCCAGGTGGATTCTACTTGATGTAGATAACCGATTTTTTCGAAGTATATCCCTGGCTCTCGATTAAATTGTTCTACCTCGTATTCCTCTTCTAGGTCCTTTCTTGCGGTAGTAGGCTGCATCTTCCATGTCATTAGCGCTCTGGAATGGAAATAGATGTGCCGAAATTTTTCTTTCTTAATGTTCTATGAACGCTTTTAAACGGTTCGCATGTGTATTTATTATCTTTCGTCCTACTTTAATATTATAATTGACATCGGAGATTTTGTCGATGATTGTGTACGGTCCGGTCCATAATGCATCGAGTTTTTTGGATCGGCCCCTGCGGACGGTTTCGTTGTGTAATAGTACTTTTTCTCCTACCTTGAACGTGGTATTCTTCGATTTTTTGTCGTAGTTATCCTTTGCTTTCACCTTTTCGTTTTTTAAGTGTTCCTTTGCGATTTGCTGGGCGGCGCGTAATTTTTCTTTCAATTCTTGCGCGTAGTCATCGTATGTATATGTCGGCTTCGGGGGTTGCGATAATGCCGTAGGTAGGGTTGCTTGATGCCCGTAAAGTAGTTCGAACGGCGTGAACCCCGTGGCTGTATGCGGTGTGGTGTTATATGCAAACATTGCGTATGATGTCCATTCATTCCAGTCTGTTTGTTCAGCATTAATGTAGTGGCGAAGGTATTCTGCTAAGGTACGGTGTGATCGTTCCAAGGCTCCGTTGCTTTCTGGATGGTATGCAGTTGTCTGAATTTTCTCAATTTTTAGTAATTTACAGACGTCCTTGAACATTTCGCTAAGGAAGTTTGTACCCTGGTCGGTTAAGACCTTTTCTGGGATACCATGTTCGAAGATAATTTTTGTTACGAATTCCCTTGCAATTGTTGCGGCTTCTTGGTTAGTTATCGGAATCGCTTTACTAAATTTAGTTAGATTATCTTGGAAGGTAAGTACATATTTATTCCCATTACCAGAGATCGTTAGGGGTCCTACGATGTCTAAAGCGCATTTTTCGAATGGTTTGCTTGCGGTATCTGTTATTACCAGCGGTGCTTTGTTTTTTCGCGAAAGTTTATTTTTTTGACAGAGTTCACATCTTGCTACATAGTTTTCTACGTCCTTAGTCAGTCCTTTCCAGTTGTGTAGTAACCGGATTCTGTTAATGGTGCGTTCGGTCCCTTGATGTCCTCCTAGGGGTGCGTCGTGATACTCATATAGTATGCGGCGTTTCTCCTCTTCCGTGTATTTCCGCTCTGTTTTTGTGTCATTAATTTCTTCTTCATCGATTTTATTAATTTCACCTACGTGTCGGCTGAGTGCGTCGGCGTTTTTATTAGCTTTGCCTGCCTTGTGTACAATCTCGTAATCGTATTCTTCAAGTTTTAATCGCCAACGCATCAATCGCGATCCAGGATCCGTTACATTAAATAACCATACTAATGGTTTGTGATCGGTGATAATTTTGAATTTCGTACCATACAGGTAAGGCCTGAAATGTTTTACTGCCCATACTATGGCTAGTAGTTCCTTTTCAGTAGTATTATAGTTATGTTCCGCCCGCGACAAAATTCTGCTTGCGTAAGCAATCGGGCGGTCTTGTCCTACCGGGCCTTGCGACAGTATGGCTCCGATGGCGTAATCGGAGGCATCCGTTGTTACGAGGAATTCCTGGTCGAATTCCGGATATTTTAGTATGGGTGCGGTAGTTAATTTATTTTTTAACGTGTCAAATGCGTTTTGCTGTTCGCTGTTCCACTCAAATTTTTCTTCCTTTTTTGTTAATTTTGTCAAGGGTTTAGCAATTTTTGAGAAATTTTCTATAAATTTTCTATAGTAACCTGCTAAACCTATGAACGCTTGTATTTCCTTAGCTTTGGTGGGAGTGGGGAATTTTTGTACGGCGTTTATTTTGGAAGGATCAGGCATGATTCCCTTTTCTGTAACGATGTGCCCTAAATATATTACTTCCTTTCTAAGGAACTCGCATTTGTCTGGTTGGAGTTTTAAGTTGTGTTTACGTAATCTGTAGAGAACCTCGGCGAGTCGCATGTGGTGGTCCTCTAGGCTGTTACCGTATATTACTATATCGTCCAAGTATACGAGACATTTGATCCCTTGTAGTCCCGTCAGCACGGAATTCATTAACCGTTGGAATGTAGCTGGCGCGTTCGTTAACCCGAATGGCATTCGATTGAACTCGTAATGTCCATACGGTGTGGAAAATGCAGTCTTGCATTTATCGGGCTCGGCCATGGGTATCTGATGGTAGCCCGACGCTAGATCCAAGGTGGTGAAGTACTTTGCATTTCCCAGTTGGTCTAGTATATCCGTTATGTTCGGTATTGGAAAAGAATCGCCTATGGTTAAATTATTAAGTTTCCGGAAATCTACAACTATGCGTAATTTTCGGTTTCCTTCCGCATCCGCTTTTTTGGGGACCACAAGTAAAGGCGCATTCCATTGGCTGTTACTAGGTCGGATTAGCTTGTCCTTCAACATGCCCTCTATTTGTTTATTTATTTCTTTTTTGTGTTTCTCCGGCAATCGGTATGGGCGTACATTTACAGGTGCACTGTCAGCTCGGAGCGCGATTTCGTGTGACGTAGTCGGAGTGCAAGTCAGCGCGTCTCCTTTAAGGTAAAACACGTCACCGAATTCCTCACAGATTTGAAGCAATGTTTTTTCTTCTTCTTGATTGAGATGTTGTAGTCGGAGTAAATTTTTTATTTGCTCTCTGCGGGAGAGTGTAGGCGCTTCCTGGAGAGGCGGGACATTCTCTCTTCGAGCCACCGTGTTCGTAATTTCCTCGATGTTTACCCATGGAGTTGACATTTTAATGTATTTTTCGGTTGTATTTATAACGCTAACCGGGCATGAAAATTCTTCTGGTTCTACGAGACAGTGTCCGATAAATACTCCGGGCAGCATTTCTTCGGCGCGTACCACGCCTACCTTATTCGAGTCGGTGGTGGCTCGGATGATTGTTTCGCTTCGCGGCTTCAGCATTAGCGCGCGGTACGGGCGTAATTTTAATATTGTCTCTGCTAGTTGTAGCTGTTTTTTGTCGTAATCACACGTTATCTTGTGCTTTTGCAAGAAATCTACTCCCAAGATTCCTTCGTAGTCGATGGGGAAATCGTCCTTCACGATGTAGATAGGATGCCGTATTTTTCGGTCCTTCAAGGTTATTGTGGCCTTGATTTTTCCTATGGTCTGGATCTGGTGTCCCGTTACTCCGGTCAATGCCATTTTCTCTTCGTAGATCATGGCTTCCCCTTTTAGATTTCTTAATTTAATTAAGGTCACTGTTGCGCCGGTGTCGAAGAGTAAATTTAACCTTCCCTTCTTTGCCTCTTGTATGGGCAGAGTCACTAGATCTAGACCTGTCGTAGTGGGTAGTTGTGTGGTTACTTGCGATATTTGATACTCGGCCGCGGGTCTCGGCCGTTTCGTGTTTTCTTCGTCTTCTTCATCCTCCGGTGTTGTATGTTTCTTTCGCTGTCCACTAGTGTTAGAATGGCCTTGGGCGCTCTTGTTTCCGTTTGTCCTTGTGTGCGTATTTCCCGGGCGTCCGTGCAGACTCCAACATTCGTTACGACCGTGACCTGATTTTTTGCAGTAGGTGCAATGTTTCTCAACAGCGTTGATTTTCCCTTGTGGTTTTGGCAAGGAGAATCTGTTGGCGTATCTGCTCGTGCGGCAGTCTCGTCCGAGGTGTCCGGTCTTCCCGCATTTGTGGCACTGTATAGTTTTATTGATGTGTCCTGTGTGTGAAGCGGTCTGGTCGGTCCGGGGTCGCAGTGTCTGCTCTGTCGGGCCCTTCACTTTCTCTTCCGCGCTGGCTTGTGCGATGGCGTCTTGTAGCGTCGTGTGATGCTGTGCTCGTACCATCAGCTGGATGTTTTCCTGGAGGCCTATCTGGAAGTTCTGCAGGGCTTGTTGTTGCAGCGTATCGAGTATAATGCGCTTGCGCTCGCTGCCGAAAGCCTGCCCTTCGATCATGGATTCGTACAGTTCCATGGCTAAATTATCGACGCGTGTTCCGTATTCCCGGGCGCTTTCGCCGGGTTTTTGCTTCAGGGTATTGAATTCCACCTGAAGATGGGTAGTGCTCCTCTTGCTTAGATAGCAGATTTCCAGTTCCCGTTTAAGTTGGGCGAAGTTGTTTATGTCGCGTGTTTCAAAGTCGAGCATAGCCTTCCCCTTTAGCTTGGTGCAGAGTAGCGCTTCTAGTAGCGTCTTTTCGTCTACTGGGTTAATATTTTTTATAGCGTAGGAGCTGGCGCTTAGAAATTCTTTAAGTCTGGCTTGGGAGGTTCCGTCGAACTCAGGTATCATGTCTCGCGCTTCTTTCAGTCGTAAGAAACCATGCAGATGTGCGGTTTGCCTGCGCACATCGCTCACGGTTCGTCCATAGGAGAGGTCGGCATAGGGGTTTTCGTGTATTATTCGCGTTCTATTTAAGTCTTCCCGGTTTGTACGTAGGTCCCTCATCTGGTCGCGGAGGTGTCTCATTTCCTCTTGCATTTCTCGGAAGCTCTGCAAAACCTCGACTAATACCGCGTTGCTCGGATCTTCGCTAGGACGCCCCGCATCCTCGTAATGGGCGGCGGCGCCATGCCTAGTCTGCGTTCGCATACGCTCGATTTCTCTATCTATGTCGTCGGACGGGACCGAGGGGTGTGTCATAGTGTTTCCGTCAGGTATCTCAAAAATACTACTATCGTACGACACGGGGGAATAGTTTCGTCTTACCGAAACGCGATCAACCGATGTTCGATCGATATTGCTCGGTCCTGCGTTATTATTATTATGCGGCGAGGACTGGTTGTCCGTTCCGCCTTGGGTTTCGGGTTCGCGAGCTTCCGGTTCGCGCGGATTTACGCCTGGGTATTCGGATTCGAGATTCTTTCGGACGCTATCGCGAATATCGCGGGCCGCTTCTTCTACCACTTGCACGGGCGTTACGAAGCCGAATCTATTTGCTAATTTCGCGGGTGCGCTTAAAAAACGTGGTCGTTGAAACGTGACCTTCTTTTTTGCCGGTGCCGACATTCAGGCAATATTATTATACAATATGCTGACTTACAGTATAACGATGATACGCATTTTCTTTCGCTCGCTCGTCGTTTTCGCACGGTCGGCTGTTGGTTGGTTCCTTGTGCTGTCTCGTGGTTGGGGGTCCTGTTCTGGTCCGCTGCAGCTTCTCTCGGTATTCCTTTGTTGAGGTCCTCGAGCACTGACGATGTTGGCAGATCCTTACTTGGCAGATCTCTCTTGTTGTCAGGAATCTTGTATTGTCAGATATCCTTTATTGCTCAGTATCAGCATCCCACCGTTGCCACCATTTTGTTGTGCCTCTCAGGGTACAACGGGATTTGTAGGATACTTTGAGGGGTCCGTTCGTCTTAGGAGTTAGGACTCCGAGTGTCGAGGGTAGTGAAAAGAACACTTTGGTCACAAGAGAAGAGTTTATTCCAACTCACGTGTACAATCCTTTGGTATGTCGAATCGCAGCGCGTCCTCACAATAGATTAGATGTAATTACTTGTCGTCCTCGTGTCGGAATACGGCCTCGAGGAGTTAATCAAGCGCGCTTATATTACCCGAAAGTAGGTTTTGTTTTTTGGTTAATGTGTCGCCTGTATGCAATCGGTTTTGCATCGTCTGCGTTTTACGATCTCGAATGTGTCGCGATGTCTTAACGCGTGTATGCAATCGGTTGCGTTTTTGATTTCGAGGCGCGCGTTATATCTTTTGAAATGCTGATTCTGCGTTCTCTTTTGTGGGTTTTTAGGTCGTGGTTGGGTCATAGTGTTTACGGTTACAACAGATTATACATTTTAATAGTACATTGATTACAGAATCTTTTGGTACCAAGCAGACAACAGCGTACAAACTTTTTCATTTGCTATACATAAATTAAGGATGCGTCGCATAGGATCAGTGGCATAAATGTATTAATTTCTAATATTTTAAGACGAGCCAAAAATTCATCGATTATACATTTTAATAGTACATTGATTACAGAATCATTTGGTACCAAACAGACACCAGCGTACAAATTTTTTAACTTGATATACATAAAATAAGGTTGCGTCGCATAGGGTCAGCGGTAAAAAAGTATCGATTTCTAATATTTTAAGACGAGCCAAAAATTCATCGATTATACATTTTAATAGTACATTGATTACAGAATCTTTTGGTACCAAGCAGACAACAGCGTACAAACTTTTTCATTTGCTATACATAAATTAAGGATGCGTCGCATAGGATCAGTGGCATAAATGTATTAATTTCTAATATTTTAAGACGAGCCAAAAATTCATCGATTATACATTTTAATAGTACATTGATTACAGAATCATTTGGTACCAAACAGACACCAGCGTACAAATTTTTTAACTTGATATACATAAAATAAGGTTGCGTCGCATAGGGTCAGCGGTAAAAAAGTATCGATTTCTAATATTTTAAGACGAGCCAAAAATTCATCGATTATACATTTTAATAGTACATTGATTACAGAATCTTCTGGTACCTAGCAGACACCAGCGTACAAATTTTTTAATACGATAAACATAAAATAAGGATGCGTCGCACAAGGTCCGCGTCAAAAAAGTATTGATTTATAATATTTTAAGACGAGCCAAAAATTCATCGATTATACATTTTAATAGTACATTGATTACAGAATCTTTTGGTACCAAGCAGACAACAGCATACAAACTTTTTCATTTGCTATACATAAATTAAGGATGCGTCGCATAGGATCAGTGGCATAAATGTATTAATTTCTAATATTTTAAGACGAGCCAAAAATTCATCGATTATACATTTTAATAGTACATTGATTACAGAATCATTTGGTACCAAGCAGACACCAGCGTACAAATGTTTTAACTTGATATACATAAAATAAGGTTGCGTCGCATAGGGTCAGCGGTAAAAAAGTATCGATTTCTAATATTTTAAGACGAGCCAAAAATTCATCGATTATACATTTTAATAGTACATTGATTACAGAATCTTTTGTACCAAGCAGACAACAGCGTACAAACTTTTTCATTTGCTATACATAAATTAAGGATGCGTCGCATAGGGTCAGCGGTAAAAAAGTATCGATTTCTAATATTTTAAGACGAGCCAAAAATTCATCGATTATACATTTTAATAGTACATTGATTACAGAATCTTCTGGTACCATGCAGACACCAGCGTACAAATTTTTTAATACGATAAACATAAAATAAGGATGCGTCGCACAGGTTCCGCGTCAAAAAAGTATCAATTTCTAATATTTTAAGACGAGCCAAAAATTCATCCATTATACATTTTAATAGTACATTGATTACAGAATCTTTTGGTACCAAGTAGACAACAGCGTACAAACTTTTTCATTTGCTATACATAAATTAAAGATGCGTCGCATAGGGTCAGCGGTAAAAAAGAATCGATTTCTAATATTTTAAGACGAGCCAAAAATTCATCGATTATACATTTTAATAGTACATTGATTACAGAATCTTTTGTACCAAACAGACACCAGCGTACAAATTTTTTAACTTGATAAACATAAAATAAGGATGCGTCGCACAGGGTCCGCGTCAAAAAAGTATCAATTTCTAATATTTTAAGATGAGCCAAAAATTCATCGATTATACATTTTAATAGTACATTGATTACAGAATCATTTGGTACCAAACAGACACCAGCGTACAAATTTTTTAACTTGTTATACATAAAATAAGGTTGCGTCCCATAGGGTCCGCGTCAAAAAAGTATCAATTTCTAATATTTTAAGATGAGCCAAAAATTCATCGATTAAACATTTTAATAGTACATTGATTACAGAATCTTTTGGTACCAAGCAGACAACAGCGTACAAACTTTTTCATTTGCTATACATAAATTAAGGATGCGTCGCATAGGATCAGTGGCATAAATGTATTAATTTCTAATATTTTAAGACGAGCCAAAAATTCATCGATTATACATTTTAATAGTACATTGATTACAGAATCATTTGGTACCAAACAGACACCAGCGTACAAATTTTTTAACTTGATATACATAAAATAAGGTTGCGTCGCATAGGGTCAGCGGTAAAAAAGTATCGATTTCTAATATTTTAAGACGAGCCAAAAATTCATCGATTATACATTTTAATAGTACATTGATTACAGAATCATTTGGTACCAAACAGACACCAGCGTACAAATTTTTTAACTTGATAAACATAAAATAAGGATGCGTCGCACAGGGTCCGCGTCAAAAAAGTATCAATTTCTAATATTTTAAGACGAGCCAAAAATTCATCGATTATACATTTTAATAGTACATTGACTACAAAATCATTTGGTACCAAACAGACACCAGCGTACAAATTTTTTAACTTGATATACATAAAATAAGGTTGCGTCGCATAGGGTCAGCGATAAAAAAGTATCGATTTCTAATATTTTAAGACGAGCCAAAAATTCATCGATTATACATTTTAATAGTACATTGATTACAGAATCTTCTGGTACCTAGCAGACACCAGCGTACAAATTTTTTAATACGATAAACATAAAATAAGGATGCGTCGCACAAGGTCCGCGTCAAAAAAGTATTGATTTATAATATTTTAAGACGAGCCAAAAATTCATCGATTATACATTTTAATAGTACATTGATTACAGAATCTTTTGGTACCAAGCAGACAACAGCGTACAAACTTTTTCATTTGCTATACATAAATTAAGGATGCGTCGCATAGGATCAGTGGCATAAATGTATTAATTTCTAATATTTTAAGACGAGCCAAAAATTCATCGATTATACATTTTAATAGTACATTGATTACAGAATCATTTGGTACCAAACAGACACCAGCGTACAAATTTTTTAACTTGATATACATAAAATAAGGTTGCGTCGCATAGGGTCAGCGGTAAAAAAGTATCGATTTCTAATATTTTAAGACGAGCCAAAAATTCATCGATTATACATTTTAATAGTACATTGATTACAGAATCTTCTGGTACCTAGCAGACACCAGCGTACAAATTTTTTAATACGATAAACATAAAATAAGGATGCGTCGCACAAGGTCCGCGTCAAAAAAGTATTGATTTATAATATTTTAAGACGAGCCAAAAATTCATCGATTATACATTTTAATAGTACATTGATTACAGAATCTTTTGGTACCAAGCAGACAACAGCATACAAACTTTTTCATTTGCTATACATAAATTAAGGATGCGTCGCATAGGATCAGTGGCATAAATGTATTAATTTCTAATATTTTAAGACGAGCCAAAAATTCATCGATTATACATTTTAATAGTACATTGATTACAGAATCATTTGGTACCAAGCAGACACCAGCGTACAAATGTTTTAACTTGATATACATAAAATAAGGTTGCGTCGCATAGGGTCAGCGGTAAAAAAGTATCGATTTCTAATATTTTAAGACGAGCCAAAAATTCATCGATTATACATTTTAATAGTACATTGATTACAGAATCTTTTGTACCAAGCAGACAACAGCGTACAAACTTTTTCATTTGCTATACATAAATTAAGGATGCGTCGCATAGGGTCAGCGGTAAAAAAGTATCGATTTCTAATATTTTAAGACGAGCCAAAAATTCATCGATTATACATTTTAATAGTACATTGATTACAGAATCTTCTGGTACCATGCAGACACCAGCGTACAAATTTTTTAATACGATAAACATAAAATAAGGATGCGTCGCACAGGTTCCGCGTCAAAAAAGTATCAATTTCTAATATTTTAAGACGAGCCAAAAATTCATCCATTATACATTTTAATAGTACATTGATTACAGAATCTTTTGGTACCAAGTAGACAACAGCGTACAAACTTTTTCATTTGCTATACATAAATTAAAGATGCGTCGCATAGGGTCAGCGGTAAAAAAGAATCGATTTCTAATATTTTAAGACGAGCCAAAAATTCATCGATTATACATTTTAATAGTACATTGATTACAGAATCTTTTGTACCAAACAGACACCAGCGTACAAATTTTTTAACTTGATAAACATAAAATAAGGATGCGTCGCACAGGGTCCGCGTCAAAAAAGTATCAATTTCTAATATTTTAAGATGAGCCAAAAATTCATCGATTATACATTTTAATAGTACATTGATTACAGAATCATTTGGTACCAAACAGACACCAGCGTACAAATTTTTTAACTTGTTATACATAAAATAAGGTTGCGTCCCATAGGGTCCGCGTCAAAAAAGTATCAATTTCTAATATTTTAAGATGAGCCAAAAATTCATCGATTAAACATTTTAATAGTACATTGATTACAGAATCTTTTGGTACCAAGCAGACAACAGCGTACAAACTTTTTCATTTGCTATACATAAATTAAGGATGCGTCGCATAGGATCAGTGGCATAAATGTATTAATTTCTAATATTTTAAGACGAGCCAAAAATTCATCGATTATACATTTTAATAGTACATTGATTACAGAATCATTTGGTACCAAACAGACACCAGCGTACAAATTTTTTAACTTGATATACATAAAATAAGGTTGCGTCGCATAGGGTCAGCGGTAAAAAAGTATCGATTTCTAATATTTTAAGACGAGCCAAAAATTCATCGATTATACATTTTAATAGTACATTGATTACAGAATCATTTGGTACCAAACAGACACCAGCGTACAAATTTTTTAACTTGATAAACATAAAATAAGGATGCGTCGCACAGGGTCCGCGTCAAAAAAGTATCAATTTCTAATATTTTAAGACGAGCCAAAAATTCATCGATTATACATTTTAATAGTACATTGACTACAAAATCATTTGGTACCAAACAGACACCAGCGTACAAATTTTTTAACTTGATATACATAAAATAAGGTTGCGTCGCATAGGGTCAGCGATAAAAAAGTATCGATTTCTAATATTTTAAGACGAGCCAAAAATTCATCGATTATACATTTTAATAGTACATTGATTACAGAATCTTCTGGTACCTAGCAGACACCAGCGTACAAATTTTTTAATACGATAAACATAAAATAAGGATGCGTCGCACAAGGTCCGCGTCAAAAAAGTATTGATTTATAATATTTTAAGACGAGCCAAAAATTCATCGATTATACATTTTAATAGTACATTGATTACAGAATCTTTTGGTACCAAGCAGACAACAGCATACAAACTTTTTCATTTGCTATACATAAATTAAGGATGCGTCGCATAGGATCAGTGGCATAAATGTATTAATTTCTAATATTTTAAGACGAGCCAAAAATTCATCGATTATACATTTTAATAGTACATTGATTACAGAATCATTTGGTACCAAGCAGACACCAGCGTACAAATGTTTTAACTTGATATACATAAAATAAGGTTGCGACGCATAGGGTCAGCGGTAAAAAAGTATCGATTTCTAATATTTTAAGACGAGCCAAAAATTCATCGATTATACATTTTAATAGTACATTGATTACAGAATCTTTTGGTACCAAGCAGACAACAGCGTACAAACTTTTTCATTTGCTATACATAAATTAAGGATGCGTCGCATAGGGTCAGCGGTAAGAAAGTATCGATTTCTAATATTTTAAGACGAGCCAAAAATTCATCGATTATACATTTTAATAGTACATTGATTACAGAATCTTTTGGTACCAAGCAGACAACAGCGTACAAACTTTTTCATTTGCTATACATAAATTAAGGATGCGTCGCATAGGGTCAGCGGTAAAAAAGTATCGATTTCTAATATTTTAAGACGAGCCAAAAATTCATCGATTATACATTTTAATAGTACATTGATTACAGAATCATTTGGTACCAAACAGACACCAGCGTACAAATTTTTTAACTTGATAAACATAAAATAAGGATGCGTCGCACATGGTCCGCGTCAAAAAAGTATCAATTTCTAATATTTTAAGACGAGCCAAAAATTCATCGATTATACATTTTAATAGTACATTGATTACAGAATCATTTGGTACCAAACAGACACCAGCGTACAAATTTTTTAACTTGATATACATAAAATAAGGTTGCGTCGCATAGGGTTAGCGATAAAAAAGTATCGATTTCTAATATTTTAAGACGAGCCAAAAATTCATCGATTATACATTTTAATAGTACATTGATTACAGAATCTTTTGGTACCAAGCAGACAACAGCGTACAAACTTTTTCATTTGCTATACATAAAATAAGGATGCGTCGCATAGGGTCAGCGGTAAAAAAGTATCGATTTCTAATATTTTAAGACGAGCCAAAAATTCATCCATTATACATTTTAATAGTACATTGATTACAGAATCTTTTGGTACCAAGTAGACAACAGCGTACAAACTTTTTCATTTGCTATACATAAATTAAAGATGCGTCGCATAGGATCAGCAGTAAAAAAGTATCGATTTCTAATATTTTAAAACGAGCCAAAAATTCATCGATTATACATTTTAATAGTACATTGATTACAGAATCATTTGGTACCAAACAGACACCAGCGTACAAATTTTTTAACTTGATAAACATAAAATAAGGTTGCGTCCCACAGGGTCTGCGTCAAAAAACTATCAATTTCTAATATTTTAAGACGAGCCAAAAATTCATCGATTATACATTTTAATAGTACATTGATTACAGAATCTTCTGGTACCATGCAGACACCAGCGTACAAATTTTTTAATACGATAAACATAAAATAAGGATGCGTCGCACAAGGTCCGCGTCAAAAAAGTATCGATTTATAATATTTTAAGACGAGCCAAAAATTCATCGATTATACATTTTAATAGTACATTGATTACAGAATCTTCTGGTACCATGCAGACACCAGCGTACAAATTTTTTAATACGATAAACATAAAATAAGGATGCATCGTACAGGTTCCGCGTCAAAAAAGTACCAATTTCTAATATTTTAAGACGAGCCAAAAATTCATCCATTATACATTTTAATAGTACATTGATTACAGAATCTTTTGGTACCAAGTAGACAACAGCGTACAAACTTTTTCATTTGCTATACATAAATTAAAGATGCGTCGCATAGGATCAGCGGTAAAAAAGTATCGATTTCTAATATTTTAAAACGAGCCAAAAATTCATCGATTATACATTTTAATAGTACATTGATTACAGAATCATTTGGTACCAAACAGACACTAGCGTACAAATTTTTTAACTTGATAAACATAAAATAAGGATGCGTCGCACAGGGTCCGCGTCAAAAAAGTATCAATTTCTAATATTTTAAGACGAGCCAAAAATTCATCGATTATACATTTTAATAGTACATTGATTACAGAATCTTTTGGTACCAAGCAGACAACAGCGTACAAACTTTTTCATTTGCTATACATAAATTAAGGATGCGTCGCATAGGATCAGTGGCATAAATGTATTAATTTCTAATATTTTAAGACGAGCCAAAAATTCATCGATTATACATTTTAATAGTACATTGATTACAGAATCATTTGGTACCAAACAGACACCAGCGTACAAATTTTTTAACTTGATATACATAAAATAAGGTTGCGTCGCATAGGGTCAGCGGTAAAAAAGTATCGATTTCTAATATTTTAAGACGAGCCAAAAATTCATCGATTATACATTTTAATAGTACATTGATTACAGAATCTTCTGGTACCTAGCAGACACCAGCGTACAAATTTTTTAATACGATAAACATAAAATAAGGATGCGTCGCACAAGGTCCGCGTCAAAAAAGTATTGATTTATAATATTTTAAGACGAGCCAAAAATTCATCGATTATACATTTTAATAGTACATTGATTACAGAATCTTTTGATACCAAGCAGACAACAGCATACAAACTTTTTCATTTGCTATACATAAATTAAGGATGCGTCGCATAGGATCAGTGGCATAAATGTATTAATTTCTAATATTTTAAGACGAGCCAAAAATTCATCGATTATACATTTTAATAGTACATTGATTACAGAATCATTTGGTACCAAGCAGACACCAGCGTACAAATGTTTTAACTTGATATACATAAAATAAGGTTGCGTCGCATAGGGTCAGCGGTAAAAAAGTATCGATTTCTAATATTTTAAGACGAGCCAAAAATTCATCGATTATACATTTTAATAGTACATTGATTACAGAATCTTTTGTACCAAGCAGACAACAGCGTACAAACTTTTTCATTTGCTATACATAAATTAAGGATGCGTCGCATAGGGTCAGCGGTAAAAAAGTATCGATTTCTAATATTTTAAGACGAGCCAAAAATTCATCGATTATACATTTTAATAGTACATTGATTACAGAATCTTCTGGTACCATGCAGATACCAGCGTACAAATTTTTTAATACGATAAACATAAAATAAGGATGCGTCGCACAGGTTCCGCGTCAAAAAAGTATCAATTTCTAATATTTTAAGACGAGCCAAAAATTCATCCATTATACATTTTAATAGTACATTGATTACAGAATCTTTTGGTACCAAGTAGACAACAGCGTACAAACTTTTTCATTTGCTATACATAAATTAAAGATGCGTCGCATAGGGTCAGCGGTAAAAAAGTATCGATTTCTAATATTTTAAGACGAGCCAAAAATTCATCGATTATACATTTTAATAGTACATTGATTACAGAATCTTCTGGTACCATGCAGACACCAGCGTACAAATTTTTTAACTTGATAAACATAAAATAAGGATGCGTCGCACAGGGTCCGCGTCAAAAAAGTATCAATTTCTAATATTTTAAGACGAGCCAAAAATTCATCGATTATACATTTTAATAGTACATTGATTACAGAATCATTTGGTACCAAACAGACACCAGCGTACAAATTTTTTAACTTGTTATACATAAAATAAGGTTGCGTCCCATAGGGTCCGCGTCAAAAAAGTATCAATTTCTAATATTTTAAGATGAGCCAAAAATTCATCGATTAAACATTTTAATAGTACATTGATTACAGAATCTTTTGGTACCAAGCAGACAACAGCGTACAAACTTTTTCATTTGCTATACATAAATTGAGGATGCGTCGCATAGGATCAGTGGCATAAATGTATTAATTTCTAATATTTTAAGACGAGCCAAAAATTCATCGATTATACATTTTAATAGTACATTGATTACAGAATCATTTGGTACCAAACAGACACCAGCGTACAAATTTTTTAACTTGATATACATAAAATAAGGTTGCGTCGCATAGGGTCAGCGATAAAAAAGTATCGATTTCTAATATTTTAAGACGAGCCAAAAATTCATCGATTATACATTTTAATAGTACATTGATTACAGAATCATTTGGTATCAAACAGACACCAGCGTACAAATTTTTTAACTTGATAAACATAAAATAAGGATGCGTCGCACAGGGTCCGCGTCAAAAAAGTATCAATTTCTAATATTTTAAGACGAGCCAAAAATTCATCGATTATACATTTTAATAGTACATTGATTACAGAATCTTTTGGTACCAAGCAGACAACAGCGTACAAACTTTTTCATTTGATATACATAAATTAAGGATGCGTCGCATAGGATCAGTGGCATAAATGTATTAATTTCTAATATTTTAAGACGAGCCAAAAATTCATCGATTATACATTTTAATAGTACATTGACTACAGAATCATTTGGTACCAAACAGACACCAGCGTACAAATTTTTTAACTTGATATACATAAAATAAGGTTGCGTCGCATAGGGTCAGCGATAAAAAAGTATCGATTTCTAATATTTTAAGACGAGCCAAAAATTCATCGATTATACATTTTAATAGTACATTGATTACAGAATCTTCTGGTACCTAGCAGACACCAGCGTACAAATTTTTTAATACGATAAACATAAAATAAGGATGCGTCGCACAAGGTCCGCGTCAAAAAAGTATTGATTTATAATATTTTAAGACGAGCCAAAAATTCATCGATTATACATTTTAATAGTACATTGATTACAGAATCTTTTGGTACCAAGCAGACAACAGCATACAAACTTTTTCATTTGCTATACATAAATTAAGGATGCGTCGCATAGGATCAGTGGCATAAATGTATTAATTTCTAATATTTTAAGACGAGCCAAAAATTCATCGATTATACATTTTAATAGTACATTGATTACAGAATCATTTGCTACCAAGCAGACACCAGCGTACAAATGTTTTAACTTGATATACATAAAATAAGGTTGCGTCGCATAGGGTCAGCGGTAAAAAAGTATCGATTTCTAATATTTTAAGACGAGCCAAAAATTCATCGATTATACATTTTAATAGTACATTGATTACAGAATCTTTTGGTACCAAGCAGACAACAGCGTACAAACTTTTTCATTTGCTATACATAAATTAAGGATGCGTCGCATAAGGTCAGCGGTAAAAAAGTATCGATTTCTAATATTTTAAGACGAGCCAAAAATTCATCGATTATACATTTTAATAGTACATTGATTACAGAATCTTTTGGTACCAAGCAGACAACAGCGTACAAACTTTTTCATTTGCTATACATAAATTAAGGATGCGTCGCATAGGGTCAGCGGTAAAAAAGTATCGATTTCTAATATTTTAAGACGAGCCAAAAATTCATCGATTATACATTTTAATAGTACATTGATTACAGAATCATTTGGTACCAAACAGACACCAGCGTACAAATTTTTTAACTTGATATACATAAAATAAGGTTGCGTCGCATAGGGTCAGCGATAAAAAAGTATCGATTTCTAATATTTTAAGACGAGCCAAAAATTCATCGATTATACATTTTAATAGTACATTGATTACAGAATCATTTGGTACCAAACAGACACCAGCGTACAAATTTTTTAACTTGATATACATAAAATAAGGTTGCGTCGCATAGGGTCAGCGGTAAAAAAGTATCGATTTCTAATATTTTAAGACGAGCCAAAAATTCATCGATTATACATTTTAATAGTACATTGATTACAGAATCATTTGGTACCAAACAGACACCAGCGTACAAATTTTTTAACTTGATAAACATAAAATAAGGATGCGTCGCACAGGGTCCGCGTCAAAAAAGTATCAATTTCTAATATTTTAAGACGAGCCAAAAATTCATCGATTATACATTTTAATAGTACATTGACTACAAAATCATTTGGTACCAAACAGACACCAGCGTACAAATTTTTTAACTTGATATACATAAAATAAGGTTGCGTCGCATAGGGTCAGCGATAAAAAAGTATCGATTTCTAATATTTTAAGACGAGCCAAAAATTCATCGATTATACATTTTAATAGTACATTGATTACAGAATCTTCTGGTACCTAGCAGACACCAGCGTACAAATTTTTTAATACGATAAACATAAAATAAGGATGCGTCGCACAAGGTCCGCGTCAAAAAAGTATTGATTTATAATATTTTAAGACGAGCCAAAAATTCATCGATTATACATTTTAATAGTACATTGATTACAGAATCTTTTGGTACCAAGCAGACAACAGCATACAAACTTTTTCATTTGCTATACATAAATTAAGGATGCGTCGCATAGGATCAGTGGCATAAATGTATTAATTTCTAATATTTTAAGACGAGCCAAAAATTCATCGATTATACATTTTAATAGTACATTGATTACAGAATCATTTGGTACCAAGCAGACACCAGCGTACAAATGTTTTAACTTGATATACATAAAATAAGGTTGCGACGCATAGGGTCAGCGGTAAAAAAGTATCGATTTCTAATATTTTAAGACGAGCCAAAAATTCATCGATTATACATTTTAATAGTACATTGATTACAGAATCTTTTGGTACCAAGCAGACAACAGCGTACAAACTTTTTCATTTGCTATACATAAATTAAGGATGCGTCGCATAGGGTCAGCGGTAAGAAAGTATCGATTTCTAATATTTTAAGACGAGCCAAAAATTCATCGATTATACATTTTAATAGTACATTGATTACAGAATCTTTTGGTACCAAGCAGACAACAGCGTACAAACTTTTTCATTTGCTATACATAAATTAAGGATGCGTCGCATAGGGTCAGCGGTAAAAAAGTATCGATTTCTAATATTTTAAGACGAGCCAAAAATTCATCGATTATACATTTTAATAGTACATTGATTACAGAATCATTTGGTACCAAACAGACACCAGCGTACAAATTTTTTAACTTGATAAACATAAAATAAGGATGCGTCGCACATGGTCCGCGTCAAAAAAGTATCAATTTCTAATATTTTAAGACGAGCCAAAAATTCATCGATTATACATTTTAATAGTACATTGATTACAGAATCATTTGGTACCAAACAGACACCAGCGTACAAATTTTTTAACTTGATATACATAAAATAAGGTTGCGTCGCATAGGGTTAGCGATAAAAAAGTATCGATTTCTAATATTTTAAGACGAGCCAAAAATTCATCGATTATACATTTTAATAGTACATTGATTACAGAATCTTTTGGTACCAAGCAGACAACAGCGTACAAACTTTTTCATTTGCTATACATAAAATAAGGATGCGTCGCATAGGGTCAGCGGTAAAAAAGTATCGATTTCTAATATTTTAAGACGAGCCAAAAATTCATCCATTATACATTTTAATAGTACATTGATTACAGAATCTTTTGGTACCAAGTAGACAACAGCGTACAAACTTTTTCATTTGCTATACATAAATTAAAGATGCGTCGCATAGGATCAGCAGTAAAAAAGTATCGATTTCTAATATTTTAAAACGAGCCAAAAATTCATCGATTATACATTTTAATAGTACATTGATTACAGAATCATTTGGTACCAAACAGACACCAGCGTACAAATTTTTTAACTTGATAAACATAAAATAAGGTTGCGTCCCACAGGGTCTGCGTCAAAAAACTATCAATTTCTAATATTTTAAGACGAGCCAAAAATTCATCGATTATACATTTTAATAGTACATTGATTACAGAATCTTCTGGTACCATGCAGACACCAGCGTACAAATTTTTTAATACGATAAACATAAAATAAGGATGCGTCGCACAAGGTCCGCGTCAAAAAAGTATCGATTTATAATATTTTAAGACGAGCCAAAAATTCATCGATTATACATTTTAATAGTACATTGATTACAGAATCTTCTGGTACCATGCAGACACCAGCGTACAAATTTTTTAATACGATAAACATAAAATAAGGATGCATCGTACAGGTTCCGCGTCAAAAAAGTACCAATTTCTAATATTTTAAGACGAGCCAAAAATTCATCCATTATACATTTTAATAGTACATTGATTACAGAATCTTTTGGTACCAAGTAGACAACAGCGTACAAACTTTTTCATTTGCTATACATAAATTAAAGATGCGTCGCATAGGATCAGCGGTAAAAAAGTATCGATTTCTAATATTTTAAAACGAGCCAAAAATTCATCGATTATACATTTTAATAGTACATTGATTACAGAATCATTTGGTACCAAACAGACACTAGCGTACAAATTTTTTAACTTGATAAACATAAAATAAGGATGCGTCGCACAGGGTCCGCGTCAAAAAAGTATCAATTTCTAATATTTTAAGACGAGCCAAAAATTCATCGATTATACATTTTAATAGTACATTGATTACAGAATCTTTTGGTACCAAGCAGACAACAGCGTACAAACTTTTTCATTTGCTATACATAAATTAAGGATGCGTCGCATAGGATCAGTGGCATAAATGTATTAATTTCTAATATTTTAAGACGAGCCAAAAATTCATCGATTATACATTTTAATAGTACATTGATTACAGAATCATTTGGTACCAAACAGACACCAGCGTACAAATTTTTTAACTTGATATACATAAAATAAGGTTGCGTCGCATAGGGTCAGCGGTAAAAAAGTATCGATTTCTAATATTTTAAGACGAGCCAAAAATTCATCGATTATACATTTTAATAGTACATTGATTACAGAATCTTCTGGTACCTAGCAGACACCAGCGTACAAATTTTTTAATACGATAAACATAAAATAAGGATGCGTCGCACAAGGTCCGCGTCAAAAAAGTATTGATTTATAATATTTTAAGACGAGCCAAAAATTCATCGATTATACATTTTAATAGTACATTGATTACAGAATCTTTTGGTACCAAGCAGACAACAGCATACAAACTTTTTCATTTGCTATACATAAATTAAGGATGCGTCGCATAGGATCAGTGGCATAAATGTATTAATTTCTAATATTTTAAGACGAGCCAAAAATTCATCGATTATACATTTTAATAGTACATTGATTACAGAATCATTTGGTACCAAGCAGACACCAGCGTACAAATGTTTTAACTTGATATACATAAAATAAGGTTGCGTCGCATAGGGTCAGCGGTAAAAAAGTATCGATTTCTAATATTTTAAGACGAGCCAAAAATTCATCGATTATACATTTTAATAGTACATTGATTACAGAATCTTTTGTACCAAGCAGACAACAGCGTACAAACTTTTTCATTTGCTATACATAAATTAAGGATGCGTCGCATAGGGTCAGCGGTAAAAAAGTATCGATTTCTAATATTTTAAGACGAGCCAAAAATTCATCGATTATACATTTTAATAGTACATTGATTACAGAATCTTCTGGTACCATGCAGACACCAGCGTACAAATTTTTTAATACGATAAACATAAAATAAGGATGCGTCGCACAGGTTCCGCGTCAAAAAAGTATCAATTTCTAATATTTTAAGACGAGCCAAAAATTCATCCATTATACATTTTAATAGTACATTGATTACAGAATCTTTTGGTACCAAGTAGACAACAGCGTACAAACTTTTTCATTTGCTATACATAAATTAAAGATGCGTCGCATAGGGTCAGCGGTAAAAAAGTATCGATTTCTAATATTTTAAGACGAGCCAAAAATTCATCGATTATACATTTTAATAGTACATTGATTACAGAATCTTCTGGTACCATGCAGACACCAGCGTACAAATTTTTTAACTTGATAAACATAAAATAAGGATGCGTCGCACAGGGTCCGCGTCAAAAAAGTATCAATTTCTAATATTTTAAGACGAGCCAAAAATTCATCGATTATACATTTTAATAGTACATTGATTACAGAATCATTTGGTACCAAACAGACACCAGCGTACAAATTTTTTAACTTGTTATACATAAAATAAGGTTGCGTCCCATAGGGTCCGCGTCAAAAAAGTATCAATTTCTAATATTTTAAGATGAGCCAAAAATTCATCGATTAAACATTTTAATAGTACATTGATTACAGAATCTTTTGGTACCAAGCAGACAACAGCGTACAAACTTTTTCATTTGCTATACATAAATTGAGGATGCGTCGCATAGGATCAGTGGCATAAATGTATTAATTTCTAATATTTTAAGACGAGCCAAAAATTCATCGATTATACATTTTAATAGTACATTGATTACAGAATCATTTGGTACCAAACAGACACCAGCGTACAAATTTTTTAACTTGATATACATAAAATAAGGTTGCGTCGCATAGGGTCAGCGATAAAAAAGTATCGATTTCTAATATTTTAAGACGAGCCAAAAATTCATCGATTATACATTTTAATAGTACATTGATTACAGAATCATTTGGTATCAAACAGACACCAGCGTACAAATTTTTTAACTTGATAAACATAAAATAAGGATGCGTCGCACAGGGTCCGCGTCAAAAAAGTATCAATTTCTAATATTTTAAGACGAGCCAAAAATTCATCGATTATACATTTTAATAGTACATTGATTACAGAATCTTTTGGTACCAAGCAGACAACAGCGTACAAACTTTTTCATTTGATATACATAAATTAAGGATGCGTCGCATAGGATCAGTGGCATAAATGTATTAATTTCTAATATTTTAAGACGAGCCAAAAATTCATCGATTATACATTTTAATAGTACATTGACTACAGAATCATTTGGTACCAAACAGACACCAGCGTACAAATTTTTTAACTTGATATACATAAAATAAGGTTGCGTCGCATAGGGTCAGCGATAAAAAAGTATCGATTTCTAATATTTTAAGACGAGCCAAAAATTCATCGATTATACATTTTAATAGTACATTGATTACAGAATCTTCTGGTACCTAGCAGACACCAGCGTACAAATTTTTTAATACGATAAACATAAAATAAGGATGCGTCGCACAAGGTCCGCGTCAAAAAAGTATTGATTTATAATATTTTAAGACGAGCCAAAAATTCATCGATTATACATTTTAATAGTACATTGATTACAGAATCTTTTGGTACCAAGCAGACAACAGCATACAAACTTTTTCATTTGCTATACATAAATTAAGGATGCGTCGCATAGGATCAGTGGCATAAATGTATTAATTTCTAATATTTTAAGACGAGCCAAAAATTCATCGATTATACATTTTAATAGTACATTGATTACAGAATCATTTGCTACCAAGCAGACACCAGCGTACAAATGTTTTAACTTGATATACATAAAATAAGGTTGCGTCGCATAGGGTCAGCGGTAAAAAAGTATCGATTTCTAATATTTTAAGACGAGCCAAAAATTCATCGATTATACATTTTAATAGTACATTGATTACAGAATCTTTTGGTACCAAGCAGACAACAGCGTACAAACTTTTTCATTTGCTATACATAAATTAAGGATGCGTCGCATAAGGTCAGCGGTAAAAAAGTATCGATTTCTAATATTTTAAGACGAGCCAAAAATTCATCGATTATACATTTTAATAGTACATTGATTACAGAATCTTTTGGTACCAAGCAGACAACAGCGTACAAACTTTTTCATTTGCTATACATAAATTAAGGATGCGTCGCATAGGGTCAGCGGTAAAAAAGTATCGATTTCTAATATTTTAAGACGAGCCAAAAATTCATCGATTATACATTTTAATAGTACATTGATTACAGAATCATTTGGTACCAAACAGACACCAGCGTACAAATTTTTTAACTTGATAAACATAAAATAAGGATGCGTCGCACATGGTCCGCGTCAAAAAAGTATCAATTTCTAATATTTTAAGACGAGCCAAAAATTCATCGATTATACATTTTAATAGTACATTGACTACAGAATCATTTGGTACCAAACAGACACCAGCGTACAAATTTTTTAACTTGATATACATAAAATAAGGTTGCGTCGCATAGGGTCAGCGGTAAAAAAGTATCGATTTCTAATATTTTAAGACGAGCCAAAAATTCATCGATTATACATTTTAATAGTACATTGATTACAGAATCTTTTGGTACCAAGCAGACAACAGCGTACAAACTTTTTCATTTGCTATACATAAAATAAGGATGCGTCGCATAGGGTCAGCGGTAAAAAAGTATCGATTTCTAATATTTTAAGACGAGCCAAAAATTCGTCCATTATACATTTTAATAGTACATTGATTACAGAATCTTTTGGTACCAAGTAGACAACAGCGTACAAACTTTTTCATTTGCTATACATAAATTAAAGATGCGTCGCATAGGATCAGCAGTAAAAAAGTATCGATTTCTAATATTTTAAGACGAGCCAAAAATTCATCGATTATATATTTTAATAGTACATTGATTACAGAATCTTTTGGTACCAAGCAGACAACAGCGTACAAACTTTTTCATTTGCTATACATAAATTAAGGATGCGTCGCATAAGGTCAGCGGTAAAAAAGTATCGATTTCTAATATTTTAAGACGAGCCAAAAATTCATCGATTATACATTTTAATAGTACATTGATTACAGAATCTTTTGGTACCAAGCAGACAACAGCGTACAAACTTTTTCATTTGCTATACATAAATTAAGGATGCGTCGCATAGGGTCAGCGGTAAAAAAGTATCGATTTCTAATATTTTAAGACGAGCCAAAAATTCATCGATTATACATTTTAATAGTACATTGATTACAGAATCATTTGGTACCAAACAGACACCAGCGTACAAATTTTTTAACTTGATAAACATAAAATAAGGTTGCGTCCCACAGGGTCTGCGTCAAAAAAGTATCAATTTCTAATATTTTAAGACGAGCCAAAAATTCATCGATTATACATTTTAATAGTACATTGATTACAGAATCTTCTGGTACCATGCAGACACCAGCGTACAAATTTTTTAATACGATAAACATAAAATAAGGATGCGTCGCACAAGGTCCGCGTAAAAAAAGTATCGATTTATAATATTTTAAGACGAGCCAAAAATTCATCGATTATACATTTTAATAGTACATTGATTACAGAATCTTCTGGTACCATGCAGACACCAGCGTACAAATTTTTTAATACGATAAACATAAAATAAGGATGCGTCGCACAGGTTCCGCGTCAAAAAAGTACCAATTTCTAATATTTTAAGACGAGCCAAAAATTCATCCATTATACATTTTAATAGTACATTGATTGCAGAATCTTTTGGTACCAAGTAGACAACAGCGTACAAACTTTTTCATTTGCTATACATAAATTAAAGATGCGTCGCATAGGATCAGCGGTAAAAAAGTATCGATTTCTAATATTTTAAAACGAGCCAAAAATTCATCGATTATACATTTTAATAGTACATTGATTACACAATCATTTGGTACCAAACAGACACCAGCGTACAAATTTTTTAACTTGATAAACATAAAATAAGGATGCGTCGCACAGGGTCCGCGTCAAAAAAGTATCAATTTCTAATATTTTAAGACGAGCCAAAAATTCATCGATTATACATTTTAATAGTACATTGATTACAGAATCTTTTGGTACCAAGCAGACAACAGCGTACAAACTTTTTCATTTGCTATACATAAATTAAGGATGCGTCGCATAGGATCAGTGGCATAAATGTATTAATTTCTAATATTTTAAGACGAGCCAAAAATTCATCGATTATACATTTTAATAGTACATTGATTACAGAATCATTTGGTATCAAACAGACACCAGCGTACAAATTTTTTAACTTGATATACATAAAATAAGGTTGCGTCGCATAGGGTCAGCGGTAAAAAAGTATCGATTTCTAATATTTTAAGACGAGCCAAAAATTCATCGATTATACATTTTAATAGTACATTGATTACAGAATCTTCTGGTACCTAGCAGACACCAGCGTACAAATTTTTTAATACGATAAACATAAAATAAGGATGCGTCGCACAAGGTCCGCGTCAAAAAAGTATTGATTTATAATATTTTAAGACGAGCCAAAAATTCATCGATTATACATTTTAATAGTACATTGATTACAGAATCTTTTGGTACCAAGCAGACAACAGCATACAAACTTTTTCATTTGCTATACATAAATTAAGGATGCGTCGCATAGGATCAGTGGCATAAATGTATTAATTTCTAATATTTTAAGACGAGCCAAAAATTCATCGATTATACATTTTAATAGTACATTGATTACAGAATCATTTGGTACCAAGCAGACACCAGCGTACAAATGTTTTAACTTGATATACATAAAATAAGGTTGCGTCGCATAGGGTCAGCGGTAAAAAAGTATCGATTTCTAATATTTTAAGACGAGCCAAAAATTCATCGATTATACATTTTAATAGTACATTGATTACAGAATCTTTTGGTACCAAGCAGACAACAGCGTACAAACTTTTTCATTTGCTATACATAAATTAAGGATACGTCGCATAGGGTCAGCGGTAAAAAAGTATCGATTTCTAATATTTTAAGACGAGCCAAAAATTCATCGATTATACATTTTAATAGTACATTGATTACAGAATCTTTTGGTACCATGCAGACATCAGCGTACAAATTTTTCAACTTGATAAACATAAAATAAGGATGCGTCGCACATGGTCCGCGTCAAAAAAGTATCAATTTCTAATATTTTAAGACGAGCCAAAAATTCATCGATTATACATTTTAATAGTACATTGATTACAGAATCTTTTGTACCAAGCAGACAACAGCGTACAAACTTTTTCATTTGCTATACATAAATTAAGGATGCGTCGCATAGGGTCAGCGGTAAAAAAGTATCGATTTCTAATATTTTAAGACGAGCCAAAAATTCATCGATTATACATTTTAATAGTACATTGATTACAGAATCTTCTGGTACCATGCAGACACCAGCGTACAAATTTTTTAATACGATAAACATAAAATAAGGATGCGTCGCACAGGTTCCGCGTCAAAAAAGTATCAATTTCTAATATTTTAAGACGAGCCAAAAATTCATCCATTATACATTTTAATAGTACATTGATTACAGAATCTTTTGGTACCAAGTAGACAACAGCGTACAAACTTTTTCATTTGCTATACATAAATTAAAGATGCGTCGCATAGGATCAGCGGTAAAAAAGTATCGATTTCTAATATTTTAAAACGAGCCAAAAATTCATCGATTATACATTTTAATAGTACATTGATTACAGAATCATTTGGTACCAAACAGACACCAGCGTAAAAATTTTTTAACTTGATAAACATAAAATAAGGTTGCGTCCCACAGGGTCTGCGTCAAAAAAGTATCAATTTCTAATATTTTAAGACGAGCCAAAAATTCATCGATTATACATTTTAATAGTACATTGATTACAGAATCTTCTGGTATCATGCAGACACCAGCGTACAAATTTTTTAATACGATAAACATAAAATAGGGATGCGTCGCACAAGGTCCGCGTCAAAAAAGTATCGATTTATAATATTTTAAGACGAGCCAAAAATTCATCGATTATACATTTTAATAGTACATTGATTACAGAATCTTCTGGTACCATGCAGACACCAGCGTACAAATTTTTTAATACGATAAACATAAAATAAGGATGCGTCGCACAGGTTCCGCGTCAAAAAAGTATCAATTTCTAATATTTTAAGACGAGCCAAAAATTCATCCATTATACATTTTAATAGTACATTGATTACAGAATCTTTTGGTACCAAGTAGACAACAGCGTACAAACTTTTTCATTTGCTATACATAAATTAAAGATGCGTCGCATAGGATCAGCGGTAAAAAAGTATCGATTTCTAATATTTTAAGACGAGCCAAAAATTCATCGATTATACATTTTAATAGTACATTGATTACAGAATCATTTGGTACCAAACAGACACCAGCGTACAAATTTTTTAACTTGATAAACATAAAATAAGGATGCGTCGCACAGGGTCCGCGTCAAAAAAGTATCAATTTCTAATATTTTAAGACGAGCCAAAAATTCATCGATTATACATTTTAATAGTACATTGATTACAGAATCATTTGGTACCAAACAGACACCAGCGTACAAATTTTTTAACTTGATAAACATAAAATAAGGATGCGTCGCACAGGGTCCGCGTCAAAAAAGTATCAATTTCTAATATTTTAAGACGAGCCAAAAATTCATCGATTATACATTTTAATAGTACATTGATTACAGAATCTTTTGGTACCAAGCAGACAACAGCGTACAAACTTTTTCATTTGCTATACATAAATTAAGGATGCGTCGCATAGGATCAGTGGCATAAATGTATTAATTTCTAATATTTTAAGACGAGCCAAAAATTCATCGATTATACATTTTAATAGTACATTGATTACAGAATCATTTGGTACCAAACAGACACCAGCGTACAAATTTTTTAACTTGATATACATAAAATAAGGTTGCGTCGCATAGGGTCAGCGGTAAAAAAGTATCGATTTCTAATATTTTAAGACGAGCCAAAAATTCATCGATTATACATTTTAATAGTACATTGATTACAGAATCTTCTGGTACCTAGCAGACACCAGCGTACAAATTTTTTAATACGATAAACATAAAATAAGGATGCGTCGCACAAGGTCCGCGTCAAAAAAGTATTGATTTATAATATTTTAAGACGAGCCAAAAATTCATCGATTATACATTTTAATAGTACATTGATTACAGAATCTTTTGGTACCAAGCAGACAACAGCATACAAACTTTTTCATTTGCTATACATAAATTAAGGATGCGTCGCATAGGATCAGTGGCATAAATGTATTAATTTCTAATATTTTAAGACGAGCCAAAAATTCATCGATTATACATTTTAATAGTACATTGATTACAGAATCTTTTGGTACCAAGTAGACAACAGCGTCCAAACTTTTTCATTTGCTATACATAAATTAAAGATGCGTCGCATAGGATCAGCGGTAAAAAAGTATCGATTTCTAATATTTTAAAACGAGCCAAAAATTCATCGATTATACATTTTAATAGTACATTGATTACAGAATCATTTGGTACCAAACAGACACCAGCGTACAGATTTTTTAACTTGATAAACATAAAATAAGGATGCGTCGCACATGGTCCGCGTCAAAAAAGTATCAATTTCTAATATTTTAAGACGAGCCAAAAATTCATCGATTATACATTTTAATAGTACATTGATTACAGAATCATTTGGTACCAAACAGACACCAGCGTACAAATTTTTTAACTTGTTATACATAAAATAAGGTTGCGTCCCACAGGGTCTGCGTCAAAAAAGTATTAATTTCTAATATTTTAAAACGAGCCAAAAATTCATCGATTATACATTTTAATAGTACATTGATTACAGAATCATTTGGTACCAAACAGACACCAGCGTACAAATTTTTTAACTTGATAAACATAAAATAAGGATGCGTCGCACATGGTCCGCGTCAAAAAAGTATCGATTTCTAATATTTTAAGACGAGCCAAAAATTCATCTATTATACATTTTAATAGTACATTGATTACAGAATCTTCTGGTACCATGCAGATACCAGCGTACAAATTTTTTAATACGATAAACATAAAATAAGGATGCGTCGCACAAGGTCCGCGTCAAAAAAGTATCGATTTCTAATATTTTAAGACGAGCCAAAAATTCATCGATTATACATTTTAATAGTACATTGATTACAGAATCTTTTGGTACCAAGCAGACAACAGCGTACAAACTTTTTCATTTGCTATACATAAATTAAGGATGCGTCGCATAGGGTCAGCGGTAAAAAAGTATCGATTTCTAATATTTTAAGACGAGCCAAAAATTCATCGATTATACATTTTAATAGTACATTGATTACAGAATCTTTTGGTACCAAGCAGACAACAGCGTACAAACTTTTTCATTTGCTATACATAAATTAAGGATACGTCGCATAGGGTCAGCGGTAAAAAAGTATCGATTTCTAATATTTTAAGACGAGCCAAAAATTCATCGATTATACATTTTAATAGTACATTGATTACAGAATCTTTTGGTACCATGCAGACATCAGCGTACAAATTTTTCAACTTGATAAACATAAAATAAGGATGCGTCGCACATGGTCCGCGTCAAAAAAGTATCAATTTCTAATATTTTAAGACGAGCCAAAAATTCATCGATTATACATTTTAATAGTACATTGATTACAGAATCATTTGGTACCAAACAGACACCAGCGTACAAATTTTTTAACTTGATATACATAAAATAAGGTTGCGTCGCATAGGGTCAGCGGTGAAAAAGTATCGATTTCTAATATTTTAAGACGAGCCAAAAATTCATCGATTATACATTTTAATAGTACATTGATTACAGAATCTTTTGGTACCAAGCAGACAACAGCGTACAAACTTTTTCATTTGCTATACATAAATTAAGGATGCGTCGCATAGAGTCAGCGATAAAAAAGTATCGATTTCTAATATTTTAAGACGAGCCAAAAATTCATCGATTATACATTTTAATAGTACATTGATTACAGAATCTTTTGGTACCAAGCAGACAACAGCGTACAAACTTTTTCATTTGCTATACATAAATTAAGGATGCGTCGCATAGGGTCAGCGGTAAGAAAGTATCGATTTCTAATATTTTAAGACGAGCCAAAAATTCATCGATTATACATTTTAATAGTACATTGATTACAGAATCATTTGGTACCAAACAGACACCAGCGTACAAATTTTTTAACTTGATATACATAAAATAAGGTTGCGTCGCATAGGGTCAGCGGTAAAAAAGTATCGATTTCTAATATTTTAAGACGAGCCAAAAATTCATCGATTATACATTTTAATAGTACATTGATTACAGAATCTTTTGTACCAAGCAGACAACAGCGTACAAACTTTTTCATTTGCTATACATAAATTAAGGATGCGTCGCACAAGGCCCGCGTCAAAAAAGTATCGATTTATAATATTTTAAGACGAGCCAAAAATTCATCGATTATACATTTTAATAGTACATTGATTACAGAATCTTCTGGTACCATGCAGACACCAGCGTACAAATTTTTTAATACGATAAACATAAAATAAGGATGCGTCGCACAGGTTCCGCGTCAAAAAAGTATCAATTTCTAATATTTTAAGACGAGCCAAAAATTCATCCATTATACATTTTAATAGTACATTGATTACAGAATCTTTTGGTACCAAGTAGACAACAGCGTACAAACTTTTTCATTTGCTATACATAAATTAAAGATGCGTCGCATAGGATCAGCGGTAAAAAAGTATCGATTTCTAATATTTTAAAACGAGCCAAAAATTCATCGATTATACATTTTAATAGTACATTGATTACAGAATCATTTGGTACCAAACAGACACCAGCGTACAAATTTTTTAACTTGATAAACATAAAATAAGGATGCGTCGCACAGGGTCCGCGTCAAAAAAGTATCAATTTCTAATATTTTAAGATGAGCCAAAAATTCATCGATTATACATTTTAATAGTACATTGATTACAGAATCATTTGGTACCAAACAGACACCAGCGTACAAATTTTTTAACTTGTTATACATAAAATAAGGTTGCGTCCCATAGGGTCCGCGTCAAAAAAGTATCAATTTCTAATATTTTAAGATGAGCCAAAAATTCATCGATTAAACATTTTAATAGTACATTGATTACAGAATCTTTTGGTACCAAGCAGACAACAGCGTACAAACTTTTTCATTTGCTATACATAAATTAAGGATGCGTCGCATAGGATCAGTGGCATAAATGTATTAATTTCTAATATTTTAAGACGAGCCAAAAATTCATCGATTATACATTTTAATAGTACATTGATTACAGAATCATTTGGTACCAAACAGACACCAGCGTACAAATTTTTTAACTTGATATACATAAAATAAGGTTGCGTCGCATAGGGTCAGCGGTAAAAAAGTATCGATTTCTAATATTTTAAGACGAGCCAAAAATTCATCGATTATACATTTTAATAGTACATTGATTACAGAATCATTTGGTACCAAACAGACACCAGCGTACAAATTTTTTAACTTGATAAACATAAAATAAGGATGCGTCGCACAGGGTCCGCGTCAAAAAAGTATCAATTTCTAATATTTTAAGACGAGCCAAAAATTCATCGATTATACATTTTAATAGTACATTGACTACAGAATCATTTGGTACCAAACAGACACCAGCGTACAAATTTTTTAACTTGATATACATAAAATAAGGTTGCGTCGCATAGGGTCAGCGATAAAAAAGTATCGATTTCTAATATTTTAAGACGAGCCAAAAATTCATCGATTATACATTTTAATAGTACATTGATTACAGAATCTTCTGGTACCTAGCAGACACCAGCGTACAAATTTTTTAATACGATAAACATAAAATAAGGATGCGTCGCACAAGGTCCGCGTCAAAAAAGTATTGATTTATAATATTTTAAGACGAGCCAAAAATTCATCGATTATACATTTTAATAGTACATTGATTACAGAATCTTTTGGTACCAAGCAGACAACAGCATACAAACTTTTTCATTTGCTATACATAAATTAAGGATGCGTCGCATAGGATCAGTGGCATAAATGTATTAATTTCTAATATTTTAAGACGAGCCAAAAATTCATCGATTATACATTTTAATAGTACATTGATTACAGAATCATTTGGTACCAAGCAGACACCAGCGTACAAATGTTTTAACTTGATATACATAAAATAAGGTTGCGTCGCATAGGGTCAGCGGTAAAAAAGTATCGATACCTAATATTTTAAGACGAGCCAAAAATTCATCGATTATACATTTTAATAGTACATTGATTACAGAATCTTTTGGTACCAAGCAGACAACAGCGTACAAACTTTTTCATTTGCTATACATAAATTAAGGATGCGTCGCATAGGGTCAGCGGTAAGAAAGTATCGATTTCTAATATTTTAAGACGAGCCAAAAATTCATCGATTATACATTTTAATAGTACATTGATTACAGAATCTTTTGGTACCAAGCAGACAACAGCGTACAAACTTTTTCATTTGCTATACATAAATTAAGGATGCGTCGCATAGGGTCAGCGGTAAAAAAGTATCGATTTCTAATATTTTAAGACGAGCCAAAAATTCATCGATTATACATTTTAATAGTACATTGATTACAGAATCATTTGGTACCAAACAGACACCAGCGTACAAATTTTTTAACTTGATATACATAAAATAAGGTTGCGTCGCATAGGGTCAGCGGTAAAAAAGTATCGATTTCTAATATTTTAAGACGAGCCAAAAATTCATCCATTATACATTTTAATAGTACATTGATTACAGAATCTTTTGGTACCAAGTAGACAACAGCGTACAAACTTTTTCATTTGCTATACATAAATTAAAGATGCGTCGCATAGGATCAGCAGTAAAAAAGTATCGATTTCTAATATTTTAAAACGAGCCAAAAATTCATCGATTATACATTTTAATAGTACATTGATTACAGAATCATTTGGTACCAAACAGACACCAGCGTACAAATTTTTTAACTTGATAAACATAAAATAAGGTTGCGTCCCACAGGGTCTGCGTCAAAAAACTATCAATTTCTAATATTTTAAGACGAGCCAAAAATTCATCGATTATACATTTTAATAGTACATTGATTACAGAATCTTCTGGTACCATGCAGACACCAGCGTACAAATTTTTTAATACGATAAACATAAAATAAGGATGCGTCGCACAAGGTCCGCGTCAAAAAAGTATCGATTTATAATATTTTAAGACGAGCCAAAAATTCATCGATTATACATTTTAATAGTACATTGATTACAGAATCTTCTGGTACCATGCAGACACCAGCGTACAAATTTTTTAATACGATAAACATAAAATAAGGATGCGTCGTACAGGTTCCGCGGTAAAAAAGTATCGATTTATAATATTTTAAAACGAGCCAAAAATTCATCGATTATACATTTTAATAGTACATTGATTACAGAATCATTTGGTACCAAACAGACACTAGCGTACAAATTTTTTAACTTGATAAACATAAAATAAGGATGCGTCGCACAGGGTCCGCGTCAAAAAAGTATCAATTTCTAATATTTTAAGACGAGCCAAAAATTCATCGATTTGTTGTGCCTCTCAGGGTACAACGGGATTTGTAGGATACTTTGAGGGGTCCGTTCGTCTTAGGAGTTAGGACTCCGAGTGTCGAGGGTAGTGAAAAGAACACTTTGGTCACAAGAGAAGAGTTTATTCCAACTCACGTGTACAATCCTTTGGTATGTCGAATCGCAGCGCGTCCTCACAATAGATTAGATGTAATTACTTGTCGTCCTCGTGTCGGAATACGGCCTCGAGGAGTTAATCAAGCGCGCTTATATTACCCGAAAGTAGGTTTTGTTTTTTGGTTAATGTGTCGCCTGTATGCAATCGGTTTTGCATCGTCTGCGTTTTACGATCTCGAATGTGTCGCGATGTCTTAACGCGTGTATGCAATCGGTTGCGTTTTTGATTTCGAGGCGCGCGTTATATCTTTTGAAATGCTGATTCTGCGTTCTCTTTTGTGGGTTTTTAGGTCGTGGTTGGGTCATAGTGTTTACGGTTACAACACCCTTCCCCCGCGGAAAAAAGAAAACGGATCGAGTTTTCCTTTTCCCTATTCTTCACGTGGTGGGTTTTGTCTTCTATTTCTTCGGTACAATATTATGGCTATTGTGCTTATAATAAGAATGGCTGTGCCACCTGATATTGGATACATAACTTGTTTTTTTAAAAACGGATTGACGCTGACGTTGTCTAGATCTTCTGTTAGATCTTGTAGTCTCGAGCTTAAATCCTTTAGTTCGGTAGGGTTCTGAATTATTTTCTTTAACTGTATTGTATTCAGGTTCGCTGGTATTTCGATTTTTAACCTTGAGATATTATATTCTGGTAAGTACGCTTGGAGATATGTGCCGTCTATGGTTCCCGAAGTTTTTACAATCATGTCGGCTGTTACTAATTTACAAGTGTTGCCTAGTGTAATTCGTCCTGTCCCCGCGATGGTTGTCCTATATTCTTCATGGTGTTGGCAGTTTATGGTTATCGGCTGCTCGGTAAGTGTGGAGTACAACCATGAGTGCTGGTTAGTCAGCTCAATCCATATGGTATGATTGGAATGTATATATCGTATGTCGCATAACTTTTGCCCCGGGGGGGTGTGTGTGTATGCTTGAATTTCGCAGATCGCATTGTCGTTTATGTGATAGATGGGCCTATTTTGTTCGCATATATAGTGATTGTCTACGTTAATACATTTTTCTAAATTACTTTGCGTTATTGTTAGATAGTTTTGATTTTCGTTATCAATGGCTACTATCGGTTGGTTTATTTCTGCGAAGGTAAATAAATTCCCGTGGCTATAACTCGGTAGGGGGATAGCCTTCACTATGTTATATCTAGGATGCGAAATTAGTGGGAAGCGCAAAATAGTGTGTACGTAAGGGTTATTAAAATATGCGCTAACGGTTACGAATTTTTCAATCGTGAGCCAATTGTCTTCGGAGATTCCGAAGGGGAAGAATAGTCCTTGGGGCACTTGTGACGTGGCTTCCTTGAGACTTTCTATGATTTGATCTAACGGGATTAACCTCGGATGTATCCTTCCTGTTTTTACTGCCATTAAGTGTTCGATGACGTCTTCCGCGTCTCTCATCAAATCCGTTATTATGGCATTAACTATGGAGAAGTATTCGTGTATTTCTTCTCGTTGTACTTGATTTGCCATCTGTTTTTGGATTTTGGTGGTAAAATTGAGTAGTAGTTGTTCGTTGTATTGGGTTGTTTTTTCCAGATTATCGATGTGGGCAATTGTTGTGTTTAAAATTTTTACTTGATTTTTCATCGTGTGATGCAGTGTTTGCTCTTGATTTTGTAAGAGGAGTAGTTGTTCCTTGATGACCTTGTCGTCATTGGCATCCATGGTTCCGAAGAGTGTTTTTGCTATTGTCCCGATCCCGTCGAGTAGTCCTCTTCGTTTGTTTGTCGGTGTCCTGTATATGGTGTTTACTCGTTTTAAGAGGTGTGTTAATTTATCATTCTCCGTTTCGATAATCGTTTTTTGGATTTGGCAGCTTTCTTTATTTTGTATCTTGTGTAGGAGGTGTCCGTGATCAATATAATTTTGTAAATCGTGGAATCTTTTATTTAAGGTTCCTAGGTCTATATTAATTATTAACTTCCAGGTGGATTCTACCTGATGTAGATAACCGATTTTTTTCGAAGTATATCCCTGGCTCTCGATTAAATTGTTCTACCTCGTATTCCTCTTCTAGGTCCTTTCTTGCGGTAGTAGGCTGCATCTTCCATGTCATTAGCGCTCTGGAATGGAAATAGATGTGCCAAAATTTTTCTTTCTTAATGTTCTATGAACGCTTTTAAACGGTTCGCATGTGTATTTATTATCTTTCGTCCTACTTTAATATTATAATTGACATCGGAGATTTTGTCGATGATTGTGTACGGTCCGGTCCATAATGCATCGAGTTTTTTGGATCGGCCCCTGCGGACGGTTTCGTTGTGTAATAGTACTTTTTCTCCTACCTTGAACGTGGTATTCTTCGATTTTTTGTCGTAGTTATCCTTTGCTTTCACCTTTTCGTTTTTTAAGTGTTCCTTTGCGATTTGCTGGGCGGCGCGTAATTTTTCTTTCAATTCTTGAGCGTAGTCATCGTATGTATATGTCGGCTTCGGGGGTTGCGATAATGCCGTAGGTAGGGTTGCTTGATGCCCGTAAAGTAGTTCGAACGGCGTGAACCCCGTGGCTGTATGCGGTGTGGTGTTATATGCAAACATTGCGTATGATGTCCATTCATCCCAGTCTGTTTGTTCAGCATTAATGTAGTGGCGAAGGTATTCTGCTAAGGTACGGTGTGATCGTTCCAAGGCTCCGTTGCTTTCTGGATGGTATGCAGTTGTCTGAATTTTCTCAATTTTTAGTAATTTACAGACGTCCTTGAACATTTCGCTAAGGAAGTTTGTACCCTGGTCGGTTAAGACCTTTTCTGGGATACCATGTTCGAAGATAATTTTTGTTACGAATTCCCTTGCAATTGTTGCGGCTTCTTGATTAGTTATCGGAATCGCTTTACTAAATTTAGTTAGATTATCTTGGAAGGTAAGTACATATTTATTCCCATTACCAGAGATCGTTAGGGGTCCTACGATGTCTAAAGCGCATTTTTCGAATGGTTTGCTTGCGGTATCTGTTATTACCAGCGGTGCTTTGTTTTTTCGCGAAAGTTTATTTTTTTGACAGAGTTCACATCTTGCTACATAGTTTTCTACGTCCTTAGTCAGTCCTTTCCAGTTGTGTAGTAACCGGATTCTGTTAATGGTGCGTTCGGTCCCTTGATGTCCTCCTAGGGGTGCGTCGTGATACTCATATAGTATGCGGCGTTTCTCCTCTTCCGTGTATTTCCGCTCTGTTTTTGTGTCATTAATTTCTTCTTCATCGATTTTATTAATTTCACCTACGTGTCGGCTGAGTGCGTCGGCGTTTTTATTAGCTTTGCCTGCCTTGTGTACAATCTCGTAATCGTATTCTTCAAGTTTTAATCGCCAACGCATCAATCGCGATCCAGGATCCGTTACATTAAATAACCATACTAATGGTTTGTGATCGGTGATAATTTTGAATTTCGTACCATACAGGTAAGGCCTGAAATGTTTTACTGCCCATACTATGGCTAGTAGTTCCTTTTCAGTAGTATTATAGTTATGTTCCGCCCGCGACAAAATTCTGCTTGCGTAAGCAATCGGGCGGTCTTGTCCTACCGGGCCTTGCGACAGTATGGCTCCGATGGCGTAATCGGAGGCATCCGTTGTTACGAGGAATTCCTGGTCGAATTCCGGATATTTTAGTATGGGTGCGGTAGTTAATTTATTTTTTAACGTGTCAAATGCGTTTTGCTGTTCGCTGTTCCACTCAAATTTTTCTTCTTTTTTTGTTAATTTTGTCAAGGGTTTAGCAATTTTTGAGAAATTTTCTATAAATTTTCTATAGTAACCTGCTAAACCTATGAACGCTTGTATTTCCTTTGCTTTGGTGGGAGTGGGGAATTTTTGTACGGCGTTTATTTTGGAAGGATCAGGCATGATCCCCTTTTCTGTAACGATGTGCCCTAAATATATTACTTCCTTTCTAAGGAACTCGCATTTGTCTGGTTGGAGTTTTAAGTTGTGTTTACGTAATCTGTAGAGAACCTCGGCGAGTCGCATGTGGTGGTCCTCTAGGCTGTTACCGTATATTACTATATCGTCCAAGTATACGAGACATTTGATCCCTTGTAGTCCCGTCAGCACGGAATTCATTAACCGTTGGAATGTAGCTGGCGCGTTCGTTAACCCGAATGGCATTCGATTGAACTCGTAATGTCCATACGGTGTGGAAAATGCAGTCTTGCATTTATCGGGCTCGGCCATGGGTATCTGATGGTAGCCCGACGCTAGATCCAAGGTGGTGAAGTACTTTGCATTTCCCAGTTGGTCTAGTATATCCGTTATGTTCGGTATTGGAAAAGAATCGCCTATGGTTAAATTATTAAGTTTCCGGAAATCTACAACTATGCGTAATTTTCGGTTTCCTTCCGCATCCGCTTTTTTGGGGACCACAAGTAAAGGCGCATTCCATTGGCTGTTACTAGGTCGGATTAGCTTGTCCTTCAACATGCCCTCTATTTGTTTATTTATTTCTTTTTTGTGTTTCTCCGGCAATCGGTATGGGCGTACATTTACAGGTGCACTGTCAGCTCGGAGCGCGATTTCGTGTGACGTAGTCGGAGTGCAAGTCAGCGCGTCTCCTTTAAGGTAAAACACGTCACCGAATTCCTCACAGATTTGAAGCAATGTTTTTTCTTCTTCTTGATTGAGATGTTGTAGTCGGAGTAAATTTTTTATTTGCTCTCTGCGGGAGAGTGTAGGCGCTTCCTTGAGAGGCGGGACATTCTCTCTTCGAGCCACCGTGTTCATAATTTCCTCGATGTTTACCCATGGAGTTGACATTTTAATGTATTTTTCGGTTGTATTTATAACGCTAACCGGGCATGAAAATTCTTCTGGTTCTACGAGACAGTGTCCGATAAATACTCCGGGCAGCATTTCTTCGGCGCGTACCACGCCTACCTTATTCGAGTCGGTGGTGGCTCGGATGATTGTTTCGCTTCGCGGCTTCAGCATTAGCGCGCGGTACGGGCGTAATTTTAATATTGTCTCTGCTAGTTGTAGCTGTTTTTTGTCGTAATCACACGTTATCTTGTGCTTTTGCAAGAAATCTACTCCCAAGATTCCTTCGTAGTCGATGGGGAAATCGTCCTTCACGATGTAGATAGGATGCCGTATTTTTCGGTCCTTCAAGGTTATTGTGGCCTTGATTTTTCCTATGGTCTGGATCTGGTGTCCCGTTACTCCGGTCAATGCCATTTTCTCTTCGTAGATCATGGCTTCCCCTTTTAGATTTCTTAATTTAATTAAGGTCACTGTTGCGCCGGTGTCGAAGAGTAAATTTAACCTTCCCTTCTTTGCCTCTTGTATGGGCAGAGTCACTAGATCTAGACCTGTCGTAGTGGGTAGTTGTGTGGTTACTTGCGATATTTGATACTCGGCCGCGGGTCTCGGCCGTTTCGTGTTTTCTTCGTCTTCTTCATCCTCCGGTGTTGTATGTTTCTTTCGCTGTCCACTAGTGTTAGAATGGCCTTGGGCGCTCTTATTTCCGTTTGTCCTTGTGTGCGTATTTCCCGGGCGTCCGTGCAGACTCCAACATTCGTTACGACCGTGACCTGATTTTTTGCAGTAGGTGCAATGTTTCTCAACAGCGTTGATTTTCCCTTGTGGTTTTGGCAAGGAGAATCTGTTGGCGTATCTGCTCGTGCGGCAGTCTCGTCCGAGGTGTCCGGTCTTCCCGCATTTGTGACACTGTATAGTTTTATTGATGTGTCCTGTGTGTGAAGCGGTCTGGTCGGTCCGGGGTCGCAGTGTCTGCTCTGTCGGGCCCTTCACTTTCTCTTTCGCGCTGGCTTGTGCGATGGCGTCTTGTAGCGTCGTGTGATGCTGTGCTCGTACCATCAGCTGGATGTTTTCCTGGAGGCCTATCTGGAAGTTCTGCAGGGCTTGTTGTTGCAGCGTATCGAGTATAATGCGCTTGCGCTCGCTGCCGAAAGCCTGCCCTTCGATCATGGATTCGTACAGTTCCATGGCTAAATTATCGACGCGTGTTCCGTATTCCCGGGCGCTTTCGCCGGGTTTTTGCTTCAGGGTATTGAATTCCACCTGAAGATGGGTAGTGCTCCTCTTGCTTAGATAGCAGATTTCCAGTTCCCGTTTAAGTTGGGCGAAGTTGTTTATGTCGCGTGTTTCAAAGTCGAGCATAGCCTTCCCCTTTAGCTTGGTGCAGAGTAGCGCTTCTAGTAGCGTCTTTTCGTCTACTGGGTTAATATTTTTTATAGCGTAGGAGCTGGCGCTTAGAAATTCTTTAAGTCTGGCTTGGGAGGTTCCGTCGAACTCAGGTATCATGTCTCGCGCTTCTTTCAGTCGTAAGAAACCATGCAGATGTGCGGTTTGCCTGCGCACATCGCTCACGGTTCGTCCATAGGAGAGGTCGGCATAGGGGTTTTCGTGTATTATTCGCGTTCTATTTAAGTCTTCCCGGTTTGTACGTAGGTCCCTCATCTGGTCGCGGAGGTGTCTCATTTCCTCTTGCATTTCTCGGAAGCTCTGCAAAACCTCGACTAATACCGCGTTGCTCGGATCTTCGCTAGGACGTCCCGCATCCTCGTAGTGGGCGGCGGCGCCATGCCTAGTCTGCGTTCGCATACGCTCGATTTCTCTATCTATGTCGTCGGACGGGACCGAGGGGTGTGTCATAGTGTTTCCGTCAGGTATCTCAAAAATACTACTATCGTACGACACGGGGGAATAGTTTCGTCTTACCGAAACGCGATCAACCGATGTTCGATCGATATTGCTCGGTCCTGCGTTATTATTATTATGCGGCGAGGACTGGTTGTCCGTTCCGCCTTGGGTTTCGGGTTCGCGAGCTTCCGGTTCGCGCGGATTTACGCCTGGGTATTCGGATTCGAGATTCTTTCGGACGCTATCGCGAATATCGCGGGCCGCTTCTTCTACCACTTGCACGGGCGTTACGAAGCCGAATCTATTTGCTAATTTCGCGGGTGCGCTTAAAAAACGTGGTCGTTGAAACGTGACCTTCTTTTTTGCCGGTGCCGACATTCAGGCAATATTATTATACAATATGCTGACTTACAGTATAACGATGATACGCATTTTCTTTCGCTCGCTCGTCGTTTTCGCACGGTCGGCTGTTGGTTGGTTCCTTGTGCTGTCTCGTGGTTGGGGGTCCTGTTCTGGTCCGCTGCAGCTTCTCTCGGTATTCCTTTGTTGAGGTCCTCGAGCACTGACGATGTTGGCAGATCCTTACTTGGCAGATCTCTCTTGTTGTCAGGAATCTTGTATTGTCAGATATCCTTTATTGCTCAGTATCAGCATCCCACCGTTGCCACCATTTTGTTGTGCCTCTCAGGGTACAACGGGATTTGTAGGATACTTTGAGGGGTCCGTTCGTCTTAGGAGTTAGGACTCCGAGTGTCGAGGGTAGTGAAAAGAACACTTTGGTCACAAGAGAAGAGTTTATTCCAACTCACGTGTACAATCCTTTGGTATGTCGAATCGCAGCGCGTCCTCACAATAGATTAGATGTAATTACTTGTCGTCCTCGTGTCGGAATACGGCCTCGAGGAGTTAATCAAGCGCGCTTATATTACCCGAAAGTAGGTTTTGTTTTTTGGTTAATGTGTCGCCTGTATGCAATCGGTTTTGCATCGTCTGCGTTTTACGATCTCGAATGTGTCGCGATGTCTTAACGCGTGTATGCAATCGGTTGCGTTTTTGATTTCGAGGCGCGCGTTATATCTTTTGAAATGCTGATTCTGCGTTCTCTTTTGTGGGTTTTTAGGTCGTGGTTGGGTCATAGTGTTTACGGTTACAACAGATTATACATTTTAATAGTACATTGATTACAGAATCTTTTGGTACCAAGCAGACAACAGCGTACAAACTTTTTCATTTGCTATACATAAATTAAGGATGCGTCGCATAGGATCAGTGGCATAAATGTATTAATTTCTAATATTTTAAGACGAGCCAAAAATTCATCGATTATACATTTTAATAGTACATTGATTACAGAATCTTCTGGTACCTAGCAGACACCAGCGTACAAATTTTTTAATACGATAAACATAAAATAAGGATGCGTCGCACAAGGTCCGCGTCAAAAAAGTATTGATTTATAATATTTTAAGACGAGCCAAAAATTCATCGATTATACATTTTAATAGTACATTGATTACAGAATCTTTTGGTACCAAGCAGACAACAGCATACAAACTTTTTCATTTGCTATACATAAATTAAGGATGCGTCGCATAGGATCAGTGGCATAAATGTATTAATTTCTAATATTTTAAGACGAGCCAAAAATTCATCGATTATACATTTTAATAGTACATTGATTACAGAATCATTTGGTACCAAGCAGACACCAGCGTACAAATGTTTTAACTTGATATACATAAAATAAGGTTGCGTCGCATAGGGTCAGCGGTAAAAAAGTATCGATTTCTAATATTTTAAGACGAGCCAAAAATTCATCGATTATACATTTTAATAGTACATTGATTACAGAATCTTTTGTACCAAGCAGACAACAGCGTACAAACTTTTTCATTTGCTATACATAAATTAAGGATGCGTCGCATAGGGTCAGCGGTAAAAAAGTATCGATTTCTAATATTTTAAGACGAGCCAAAAATTCATCGATTATACATTTTAATAGTACATTGATTACAGAATCTTCTGGTACCATGCAGACACCAGCGTACAAATTTTTTAATACGATAAACATAAAATAAGGATGCGTCGCACAGGTTCCGCGTCAAAAAAGTATCAATTTCTAATATTTTAAGACGAGCCAAAAATTCATCCATTATACATTTTAATAGTACATTGATTACAGAATCTTTTGGTACCAAGTAGACAACAGCGTACAAACTTTTTCATTTGCTATACATAAATTAAAGATGCGTCGCATAGGGTCAGCGGTAAAAAAGAATCGATTTCTAATATTTTAAGACGAGCCAAAAATTCATCGATTATACATTTTAATAGTACATTGATTACAGAATCTTCTGGTACCATGCAGACACCAGCGTACAAATTTTTTAACTTGATAAACATAAAATAAGGATGCGTCGCACAGGGTCCGCGTCAAAAAAGTATCAATTTCTAATATTTTAAGACGAGCCAAAAATTCATCGATTATACATTTTAATAGTACATTGATTACAGAATCATTTGGTACCAAACAGACACCAGCGTACAAATTTTTTAACTTGTTATACATAAAATAAGGTTGCGTCCCATAGGATCCGCGTCAAAAAAGTATCAATTTCTAATATTTTAAGATGAGCCAAAAATTCATCGATTAAACATTTTAATAGTACATTGATTACAGAATCTTTTGGTACCAAGCAGACAACAGCGTACAAACTTTTTCATTTGCTATACATAAATTGAGGATGCGTCGCATAGGATCAGTGGCATAAATGTATTAATTTCTAATATTTTAAGACGAGCCAAAAATTCATCGATTATACATTTTAATAGTACATTGATTACAGAATCATTTGGTACCAAACAGACACCAGCGTACAAATTTTTTAACTTGATATACATAAAATAAGGTTGCGTCGCATAGGGTCAGCGGTAAAAAAGTATCGATTTCTAATATTTTAAGACGAGCCAAAAATTCATCGATTATACATTTTAATAGTACATTGATTACAGAATCATTTGGTATCAAACAGACACCAGCGTACAAATTTTTTAACTTGATAAACATAAAATAAGGATGCGTCGCACAGGATCCGCGTCAAAAAAGTATCAATTTCTAATATTTTAAGACGAGCCAAAAATTCATCGATTATACATTTTAATAGTACATTGATTACAGAATCTTTTGGTACCAAGCAGACAACAGCGTACAAACTTTTTCATTTGATATACATAAATTAAGGATGCGTCGCATAGGATCAGTGGCATAAATGTATTAATTTCTAATATTTTAAGACGAGCCAAAAATTCATCGATTATACATTTTAATAGTACATTGACTACAGAATCATTTGGTACCAAACAGACACCAGCGTACAAATTTTTTAACTTGATATACATAAAATAAGGTTGCGTCGCATAGGGTCAGCGATAAAAAAGTATCGATTTCTAATATTTTAAGACGAGCCAAAAATTCATCGATTATACATTTTAATAGTACATTGATTACAGAATCTTCTGGTACCTAGCAGACACCAGCGTACAAATTTTTTAATACGATAAACATAAAATAAGGATGCGTCGCACAAGGTCCGCGTCAAAAAAGTATTGATTTATAATATTTTAAGACGAGCCAAAAATTCATCGATTATACATTTTAATAGTACATTGATTACAGAATCTTTTGGTACCAAGCAGACAACAGCATACAAACTTTTTCATTTGCTATACATAAATTAAGGATGCGTCGCATAGGATCAGTGGCATAAATGTATTAATTTCTAATATTTTAAGACGAGCCAAAAATTCATCGATTATACATTTTAATAGTACATTGATTACAGAATCATTTGCTACCAAGCAGACACCAGCGTACAAATGTTTTAACTTGATATACATAAAATAAGGTTGCGTCGCATAGGGTCAGCGGTAAAAAAGTATCGATTTCTAATATTTTAAGACGAGCCAAAAATTCATCGATTATACATTTTAATAGTACATTGATTACAGAATCTTTTGGTACCAAGCAGACAACAGCGTACAAACTTTTTCATTTGCTATACATAAATTAAGGATGCGTCGCATAAGGTCAGCGGTAAAAAAGTATCGATTTCTAATATTTTAAGACGAGCCAAAAATTCATCGATTATACATTTTAATAGTACATTGATTACAGAATCTTTTGGTACCAAGCAGACAACAGCGTACAAACTTTTTCATTTGCTATACATAAATTAAGGATGCGTCGCATAGGGTCAGCGGTAAAAAAGTATCGATTTCTAATATTTTAAGACGAGCCAAAAATTCATCGATTATACATTTTAATAGTACATTGATTACAGAATCATTTGGTACCAAACAGACACCAGCGTACAAATTTTTTAACTTGATAAACATAAAATAAGGATGCGTCGCACATGGTCCGCGTCAAAAAAGTATCAATTTCTAATATTTTAAGACGAGCCAAAAATTCATCGATTATACATTTTAATAGTACATTGTCTACAGAATCATTTGGTACCAAACAGACACCAGCGTACAAATTTTTTAACTTGATATACATAAAATAAGGTTGCGTCGCATAGGGTCAGCGGTAAAAAAGTATCGATTTCTAATATTTTAAGACGAGCCAAAAATTCATCGATTATACATTTTAATAGTACATTGATTACAGAATCTTTTGGTACCAAGCAGACAACAGCGTACAAACTTTTTCATTTGCTATACATAAAATAAGGATGCGTCGCATAGGGTCAGCGGTAAAAAAGTATCGATTTCTAATATTTTAAGACGAGCCAAAAATTCGTCCATTATACATTTTAATAGTACATTGATTACAGAATCTTTTGGTACCAAGTAGACAACAGCGTACAAACTTTTTCATTTGCTATACATAAATTAAAGATGCGTCGCATAGGATCAGCAGTAAAAAAGTATCGATTTCTAATATTTTAAGACGAGCCAAAAATTCATCGATTATATATTTTAATAGTACATTGATTACAGAATCTTTTGGTACCAAGCAGACAACAGCGTACAAACTTTTTCATTTGCTATACATAAATTAAGGATGCGTCGCATAAGGTCAGCGGTAAAAAAGTATCGATTTCTAATATTTTAAGACGAGCCAAAAATTCATCGATTATACATTTTAATAGTACATTGATTACAGAATCTTTTGGTACCAAGCAGACAACAGCGTACAAACTTTTTCATTTGCTATACATAAATTAAGGATGCGTCGCATAGGGTCAGCGGTAAAAAAGTATCGATTTCTAATATTTTAAGACGAGCCAAAAATTCATCGATTATACATTTTAATAGTACATTGATTACAGAATCATTTGGTACCAAACAGACACCAGCGTACAAATTTTATAACTTGATAAACATAAAATAAGGTTGCGTCCCACAGGGTCTGCGTCAAAAAAGTATCAATTTCTAATATTTTAAGACGAGCCAAAAATTCATCGATTATACATTTTAATAGTACATTGATTACAGAATCTTCTGGTACCATGCAGACACCAGCGTACAAATTTTTTAATACGATAAACATAAAATAAGGATGCGTCGCACAAGGTCCGCGTAAAAAAAGTATCGATTTATAATATTTTAAGACGAGCCAAAAATTCATCGATTATACATTTTAATAGTACATTGATTACAGAATCTTCTGGTACCATGCAGACACCAGCGTACAAATTTTTTAATACGATAAACATAAAATAAGGATGCGTCGCACAGGTTCCGCGTCAAAAAAGTACCAATTTCTAATATTTTAAGACGAGCCAAAAATTCATCCATTATACATTTTAATAGTACATTGATTGCAGAATCTTTTGGTACCAAGTAGACAACAGCGTACAAACTTTTTCATTTGCTATACATAAATTAAAGATGCGTCGCATAGGATCAGCGGTAAAAAAGTATCGATTTCTAATATTTTAAAACGAGCCAAAAATTCATCGATTATACATTTTAATAGTACATTGATTACACAATCATTTGGTACCAAACAGACACCAGCGTACAAATTTTTTAACTTGATAAACATAAAATAAGGATGCGTCGCACAGGGTCCGCGTCAAAAAAGTATCAATTTCTAATATTTTAAGACGAGCCAAAAATTCATCGATTATACATTTTAATAGTACATTGATTACAGAATCTTTTGGTACCAAGCAGACAACAGCGTACAAACTTTTTCATTTGCTATACATAAATTAAGGATGCGTCGCATAGGATCAGTGGCATAAATGTATTAATTTCTAATATTTTAAGACGAGCCAAAAATTCATCGATTATACATTTTAATAGTACATTGATTACAGAATCATTTGGTATCAAACAGACACCAGCGTACAAATTTTTTAACTTGATATACATAAAATAAGGTTGCGTCGCATAGGGTCAGCGGTAAAAAAGTATCGATTTCTAATATTTTAAGACGAGCCAAAAATTCATCGATTATACATTTTAATAGTACATTGATTACAGAATCTTCTGGTACCTAGCAGACACCAGCGTACAAATTTTTTAACTTGATATACATAAAATAAGGTTGCGTCGCATAGGGTCAGCGGTAAAAAAGTATCGATTTCTAATATTTTAAGACGAGCCAAAAATTCATCGATTATACATTTTAATAGTACATTGATTACAGAATCTTTTGTACCAAGCAGACAACAGCGTACAAACTTTTTCATTTGCTATACATAAATTAAGGATGCGTCGCATAGGGTCAGCGGTAAAAAAGTATCGATTTCTAATATTTTAAGACGAGCCAAAAATTCATCGATTATACATTTTAATAGTACATTGATTACAGAATCTTCTGGTACCATGCAGACACCAGCGTACAAATTTTTTAATACGATAAACATAAAATAAGGATGCGTCGCACAGGTTCCGCGTCAAAAAAGTATCAATTTCTAATATTTTAAGACGAGCCAAAAATTCATCCATTATATATTTTAATAGTACATTGATTACAGAATCTTTTGGTACCAAACAGACACCAGCGTACAAATTTTTTAACTTGATAAACATAAAATAAGGTTGCGTCCCACAGGGTCTGCGTCAAAAAAGTATCAATTTCTAATATTTTAAGACGAGCCAAAAATTCATCGATTATACATTTTAATAGTACATTGATTACAGAATCTTCTGGTACCATGCAGACACCAGCGTACAAATTTTTTAATACGATAAACATAAAATAAGGATGCGTCGCACAAGGCCCGCGTCAAAAAAGTATCGATTTATAATATTTTAAGACGAGCCAAAAATTCATCCATTATATATTTTAATAGTACATTGATTACAGAATCTTTTGATACCAAGTAGACAACAGCGTACAAACTTTTTCATTTGCTATACATAAATTAAAGATGCGTCGCATAGGATCAGCGGTAAAAAAGTATCGATTTCTAATATTTTAAAACGAGCCAAAAATTCATCGATTATACATTTTAATAGTACATTGATTACAGAATCATTTGGTACCAAACAGACACCAGCGTACAAATTTTTTAACTTGATAAACATAAAATAAGGATGCGTCGCACAGGGTCCGCGTCAAAAAAGTATCAATTTCTAATATTTTAAGATGAGCCAAAAATTCATCGATTATACATTTTAATAGTACATTGATTACAGAATCATTTGGTACCAAACAGACACCAGCGTACAAATTTTTTAACTTGTTATACATAAAATAAGGTTGCGTCCCATAGGGTCCGCGTCAAAAAAGTATCAATTTCTAATATTTTAAGATGAGCCAAAAATTCATCGATTAAACATTTTAATAGTACATTGATTACAGAATCTTTTGGTACCAAGCAGACAACAGCGTACAAACTTTTTCATTTGCTATACATAAATTAAGGATGCGTCGCATAGGATCAGTGGCATAAATGTATTAATTTCTAATATTTTAAGACGAGCCAAAAATTCATCGATTATACATTTTAATAGTACATTGATTACAGAATCATTTGGTACCAAACAGATACCAGCGTACAAATTTTTTAACTTGATATACATAAAATAAGGTTGCGTCGCATAGGGTCAGCGGTAAAAAAGTATCGATTTCTAATATTTTAAGACGAGCCAAAAATTCATCGATTATACATTTTAATAGTACATTGATTACAGAATCATTTGGTACCAAACAGACACCAGCGTACAAATTTTTTAACTTGATAAACATAAAATAAGGATGCGTCGCACAGGGTCCGCGTCAAAAAAGTATCAATTTCTAATATTTTAAGACGAGCCAAAAATTCATCGATTATACATTTTAATAGTACATTGACTACAAAATCATTTGGTACCAAACAGACACCAGCGTACAAATTTTTTAACTTGATATACATAAAATAAGGTTGCGTCGCATAGGGTCAGCGATAAAAAAGTATCGATTTCTAATATTTTAAGACGAGCCAAAAATTCATCGATTATACATTTTAATAGTACATTGATTACAGAATCTTCTGGTACCTAGCAGACACCAGCGTACAAATTTTTTAATACGATAAACATAAAATAAGGATGCGTCGCACAAGGTCCGCGTCAAAAAAGTATTGATTTATAATATTTTAAGACGAGCCAAAAATTCATCGATTATACATTTTAATAGTACATTGATTACAGAATCTTTTGGTACCAAGCAGACAACAGCGTACAAACTTTTTCATTTGCTATACATAAATTAAGGATGCGTCGCATAGGGTCAGCGGTAAGAAAGTATCGATTTCTAATATTTTAAGACGAGCCAAAAATTCATCGATTATACATTTTAATAGTACATTGATTACAGAATCTTTTGGTACCAAGCAGACAACAGCGTACAAACTTTTTCATTTGCTATACATAAATTAAGGATGCGTCGCATAGGGTCAGCGGTAAAAAAGTATCGATTTCTAATATTTTAAGACGAGCCAAAAATTCATCGATTATACATTTTAATAGTACATTGATTACAGAATCATTTGGTACCAAACAGACACCAGCGTACAAATTTTTTAACTTGATAAACATAAAATAAGGATGCGTCGCACATAATCCGCGTCAAAAAAGTATCAATTTCTAATATTTTAAGACGAGCCAAAAATTCATCGATTATACATTTTAATAGTACATTGATTACAGAATCATTTGGTACCAAACAGACACCAGCGTACAAATTTTTTAACTTGATATACATAAAATAAGGTTGCGTCGCATAGGGTCAGCGATAAAAAAGTATCGATTTCTAATATTTTAAGACGAGCCAAAAATTCATCGATTATACATTTTAATAGTACATTGATTACAGAATCTTTTGGTACCAAGCAGACAACAGCGTACAAACTTTTTCATTTGCTATACATAAAATAAGGATGCGTCGCATAGGGTCAGCGGTAAAAAAGTATCGATTTCTAATATTTTAAGACGAGCCAAAAATTCATCCATTATACATTTTAATAGTACATTGATTACAGAATCTTTTGGTACCAAGTAGACAACAGCGTACAAACTTTTTCATTTGCTATACATAAATTAAAGATGCGTCGCATAGGATCAGCAGTAAAAAGTATCGATTTCTAATATTTTAAAACGAGCCAAAAATTCATCGATTATACATTTTAATAGTACATTGATTACAGAATCATTTGGTACCAAACAGACACCAGCGTACAAGTTTTTTAACTTGATAAACATAAAATAAGGTTGCGTCCCACAGGGTCTGCGTCAAAAAACTATCAATTTCTAATATTTTAAGACGAGCCAAAAATTCATCGATTATACATTTTAATAGTACATTGATTACAGAATCTTCTGGTACCATGCAGACACCAGCGTACAAATTTTTTAATACGATAAACATAAAATAAGGATGCGTCGCACAAGGTCCGCGTCAAAAAAGTATCGATTTATAATATTTTAAGACGAGCCAAAAATTCATCGATTATACATTTTAATAGTACATTGATTACAGAATCTTCTGGTACCATGCAGACACCAGCGTACAAATTTTTTAATACGATAAACATAAAATAAGGATGCATCGTACAGGTTCCGCGTCAAAAAAGTACCAATTTCTAATATTTTAAGACGAGCCAAAAATTCATCCATTATACATTTTAATAGTACATTGATTACAGAATCTTTTGGTACCAAGTAGACAACAGCGTACAAACTTTTTCATTTGCTATACATAAATTAAAGATGCGTCGCATAGGATCAGCGGTAAAAAAGTATCGATTTCTAATATTTTAAAACGAGCCAAAAATTCATCGATTATACATTTTAATAGTACATTGATTACAGAATCATTTGGTACCAAACAGACACTAGCGTACAAATTTTTTAACTTGATAAACATAAAATAAGGATGCGTCGCACAGGGTCCGCGTCAAAAAAGTATCAATTTCTAATATTTTAAGACGAGCCAAAAATTCATCGATTATACATTTTAATAGTACATTGATTACAGAATCTTTTGGTACCAAGCAGACAACAGCGTACAAACTTTTTCATTTGCTATACATAAATTAAGGATGCGTCGCATAGGATCAGTGGCATAAATGTATTAATTTCTAATATTTTAAGACGAGCCAAAAATTCATCGATTATACATTTTAATAGTACATTGATTACAGAATCATTTGGTACCAAACAGACACCAGCGTACAAATTTTTTAACTTGATATACATAAAATAAGGTTGCGTCGCATAGGGTCAGCGGTAAAAAAGTATCGATTTCTAATATTTTAAGACGAGCCAAAAATTCATCGATTATACATTTTAATAGTACATTGATTACAGAATCTTCTGGTACCTAGCAGACACCAGCGTACAAATTTTTTAATACGATAAACATAAAATAAGGATGCGTCGCACAAGGTCCGCGTCAAAAAAGTATTGATTTATAATATTTTAAGACGAGCCAAAAATTCATCGATTATACATTTTAATAGTACATTGATTACAGAATCTTTTGGTACCAAGCAGACAACAGCATACAAACTTTTTCATTTGCTATACATAAATTAAGGATGCGTCGCATAGGATCAGTGGCATAAATGTATTAATTTCTAATATTTTAAGACGAGCCAAAAATTCATCGATTATACATTTTAATAGTACATTGATTACAGAATCATTTGGTACCAAGCAGACACCAGCGTACAAATGTTTTAACTTGATATACATAAAATAAGGTTGCGTCGCATAGGGTCAGCGGTAAAAAAGTATCGATTTCTAATATTTTAAGACGAGCCAAAAATTCATCGATTATACATTTTAATAGTACATTGATTACAGAATCTTTTGTACCAAGCAGACAACAGCGTACAAACTTTTTCATTTGCTATACATAAATTAAGGATGCGTCGCATAGGGTCAGCGGTAAAAAAGTATCGATTTCTAATATTTTAAGACGAGCCAAAAATTCATCGATTATACATTTTAATAGTACATTGATTACAGAATCTTCTGGTACCATGCAGACACCAGCGTACAAATTTTTTAATACGATAAACATAAAATAAGGATGCGTCGCACAGGTTCCGCGTCAAAAAAGTATCAATTTCTAATATTTTAAGACGAGCCAAAAATTCATCCATTATACATTTTAATAGTACATTGATTACAGAATCTTTTGGTACCAAGTAGACAACAGCGTACAAACTTTTTCATTTGCTATACATAAATTAAAGATGCGTCGCATAGGGTCAGCGGTAAAAAAGTATCGATTTCTAATATTTTAAGACGAGCCAAAAATTCATCGATTATACATTTTAATAGTACATTGATTACAGAATCTTCTGGTACCATGCAGACACCAGCGTACAAATTTTTTAACTTGATAAACATAAAATAAGGATGCGTCGCACAGGGTCCGCGTCAAAAAAGTATCAATTTCTAATATTTTAAGACGAGCCAAAAATTCATCGATTATACATTTTAATAGTACATTGATTACAGAATCATTTGGTACCAAACAGACACCAGCGTACAAATTTTTTAACTTGATAAACATAAAATAAGGATGCGTCGCACAGGGTCCGCGTCAAAAAAGTATCAATTTCTAATATTTTAAGACGAGCCAAAAATTCATCGATTATACATTTTAATAGTACATTGATTACAGAATCTTTTGGTACCAAGCAGACAACAGCGTACAAACTTTTTCATTTGATATACATAAATTAAGGATGCGTCGCATAGGATCAGTGGCATAAATGTATTAATTTCTAATATTTTAAGACGAGCCAAAAATTCATCGATTATACATTTTAATAGTACATTGACTACAGAATCATTTGGTACCAAACAGACACCAGCGTACAAATTTTTTAACTTGATATACATAAAATAAGGTTGCGTCGCATAGGGTCAGCGATAAAAAAGTATCGATTTCTAATATTTTAAGACGAGCCAAAAATTCATCGATTATACATTTTAATAGTACATTGATTACAGAATCTTCTGGTACCTAGCAGACACCAGCGTACAAATTTTTTAATACGATAAACATAAAATAAGGATGCGTCGCACAAGGTCCGCGTCAAAAAAGTATTGATTTATAATATTTTAAGACGAGCCAAAAATTCATCGATTATACATTTTAATAGTACATTGATTACAGAATCTTTTGGTACCAAGCAGACAACAGCATACAAACTTTTTCATTTGCTATACATAAATTAAGGATGCGTCGCATAGGATCAGTGGCATAAATGTATTAATTTCTAATATTTTAAGACGAGCCAAAAATTCATCGATTATACATTTTAATAGTACATTGATTACAGAATCATTTGCTACCAAGCAGACACCAGCGTACAAATGTTTTAACTTGATATACATAAAATAAGGTTGCGTCGCATAGGGTCAGCGGTAAAAAAGTATCGATTTCTAATATTTTAAGACGAGCCAAAAATTCATCGATTATACATTTTAATAGTACATTGATTACAGAATCTTTTGGTACCAAGCAGACAACAGCGTACAAACTTTTTCATTTGCTATACATAAATTAAGGATGCGTCGCATAAGGTCAGCGGTAAAAAAGTATCGATTTCTAATATTTTAAGACGAGCCAAAAATTCATCGATTATACATTTTAATAGTACATTGATTACAGAATCTTTTGGTACCAAGCAGACAACAGCGTACAAACTTTTTCATTTGCTATACATAAATTAAGGATGCGTCGCATAGGGTCAGCGGTAAAAAAGTATCGATTTCTAATATTTTAAGACGAGCCAAAAATTCATCGATTATACATTTTAATAGTACATTGATTACAGAATCATTTGGTACCAAACAGACACCAGCGTACAAATTTTTTAACTTGATAAACATAAAATAAGGATGCGTCGCACATGGTCCGCGTCAAAAAAGTATCAATTTCTAATATTTTAAGACGAGCCAAAAATTCATCGATTATACATTTTAATAGTACATTGACTACAGAATCATTTGGTACCAAACAGACACCAGCGTACAAATTTTTTAACTTGATATACATAAAATAAGGTTGCGTCGCATAGGGTCAGCGGTAAAAAAGTATCGATTTCTAATATTTTAAGACGAGCCAAAAATTCATCGATTATACATTTTAATAGTACATTGATTACAGAATCTTTTGGTACCAAGCAGACAACAGCGTACAAACTTTTTCATTTGCTATACATAAAATAAGGATGCGTCGCATAGGGTCAGCGGTAAAAAAGTATCGATTTCTAATATTTTAAGACGAGCCAAAAATTCGTCCATTATACATTTTAATAGTACATTGATTACAGAATCTTTTGGTACCAAGTAGACAACAGCGTACAAACTTTTTCATTTGCTATACATAAATTAAAGATGCGTCGCATAGGATCAGCAGTAAAAAAGTATCGATTTCTAATATTTTAAGACGAGCCAAAAATTCATCGATTATATATTTTAATAGTACATTGATTACAGAATCTTTTGGTACCAAGCAGACAACAGCGTACAAACTTTTTCATTTGCTATACATAAATTAAGGATGCGTCGCATAAGGTCAGCGGTAAAAAAGTATCGATTTCTAATATTTTAAGACGAACCAAAAATTCATCGATTATACATTTTAATAGTACATTGATTACAGAATCTTTTGGTACCAAGCAGACAACAGCGTACAAACTTTTTCATTTGCTATACATAAATTAAGGATGCGTCGCATAGGGTCAGCGGTAAAAAAGTATCGATTTCTAATATTTTAAGACGAGCCAAAAATTCATCGATTATACATTTTAATAGTACATTGATTACAGAATCATTTGGTACCAAACAGACACCAGCGTACAAATTTTTTAACTTGATAAACATAAAATAAGGTTGCGTCCCACAGGGTCTGCGTCAAAAAAGTATCAATTTCTAATATTTTAAGACGAGCCAAAAATTCATCGATTATACATTTTAATAGTACATTGATTACAGAATCTTCTGGTACCATGCAGACACCAGCGTACAAATTTTTTAATACGATAAACATAAAATAAGGATGCGTCGCACAAGGTCCGCGTAAAAAAAGTATCGATTTATAATATTTTAAGACGAGCCAAAAATTCATCGATTATACATTTTAATAGTACATTGATTACAGAATCTTCTGGTACCATGCAGACACCAGCGTACAAATTTTTTAATACGATAAACATAAAATAAGGATGCGTCGCACAGGTTCCGCGTCAAAAAAGTACCAATTTCTAATATTTTAAGACGAGCCAAAAATTCATCCATTATACATTTTAATAGTACATTGATTGCAGAATCTTTTGGTACCAAGTAGACAACAGCGTACAAACTTTTTCATTTGCTATACATAAATTAAAGATGCGTCGCATAGGATCAGCGGTAAAAAAGTATCGATTTCTAATATTTTAAAACGAGCCAAAAATTCATCGATTATACATTTTAATAGTACATTGATTACACAATCATTTGGTACCAAACAGACACCAGCGTACAAATTTTTTAACTTGATAAACATAAAATAAGGATGCGTCGCACAGGGTCCGCGTCAAAAAAGTATCAATTTCTAATATTTTAAGACGAGCCAAAAATTCATCGATTATACATTTTAATAGTACATTGATTACAGAATCTTTTGGTACCAAGCAGACAACAGCGTACAAACTTTTTCATTTGCTATACATAAATTAAGGATGCGTCGCATAGGATCAGTGGCATAAATGTATTAATTTCTAATATTTTAAGACGAGCCAAAAATTCATCGATTATACATTTTAATAGTACATTGATTACAGAATCATTTGGTATCAAACAGACACCAGCGTACAAATTTTTTAACTTGATATACATAAAATAAGGTTGCGTCGCATAGGGTCAGCGGTAAAAAAGTATCGATTTCTAATATTTTAAGACGAGCCAAAAATTCATCGATTATACATTTTAATAGTACATTGATTACAGAATCTTCTGGTACCTAGCAGACACCAGCGTACAAATTTTTTAATACGATAAACATAAAATAAGGATGCGTCGCACAAGGTCCGCGTCAAAAAAGTATTGATTTATAATATTTTAAGACGAGCCAAAAATTCATCGATTATACATTTTAATAGTACATTGATTACAGAATCTTTTGGTACCAAGCAGACAACAGCATACAAACTTTTTCATTTGCTATACATAAATTAAGGATGCGTCGCATAGGATCAGTGGCATAAATGTATTAATTTCTAATATTTTAAGACGAGCCAAAAATTCATCGATTATACATTTTAATAGTACATTGATTACAGAATCATTTGGTACCAAGCAGACACCAGCGTACAAATGTTTTAACTTGATATACATAAAATAAGGTTGCGTCGCATAGGGTCAGCGGTAAAAAAGTATCGATTTCTAATATTTTAAGACGAGCCAAAAATTCATCGATTATACATTTTAATAGTACATTGATTACAGAATCTTTTGTACCAAGCAGACAACAGCGTACAAACTTTTTCATTTGCTATACATAAATTAAGGATGCGTCGCATAGGGTCAGCGGTAAAAAAGTATCGATTTCTAATATTTTAAGACGAGCCAAAAATTCATCGATTATACATTTTAATAGTACATTGATTACAGAATCTTCTGGTACCATGCAGACACCAGCGTACAAATTTTTTAATACGATAAACATAAAATAAGGATGCGTCGCACAGGTTCCGCGTCAAAAAAGTATCAATTTCTAATATTTTAAGACGAGCCAAAAATTCATCCATTATACATTTTAATAGTACATTGATTACAGAATCTTTTGGTACCAAGTAGACAACAGCGTACAAACTTTTTCATTTGCTATACATAAATTAAAAATGCGTCGCATAGGATCAGCGGTAAAAAAGTATCGATTTCTAATATTTTAAAACGAGCCAATAATTCATCGATTATACATTTTAATAGTACATTGATTACAGAATCATTTGGTACCAAACAGACACCAGCGTAAAAATTTTTTAACTTGATAAACATAAAATAAGGTTGCGTCCCACAGGATCTGCGTCAAAAAAGTATCAATTTCTAATATTTTAAGACGAGCCAAAAATTCATCGATTATACATTTTAATAGTACATTGATTACAGAATCTTCTGGTATCATGCAGACACCAGCGTACAAATTTTTTAATACGATAAACATAAAATAAGGATGCGTCGCACAAGGTCCGCGTCAAAAAAGTATCGATTTATAATATTTTAAGACGAGCCAAAAATTCATCGATTATACATTTTAATAGTACATTGATTACAGAATCTTCTGGTACCATGCAGACACCAGCGTACAAATTTTTTAATACGATAAACATAAAATAAGGATGCGTCGCACAGGTTCCGCGTCAAAAAAGTATCAATTTCTAATATTTTAAGACGAGCCAAAAATTCATCCATTATACATTTTAATAGTACATTGATTACAGAATCTTTTGGTACCAAGTAGACAACAGCGTACAAACTTTTTCATTTGCTATACATAAATTAAAGATGCGTCGCATAGGATCAGCGGTAAAAAAGTATCGATTTCTAATATTTTAAGACGAGCCAAAAATTCATCGATTATACATTTTAATAGTACATTGATTACAGAATCATTTGGTACCAAACAGACACCAGCGTACAAATTTTTTAACTTGATAAACATAAAATAAGGATGCGTCGCACAGGGTCCGCGTCAAAAAAGTATCAATTTCTAATATTTTAAGACGAGCCAAAAATTCATCGATTATACATTTTAATAGTACATTGATTACAGAATCATTTGGTACCAAACAGACACCAGCGTACAAATTTTTTAACTTGATAAACATAAAATAAGGATGCGTCGCACAGGGTCCGCGTCAAAAAAGTATCAATTTCTAATATTTTAAGACGAGCCAAAAATTCATCGATTATACATTTTAATAGTACATTGATTACAGAATCTTTTGGTACCAAGCAGACAACAGCGTACAAACTTTTTCATTTGCTATACATAAATTAAGGATGCGTCGCATAGGATCAGTGGCATAAATGTATTAATTTCTAATATTTTAAGACGAGCCAAAAATTCATCGATTATACATTTTAATAGTACATTGATTACAGAATCATTTGGTACCAAACAGACACCAGCGTACAAATTTTTTAACTTGATATACATAAAATAAGGTTGCGTCGCATAGGGTCAGCGGTAAAAAAGTATCGATTTCTAATATTTTAAGACGAGCCAAAAATTCATCGATTATACATTTTAATAGTACATTGATTACAGAATCTTTTGGTACCAAGCAGACAACAGCATACAAACTTTTTCATTTGCTATACATAAATTAAGGATGCGTCGCATAGGATCAGTGGCATAAATGTATTAATTTCTAATATTTTAAGACGAGCCAAAAATTCATCGATTATACATTTTAATAGTACATTGATTACAGAATCATTTGGTACCAAGCAGACACCAGCGTACAAATGTTTTAACTTGATATACATAAAATAAGGTTGCGTCGCATAGGGTCAGCGGTAAAAAAGTATCGATTTCTAATATTTTAAGACGAGCCAAAAATTCATCGATTATACATTTTAATAGTACATTGATTACAGAATCTTTTGTACCAAGCAGACAACAGCGTACAAACTTTTTCATTTGCTATACATAAATTAAGGATGCGTCGCATAGGGTCAGCGGTAAAAAAGTATCGATTTCTAATATTTTAAGACGAGCCAAAAATTCATCGATTATACATTTTAATAGTACATTGATTACAGAATCTTCTGGTACCATGCAGACACCAGCGTACAAATTTTTTAATACGATAAACATAAAATAAGGATGCGTCGCACAGGTTCCGCGTCAAAAAAGTATCAATTTCTAATATTTTAAGACGAGCCAAAAATTCATCCATTATACATTTTAATAGTACATTGATTACAGAATCTTTTGGTACCAAGTAGACAACAGCGTACAAACTTTTTCATTTGCTATACATAAATTAAAGATGCGTCGCATAGGATCAGCGGTAAAAAAGTATCGATTTCTAATATTTTAAAACGAGCCAAAAATTCATCGATTATACATTTTAATAGTACATTGATTACAGAATCATTTGGTACCAAACAGACACCAGCGTAAAAATTTTTTAACTTGATAAACATAAAATAAGGTTGTGTCCCACAGGGTCTGCGTCAAAAAAGTATCAATTTCTAATATTTTAAGACGAGCCAAAAATTCATCGATTATACATTTTAATAGTACATTGATTACAGAATCTTCTGGTATCATGCAGACACCAGCGTACAAATTTTTTAATACGATAAACATAAAATAAGGATGCGTCGCACAGGTTCCGCGTCAAAAAAGTATCAATTTCTAATATTTTAAGACGAGCCAAAAATTCATCCATTATACATTTTAATAGTACATTGATTACAGAATCTTTTGGTACCAAGTAGACAACAGCGTACAAACTTTTTCATTTGCTATACATAAATTAAAGATGCGTCGCATAGGATCAGCGGTAAAAAAGTATCGATTTCTAATATTTTAAGACGAGCCAAAAATTCATCGATTATACATTTTAATAGTACATTGATTACAGAATCATTTGGTACCAAACAGACACCAGCGTACAAATTTTTTAACTTGATAAACATAAAATAAGGATGCGTCGCACAGGGTCCGCGTCAAAAAAGTATCAATTTCTAATATTTTAAGACGAGCCAAAAATTCATCGATTATACATTTTAATAGTACATTGATTACAGAATCATTTGGTACCAAACAGACACCAGCGTACAAATTTTTTAACTTGATAAACATAAAATAAGGATGCGTCGCACAGGGTCCGCGTCAAAAAAGTATCAATTTCTAATATTTTAAGACGAGCCAAAAATTCATCGATTATACATTTTAATAGTACATTGATTACAGAATCTTTTGGTACCAAGCAGACAACAGCGTACAAACTTTTTCATTTGCTATACATAAATTAAGGATGCGTCGCATAGGATCAGTGGCATAAATGTATTAATTTCTAATATTTTAAGACGAGCCAAAAATTCATCGATTATACATTTTAATAGTACATTGATTACAGAATCATTTGGTACCAAACAGACACCAGCGTACAAATTTTTTAACTTGATATACATAAAATAAGGTTGCGTCGCATAGGGTCAGCGGTAAAAAAGTATCGATTTCTAATATTTTAAGACGAGCCAAAAATTCATCGATTATACATTTTAATAGTACATTGATTACAGAATCTTCTGGTACCTAGCAGACACCAGCGTACAAATTTTTTAATACGATAAACATAAAATAAGGATGCGTCGCACAAGGTCCGCGTCAAAAAAGTATTGATTTATAATATTTTAAGACGAGCCAAAAATTCATCGATTATACATTTTAATAGTACATTGATTACAGAATCTTTTGGTACCAAGCAGACAACAGCATACAAACTTTTTCATTTGCTATACATAAATTAAGGATGCGTCGCATAGGATCAGTGGCATAAATGTATTAATTTCTAATATTTTAAGACGAGCCAAAAATTCATCGATTATATATTTTAATAGTACATTGATTACAGAATCATTTGGTACCAAGCAGACACCAGCGTACAAATGTTTTAACTTGATATACATAAAATAAGGTTGCGTCGCATAGGGTCAGCGGTAAAAAAATATCGATTTCTAATATTTTAAGACGAGCCAAAAATTCATCGATTATACATTTTAATAGTACATTGATTACAGAATCTTCTGGTACCATGCAGACACCAGCGTACAAATTTTTTAATACGATAAACATAAAATAAGGATGCGTCGCACAAGGTCCGCGTCAAAAAAGTATCGATTTATAATATTTTAAGACGAGCCAAAAATTCATCGATTATACATTTTAATAGTACATTGATTACAGAATCTTCTGGTACCATGCAGACACCAGCGTACAAATTTTTTAATACGATAAACATAAAATAAGGATGCGTCGCACAGGTTCCGCGTCAAAAAAGTATCAATTTCTAATATTTTAAGACGAGCCAAAAATTCATCCATTATACATTTTAATAGTACATTGATTACAGAATCTTTTGGTACCAAGTAGACAACAGCGTACAAACTTTTTCATTTGCTATACATAAATTAAAGATGCGTCGCATAGGATCAGCGGTAAAAAAGTATCGATTTCTAATATTTTAAGACGAGCCAAAAATTCATCGATTATACATTTTAATAGTACATTGATTACAGAATCATTTGGTACCAAACAGACACCAGCGTACAAATTTTTTAACTTGATAAACATAAAATAAGGATGCGTCGCACAGGGTCCGCGTCAAAAAAGTATCAATTTCTAATATTTTAAGACGAGCCAAAAATTCATCGATTATACATTTTAATAGTACATTGATTACAGAATCATTTGGTACCAAACAGACACCAGCGTACAAATTTTTTAACTTGTTATACATAAAATAAGGTTGCGTCCCATAGGGTCCGCGTCAAAAAAGTATCAATTTCTAATATTTTAAGATGAGCCAAAAATTCATCGATTAAACATTTTAATAGTACATTGATTACAGAATCTTTTGGTACCAAGCAGACAACAGCGTACAAACTTTTTCATTTGCTATACATAAATTAAGGATGCGTCGCATAGGATCAGTGGCATAAATGTATTAATTTCTAATATTTTAAGACGAGCCAAAAATTCATCGATTATACATTTTAATAGTACATTGATTACAGAATCATTTGGTACCAAACAGACACCAGCGTACAAATTTTTTAACTTGATATACATAAAATAAGTTTGCGTCGCATAGGGTCAGCGGTAAAAAAGTATCGATTTCTAATATTTTAAGACGAGCCAAAAATTCATCGATTATACATTTTAATAGTACATTGATTACAGAATCATTTGGTACCAAACAGACACCAGCGTACAAATTTTTTAACTTGATAAACATAAAATAAGGATGCGTCGCACAGGGTCCGCGTCAAAAAAGTATCAATTTCTAATATTTTAAGACGAGCCAAAAATTCATCCATTATACATTTTAATAGTACATTGATTACAGAATCTTCTGGTACCATGCAGACACCAGCGTACAAATTTTTTAATACGATAAACATAAAATAAGGATGCGTCGCACAGAGTCCGCGTCAAAAAAGTATCAATTTCTAATATTTTAAGACGAGCCAAAAATTCATCGATTATACATTTTAATAGTACATTGATTACAGAATCATTTGGTACCAAACAGACACCAGCGTACAAATTTTTTAACTTGTTATACATAAAATAAGGTTGCGTCCCACAGGGTCTGCGTCAAAAAAGTATCAATTTTTAATATTTTAAGACGAGCCAAAAATTCACCGATTATACATTTTAATAGTACATTGATTACAGAATCTTCTGGTACCATGCAGACACCAGCGTACAAATTTTTTAATACGATAAACATAAAATAAGGATGCGTCGCATAGGGTCAGCGGTAAAAAAGTATCGATTTCTAATATTTTAAGACGAGCCAAAAATTCATCCATTATACATTTTAATAGTACATTGATTACAGAATCTTTTGGTACCAAGTAGACAACAGCGTACAAACTTTTTCATTTGCTATACATAAATTAAAGATGCGTCGCATAGGATCAGCGGTAAAAAAGTATCGATTTCTAATATTTTAAAACGAGCCAAAAATTCATCGATTATACATTTTAATAGTACATTGATTACAGAATCATTTGGTACCAAACAGACACCAGCGTACAAATTTTTTAACTTGATAAACATAAAATAAGGTTGCGTCCCACAGGGTCTGCGTCAAAAAAGTATCAATTTCTAATATTTTAAGACGAGCCAAAAATTCATCGATTATACATTTTAATAGTACATTGATTACAGAATCTTCTGGTACCATGCAGACACCAGCGTACAAATTTTTTAATACGATAAACATAAAATAAGGATGCGTCGCACAAGGTCCGCGTCAAAAAAGTATCGATTTATAATATTTTAAGACGAGCCAAAAATTCATCGATTATACATTTTAATAGTACATTGATTACAGAATCTTCTGGTACCATGCAGACACCAGCGTACAAATTTTTTAATACGATAAACATAAAATAAGGATGCGTCGCACAGGTTCCGCGTCAAAAAAGTATCAATTTCTAATATTTTAAAACGAGCCAAAAATTCATCGATTATACATTTTAATAGTACATTGATTACAGAATCATTTGGTACCAAACAGACACCAGCGTACAAATTTTTTAACTTGATAAACATAAAATAAGGATGCGTCGCACAGGGTCCGCGTCAAAAAAGTATCAATTTCTAATATTTTAAGACGAGCCAAAAATTCATCGATTATACATTTTAATAGTACATTGATTACAGAATCTTTTGGTACCAAGCAGACAACAGCGTACAAACTTTTTCATTTGCTATACATAAATTAAGGATGCGTCGCACATGGTCCGCGTCAAAAAAGTATCAATTTCTAATATTTTAAGACGAGCCAAAAATTCATCGATTATACATTTTAATAGTACATTGATTACAGAATCTTTTGGTACCAAGCAGACAACAGCATACAAACTTTTTCATTTGCTATACATAAATTAAGGATGCGTCGCATAGAATCAGTGGCATAAATGTATTAATTTCTAATATTTTAAGACGAGCCAAAAATTCATCGATTATACATTTTAATAGTACATTGATTACAGAATCTTCTGGTACCATGCAGACACCAGCGTACAAATTTTTTAATACGATAAACATAAAATAAGGATGCGTCGCATAGGGTCAGCGGTAAAAAAGTATCGATTTCTAATATTTTAAGACGAGCCAAAAATTCATCGATTATACATTTTAATAGTACATTGATTACAGAATCTTTTGGTACCAAGTAGACAACAGCGTACAAACTTTTTCATTTGCTATACATAAATTAAAGATGCGTCGCATAGGATCAGCGGTAAAAAAGTATCGATTTCTAATATTTTAAAACGAGCCAAAAATTCATCGATTATACATTTTAATAGTACATTGATTACAGAATCATTTGGTACCAAACAGACACCAGCGTACACATTTTTTAACTTGATAAACATAAAATAAGGATGCGTCGCACAGGGTCCGCGTCAAAAAAGTATCAATTTCTAATATTTTAAGACGAGCCAAAAATTCATCGATTATACATTTTAATAGTACATTGATTACAGAATCTTTTGGTACCAAGCAGACAACAGCGTACAAACTTTTTCATTTGCTATACATAAATTAAGGATGCGTCGCATAGGGTCAGCGGTAAGAAAGTATCGATTTCTAATATTTTAAGACGAGCCAAAAATTCATCGATTATACATTTTAATAGTACATTGATTACAGAATCTTTTGGTACCAAGCAGACAACAGCGTACAAACTTTTTCATTTGCTATACATAAATTAAGGATGCGTCGCATAAGGTCAGCGGTAAGAAAGTATCGATTTCTAATATTTTAAGACGAGCCAAAAATTCATCGATTATACATTTTAATAGTACATTGATTACAGAATCATTTGGTACCAAACAGACACCAGCGTACAAATTTTTTAACTTGATATACATAAAATAAGTTTGCGTCGCATAGGGTCAGCGGTAAAAAAGTATCGATTTCTAATATTTTAAGACGAGCCAAAAATTCATCGATTATACATTTTAATAGTACATTGATTACAGAATCATTTGGTACCAAACAGACACCAGCGTACAAATTTTTTAACTTGATAAACATAAAATAAGGATGCGTCGCACAGGGTCCGCGTCAAAAAAGTATCAATTTCTAATATTTTAAGACGAGCCAAAAATTCATCCATTATACATTTTAATAGTACATTGATTACAGAATCTTCTGGTACCATGCAGACACCAGCGTACAAATTTTTTAATACGATAAACATAAAATAAGGATGCGTCGCACAGAGTCCGCGTCAAAAAAGTATCAATTTCTAATATTTTAAGACGAGCCAAAAATTCATCGATTATACATTTTAATAGTACATTGATTACAGAATCATTTGGTACCAAACAGACACCAGCGTACAAATTTTTTAACTTGTTATACATAAAATAAGGTTGCGTCCCACAGGGTCTGCGTCAAAAAAGTATCAATTTTTAATATTTTAAGACGAGCCAAAAATTCACCGATTATACATTTTAATAGTACATTGATTACAGAATCTTCTGGTACCATGCAGACACCAGCGTACAAATTTTTTAATACGATAAACATAAAATAAGGATGCGTCGCATAGGGTCAGCGGTAAAAAAGTATCGATTTCTAATATTTTAAGACGAGCCAAAAATTCATCCATTATACATTTTAATAGTACATTGATTACAGAATCTTTTGGTACCAAGTAGACAACAGCGTACAAACTTTTTCATTTGCTATACATAAATTAAAGATGCGTCGCATAGGATCAGCGGTAAAAAAGTATCGATTTCTAATATTTTAAAACGAGCCAAAAATTCATCGATTATACATTTTAATAGTACATTGATTACAGAATCATTTGGTACCAAACAGACACCAGCGTACAAATTTTTTAACTTGATAAACATAAAATAAGGTTGCGTCCCACAGGGTCTGCGTCAAAAAAGTATCAATTTCTAATATTTTAAGACGAGCCAAAAATTCATCGATTATACATTTTAATAGTACATTGATTACAGAATCTTCTGGTACCATGCAGACACCAGCGTACAAATTTTTTAATACGATAAACATAAAATAAGGATGCGTCGCACAAGGTCCGCGTCAAAAAAGTATCGATTTATAATATTTTAAGACGAGCCAAAAATTCATCGATTATACATTTTAATAGTACATTGATTACAGAATCTTCTGGTACCATGCAGACACCAGCGTACAAATTTTTTAATACGATAAACATAAAATAAGGATGCGTCGCACAGGTTCCGCGTCAAAAAAGTATCAATTTCTAATATTTTAAAACGAGCCAAAAATTCATCGATTATACATTTTAATAGTACATTGATTACAGAATCATTTGGTACCAAACAGACACCAGCGTACAAATTTTTTAACTTGATAAACATAAAATAAGGATGCGTCGCACAGGGTCCGCGTCAAAAAAGTATCAATTTCTAATATTTTAAGACGAGCCAAAAATTCATCGATTATACATTTTAATAGTACATTGATTACAGAATCTTTTGGTACCAAGCAGACAACAGCGTACAAACTTTTTCATTTGCTATACATAAATTAAGGATGCGTCGCACATGGTCCGCGTCAAAAAAGTATCAATTTCTAATATTTTAAGACGAGCCAAAAATTCATCGATTATACATTTTAATAGTACATTGATTACAGAATCTTTTGGTACCAAGCAGACAACAGCATACAAACTTTTTCATTTGCTATACATAAATTAAGGATGCGTCGCATAGAATCAGTGGCATAAATGTATTAATTTCTAATATTTTAAGACGAGCCAAAAATTCATCGATTATACATTTTAATAGTACATTGATTACAGAATCTTCTGGTACCATGCAGACACCAGCGTACAAATTTTTTAATACGATAAACATAAAATAAGGATGCGTCGCATAGGGTCAGCGGTAAAAAAGTATCGATTTCTAATATTTTAAGACGAGCCAAAAATTCATCGATTATACATTTTAATAGTACATTGATTACAGAATCTTTTGGTACCAAGTAGACAACAGCGTACAAACTTTTTCATTTGCTATACATAAATTAAAGATGCGTCGCATAGGATCAGCGGTAAAAAAGTATCGATTTCTAATATTTTAAAACGAGCCAAAAATTCATCGATTATACATTTTAATAGTACATTGATTACAGAATCATTTGGTACCAAACAGACACCAGCGTACACATTTTTTAACTTGATAAACATAAAATAAGGATGCGTCGCACAGGGTCCGCGTCAAAAAAGTATCAATTTCTAATATTTTAAGACGAGCCAAAAATTCATCGATTATACATTTTAATAGTACATTGATTACAGAATCTTTTGGTACCAAGCAGACAACAGCGTACAAACTTTTTCATTTGCTATACATAAATTAAGGATGCGTCGCATAGGGTCAGCGGTAAGAAAGTATCGATTTCTAATATTTTAAGACGAGCCAAAAATTCATCGATTATACATTTTAATAGTACATTGATTACAGAATCTTTTGGTACCAAGCAGACAACAGCGTACAAACTTTTTCATTTGCTATACATAAATTAAGGATGCGTCGCATAAGGTCAGCGGTAAAAAAGTATCGATTTCTAATATTTTAAGACGAGCCAAAAATTCATCGATTATACATTTTAATAGTACATTGATTACAGAATCTTTTGGTACCAAGCAGACAACAGCGTACAAACTTTTTCATTTGCTATACATAAATTAAGGATGCGTCGCATAGGGTCAGCGGTAAAAAAGTATCGATTTCTAATATTTTAAGACGAGCCAAAAATTCATCGATTATACATTTTAATAGTACATTGATTACAGAATCATTTGGTACCAAACAGACACCAGCGTACAGATTTTTTAACTTGATAAACATAAAATAAGGATGCGTCGCACATGGTCCGCGTCAAAAAAGTATCAATTTCTAATATTTTAAGACGAGCCAAAAATTCATCGATTATACATTTTAATAGTACATTGATTACAGAATCATTTGGTACCAAACAGACACCAGCGTACAAATTTTTTAACTTGTTATACATAAAATAAGGTTGCGTCCCACAGGGTCTGCGTCAAAAAAGTATCAATTTTTAATATTTTAAGACGAGCCAAAAATTCATCGATTATACATTTTAATAGTACATTGATTACAGAATCTTCTGGTACCATGCAGACACCAGCGTACAAATTTTTTAATACGATAAACATAAAATAAGGATGCGTCGCATAGGGTCAGCGGTAAAAAAGTATCAATTTCTAATATTTTAAGACGAGCCAAAAATTCATCCATTATACATTTTAATAGTACATTGATTACAGAATCTTTTGGTACCAAGTAGACAACAGCGTACAAACTTTTTCATTTGCTATACATAAATTAAAGATGCGTCGCATAGGATCAGCGGTAAAAAAGTATCGATTTCTAATATTTTAAAACGAGCCAAAAATTCATCGATTATACATTTTAATAGTACATTGATTACAGAATCATTTGGTACCAAACAGACACCAGCGTACAAATTTTTTAACTTGATAAACATAAAATAAGGATGCGTCGCACAAGGTCCGCGTCAAAAAAGTATCGATTTATAATATTTTAAGACGAGCCAAAAATTCATCGATTATACATTTTAATAGTACATTGATTACAGAATCTTCTGGTACCATGCAGACACCAGCGTACAAATTTTTTAATACGATAAACATAAAATAAGGATGCGTCGCACAGGTTCCGCGTCAAAAAAGTATCAATTTCTAATATTTTAAGACGAGCCAAAAATTCATCGATTATACATTTTAATAGTACATTGACTACAGAATCATTTGGTACCAAACAGACACCAGCGTACAAATTTTTTAACTTGATATACATAAAATAAGGTTGCGTCGCATAGGGTCAGCGGTAAAAAAGTATCGATTTCTAATATTTTAAGACGAGCCAAAAATTCATCGATTATACATTTTAATAGTACATTGATTACAGAATCTTTTGGTACCAAGCAGACAACAGCGTACAAACTTTTTCATTTGCTATACATAAAATAAGGATGCGTCGCATAGGGTCAGCGGTAAAAAAGTATCGATTTCTAATATTTTAAGACGAGCCAAAAATTCGTCCATTATACATTTTAATAGTACATTGATTACAGAATCTTTTGGTACCAAGTAGACAACAGCGTACAAACTTTTTCATTTGCTATACATAAATTAAAGATGCGTCGCATAGGATCAGCAGTAAAAAAGTATCGATTTCTAATATTTTAAGACGAGCCAAAAATTCATCGATTATATATTTTAATAGTACATTGATTACAGAATCTTTTGGTACCAAGCAGACAACAGCGTACAAACTTTTTCATTTGCTATACATAAATTAAGGATGCGTCGCATAAGGTCAGCGGTAAAAAAGTATCGATTTCTAATATTTTAAGACGAGCCAAAAATTCATCGATTATACATTTTAATAGTACATTGATTACAGAATCTTTTGGTACCAAGCAGACAACAGCGTACAAACTTTTTCATTTGCTATACATAAATTAAGGATGCGTCGCATAGGGTCAGCGGTAAAAAAGTATCGATTTCTAATATTTTAAGACGAGCCAAAAATTCATCGATTATACATTTTAATAGTACATTGATTACAGAATCATTTGGTACCAAACAGACACCAGCGTACAAATTTTTTAACTTGATAAACATAAAATAAGGTTGCGTCCTACAGGGTCTGCGTCAAAAAAGTATCAATTTCTAATATTTTAAGACGAGCCAAAAATTCATCGATTATACATTTTAATAGTACATTGATTACAGAATCTTCTGGTACCATGCAGACACCAGCGTACAAATTTTTTAATACGATAAACATAAAATAAGGATGCGTCGCACAAGGTCCGCGTAAAAAAAGTATCGATTTATAATATTTTAAGACGAGCCAAAAATTCATCGATTATACATTTTAATAGTACATTGATTACAGAATCTTCTGGTACCATGCAGACACCAGCGTACAAATTTTTTAATACGATAAACATAAAATAAGGATGCGTCGCACAGGTTCCGCGTCAAAAAAGTACCAATTTCTAATATTTTAAGACGAGCCAAAAATTCATCCATTATACATTTTAATAGTACATTGATTGCAGAATCTTTTGGTACCAAGTAGACAACAGCGTACAAACTTTTTCATTTGCTATACATAAATTAAAGATGCGTCGCATAGGATCAGCGGTAAAAAAGTATCGATTTCTAATATTTTAAAACGAGCCAAAAATTCATCGATTATACATTTTAATAGTACATTGATTACACAATCATTTGGTACCAAACAGACACCAGCGTACAAATTTTTTAACTTGATAAACATAAAATAAGGATGCGTCGCACAGGGTCCGCGTCAAAAAAGTATCAATTTCTAATATTTTAAGACGAGCCAAAAATTCATCGATTATACATTTTAATAGTACATTGATTACAGAATCTTTTGGTACCAAGCAGACAACAGCGTACAAACTTTTTCATTTGCTATACATAAATTAAGGATGCGTCGCATAGGATCAGTGGCATAAATGTATTAATTTCTAATATTTTAAGACGAGCCAAAAATTCATCGATTATACATTTTAATAGTACATTGATTACAGAATCATTTGGTATCAAACAGACACTAGCGTACAAATTTTTTAACTTGATATACATAAAATAAGGTTGCGTCGCATAGGGTCAGCGGTAAAAAAGTATCGATTTCTAATATTTTAAGACGAGCCAAAAATTCATCGATTATACATTTTAATAGTACATTGATTACAGAATCTTCTGGTACCTAGCAGACACCAGCGTACAAATTTTTTAATACGATAAACATAAAATAAGGATGCGTCGCACAAGGTCCGCGTCAAAAAAGTATTGATTTATAATATTTTAAGACGAGCCAAAAATTCATCGATTATACATTTTAATAGTACATTGATTACAGAATCTTTTGGTACCAAGCAGACAACAGCATACAAACTTTTTCATTTGCTATACATAAATTAAGGATGCGTCGCATAGGATCAGTGGCATAAATGTATTAATTTCTAATATTTTAAGACGAGCCAAAAATTCATCGATTATACATTTTAATAGTACATTGATTACAGAATCATTTGGTACCAAGCAGACACCAGCGTACAAATGTTTTAACTTGATATACATAAAATAAGGTTGCGTCGCATAGGGTCAGCGGTAAAAAAGTATCGATTTCTAATATTTTAAGACGAGCCAAAAATTCATCGATTATACATTTTAATAGTACATTGATTACAGAATCTTTTGTACCAAGCAGACAACAGCGTACAAACTTTTTCATTTGCTATACATAAATTAAGGATGCGTCGCATAGGGTCAGCGGTAAAAAAGTATCGATTTCTAATATTTTAAGACGAGCCAAAAATTCATCGATTATACATTTTAATAGTACATTGATTACAGAATCTTCTGGTACCATGCAGACACCAGCGTACAAATTTTTTAATACGATAAACATAAAATAAGGATGCGTCGCACAGGTTCCGCGTCAAAAAAGTACCAATTTCTAATATTTTAAGACGAGCCAAAAATTCATCCATTATACATTTTAATAGTACATTGATTGCAGAATCTTTTGGTACCAAGTAGACAACAGCGTACAAACTTTTTCATTTGCTATACATAAATTAAAGATGCGTCGCATAGGATCAGCGGTAAAAAAGTATCGATTTCTAATATTTTAAAACGAGCCAAAAATTCATCGATTATACATTTTAATAGTACATTGATTACACAATCATTTGGTACCAAACAGACACCAGCGTACAAATTTTTTAACTTGATAAACATAAAATAAGGATGCGTCGCACAGGGTCCGCGTCAAAAAAGTATCAATTTCTAATATTTTAAGACGAGCCAAAAATTCATCGATTATACATTTTAATAGTACATTGATTACAGAATCTTTTGGTACCAAGCAGACAACAGCGTACAAACTTTTTCATTTGCTATACATAAATTAAGGATGCGTCGCATAGGATCAGTGGCATAAATGTATTAATTTCTAATATTTTAAGACGAGCCAAAAATTCATCGATTATACATTTTAATAGTACATTGATTACAGAATCATTTGGTATCAAACAGACACCAGCGTACAAATTTTTTAACTTGATATACATAAAATAAGGTTGCGTCGCATAGGGTCAGCGGTAAAAAAGTATCGATTTCTAATATTTTAAGACGAGCCAAAAATTCATCGATTATACATTTTAATAGTACATTGATTACAGAATCTTCTGGTACCTAGCAGACACCAGCGTACAAATTTTTTAATACGATAAACATAAAATAAGGATGCGTCGCACAAGGTCCGCGTCAAAAAAGTATTGATTTATAATATTTTAAGACGAGCCAAAAATTCATCGATTATACATTTTAATAGTACATTGATTACAGAATCTTTTGGTACCAAGCAGACAACAGCATACAAACTTTTTCATTTGCTATACATAAATTAAGGATGCGTCGCATAGGATCAGTGGCATAAATGTATTAATTTCTAATATTTTAAGACGAGCCAAAAATTCATCGATTATACATTTTAATAGTACATTGATTACAGAATCATTTGGTACCAAGCAGACACCAGCGTACAAATGTTTTAACTTGATATACATAAAATAAGGTTGCGTCGCATAGGGTCAGCGGTAAAAAAGTATCGATTTCTAATATTTTAAGACGAGCCAAAAATTCATCGATTATACATTTTAATAGTACATTGATTACAGAATCTTTTGTACCAAGCAGACAACAGCGTACAAACTTTTTCATTTGCTATACATAAATTAAGGATGCGTCGCATAGGGTCAGCGGTAAAAAAGTATCGATTTCTAATATTTTAAGACGAGCCAAAAATTCATCGATTATACATTTTAATAGTACATTGATTACAGAATCTTCTGGTACCATGCAGACACCAGCGTACAAATTTTTTAATACGATAAACATAAAATAAGGATGCGTCGCACAGGTTCCGCGTCAAAAAAGTATCAATTTCTAATATTTTAAGACGAGCCAAAAATTCATCCATTATACATTTTAATAGTACATTGATTACAGAATCTTTTGGTACCAAGTAGACAACAGCGTACAAACTTTTTCATTTGCTATACATAAATTAAAGATGCGTCGCATAGGATCAGCGGTAAAAAAGTATCGATTTCTAATATTTTAAAACGAGCCAAAAATTCATCGATTATACATTTTAATAGTACATTGATTACAGAATCATTTGGTACCAAACAGACACCAGCGTAAAAATTTTTTAACTTGATAAACATAAAATAAGGTTGCGTCCCACAGGGTCTGCGTCAAAAAAGTATCAATTTCTAATATTTTAAGACGAGCCAAAAATTCATCGATTATACATTTTAATAGTACATTGATTACAGAATCTTCTGGTATCATGCAGACACCAGCGTACAAATTTTTTAATACGATAAACATAAAATAAGGATGCGTCGCACAAGGTCCGCGTCAAAAAAGTATCGATTTATAATATTTTAAGACGAGCCAAAAATTCATCGATTATACATTTTAATAGTACATTGATTACAGAATCTTCTGGTACCATGCAGACACCAGCGTACAAATTTTTTAATACGATAAACATAAAATAAGGATGCGTCGCACAGGTTCCGCGTCAAAAAAGTATCAATTTCTAATATTTTAAGACGAGCCAAAAATTCATCCATTATACATTTTAATAGTACATTGATTACAGAATCTTTTGGTACCAAGTAGACAACAGCGTACAAACTTTTTCATTTGCTATACATAAATTAAAGATGCGTCGCATAGGATCAGCGGTAAAAAAGTATCGATTTCTAATATTTTAAGACGAGCCAAAAATTCATCGATTATACATTTTAATAGTACATTGATTACAGAATCATTTGGTACCAAACAGACACCAGCGTACAAATTTTTTAACTTGATAAACATAAAATAAGGATGCGTCGCACAGGGTCCGCGTCAAAAAAGTATCAATTTCTAATATTTTAAGACGAGCCAAAAATTCATCGATTATACATTTTAATAGTACATTGATTACAGAATCATTTGGTACCAAACAGACACCAGCGTACAAATTTTTTAACTTGATAAACATAAAATAAGGATGCGTCGCACAGGGTCCGCGTCAAAAAAGTATCAATTTCTAATATTTTAAGACGAGCCAAAAATTCATCGATTATACATTTTAATAGTACATTGATTACAGAATCTTTTGGTACCAAGCAGACAACAGCGTACAAACTTTTTCATTTGCTATACATAAATTAAGGATGCGTCGCATAGGATCAGTGGCATAAATGTATTAATTTCTAATATTTTAAGACGAGCCAAAAATTCATCGATTATACATTTTAATAGTACATTGATTACAGAATCATTTGGTACCAAACAGACACCAGCGTACAAATTTTTTAACTTGATATACATAAAATAAGGTTGCGTCGCATAGGGTCAGCGGTAAAAAAGTATCGATTTCTAATATTTTAAGACGAGCCAAAAATTCATCGATTATACATTTTAATAGTACATTGATTACAGAATCTTTTGGTACCAAGCAGACAACAGCATACAAACTTTTTCATTTGCTATACATAAATTAAGGATGCGTCGCATAGGATCAGTGGCATAAATGTATTAATTTCTAATATTTTAAGACGAGCCAAAAATTCATCGATTATACATTTTAATAGTACATTGATTACAGAATCATTTGGTACCAAGCAGACACCAGCGTACAAATGTTTTAACTTGATATACATAAAATAAGGTTGCGTCGCATAGGGTCAGCGGTAAAAAAGTATCGATTTCTAATATTTTAAGACGAGCCAAAAATTCATCGATTATACATTTTAATAGTACATTGATTACAGAATCTTTTGTACCAAGCAGACAACAGCGTACAAACTTTTTCATTTGCTATACATAAATTAAGGATGCGTCGCATAGGGTCAGCGGTAAAAAAGTATCGATTTCTAATATTTTAAGACGAGCCAAAAATTCATCGATTATACATTTTAATAGTACATTGATTACAGAATCTTCTGGTACCATGCAGACACCAGCGTACAAATTTTTTAATACGATAAACATAAAATAAGGATGCGTCGCACAGGTTCCGCGTCAAAAAAGTATCAATTTCTAATATTTTAAGACGAGCCAAAAATTCATCCATTATACATTTTAATAGTACATTGATTACAGAATCTTTTGGTACCAAGTAGACAACAGCGTACAAACTTTTTCATTTGCTATACATAAATTAAAGATGCGTCGCATAGGATCAGCGGTAAAAAAGTATCGATTTCTAATATTTTAAAACGAGCCAAAAATTCATCGATTATACATTTTAATAGTACATTGATTACAGAATCATTTGGTACCAAACAGACACCAGCGTAAAAATTTTTTAACTTGATAAACATAAAATAAGGTTGCGTCCCACAGGGTCTGCGTCAAAAAAGTATCAATTTCTAATATTTTAAGACGAGCCAAAAATTCATCGATTATACATTTTAATAGTACATTGATTACAGAATCTTCTGGTATCATGCAGACACCAGCGTACAAATTTTTTAATACGATAAACATAAAATAAGGATGCGTCGCACAAGGTCCGCGTCAAAAAAGTATCGATTTATAATATTTTAAGACGAGCCAAAAATTCATCGATTATACATTTTAATAGTACATTGATTACAGAATCTTCTGGTACCATGCAGACACCAGCGTACAAATTTTTTAATACGATAAACATAAAATAAGGATGCGTCGCACAGGTTCCGCGTCAAAAAAGTATCAATTTCTAATATTTTAAGACGAGCCAAAAATTCATCCATTATACATTTTAATAGTACATTGATTACAGAATCTTTTGGTACCAAGTAGACAACAGCGTACAAACTTTTTCATTTGCTATACATAAATTAAAGATGCGTCGCATAGGATCAGCGGTAAAAAAGTATCGATTTCTAATATTTTAAGACGAGCCAAAAATTCATCGATTATACATTTTAATAGTACATTGATTACAGAATCATTTGGTACCAAACAGACACCAGCGTACAAATTTTTTAACTTGATAAACATAAAATAAGGATGCGTCGCACAGGGTCCGCGTCAAAAAAGTATCAATTTCTAATATTTTAAGACGAGCCAAAAATTCATCGATTATACATTTTAATAGTACATTGATTACAGAATCATTTGGTACCAAACAGACACCAGCGTACAAATTTTTTAACTTGATAAACATAAAATAAGGATGCGTCGCACAGGGTCCGCGTCAAAAAAGTATCAATTTCTAATATTTTAAGACGAGCCAAAAATTCATCGATTATACATTTTAATAGTACATTGATTACAGAATCTTTTGGTACCAAGCAGACAACAGCGTACAAACTTTTTCATTTGCTATACATAAATTAAGGATGCGTCGCATAGGATCAGTGGCATAAATGTATTAATTTCTAATATTTTAAGACGAGCCAAAAATTCATCGATTATACATTTTAATAGTACATTGATTACAGAATCATTTGGTACCAAACAGACACCAGCGTACAAATTTTTTAACTTGATATACATAAAATAAGGTTGCGTCGCATAGGGTCAGCGGTAAAAAAGTATCGATTTCTAATATTTTAAGACGAGCCAAAAATTCATCGATTATACATTTTAATAGTACATTGATTACAGAATCTTCTGGTACCTAGCAGACACCAGCGTACAAATTTTTTAATACGATAAACATAAAATAAGGATGCGTCGCACAAGGTCCGCGTCAAAAAAGTATTGATTTATAATATTTTAAGACGAGCCAAAAATTCATCGATTATACATTTTAATAGTACATTGATTACAGAATCTTTTGGTACCAAGCAGACAACAGCATACAAACTTTTTCATTTGCTATACATAAATTAAGGATGCGTCGCATAGGATCAGTGGCATAAATGTATTAATTTCTAATATTTTAAGACGAGCCAAAAATTCATCGATTATACATTTTAATAGTACATTGATTACAGAATCATTTGGTACCAAGCAGACACCAGCGTACAAATGTTTTAACTTGATATACATAAAATAAGGTTGCGTCGCATAGGGTCAGCGGTAAAAAAATATCGATTTCTAATATTTTAAGACGAGCCAAAAATTCATCGATTATACATTTTAATAGTACATTGATTACAGAATCTTCTGGTACCATGCAGACACCAGCGTACAAATTTTTTAATACGATAAACATAAAATAAGGATGCGTCGCACAAGGTCCGCGTCAAAAAAGTATCGATTTATAATATTTTAAGACGAGCCAAAAATTCATCGATTATACATTTTAATAGTACATTGATTACAGAATCTTCTGGTACCATGCAGACACCAGCGTACAAATTTTTTAATACGATAAACATAAAATAAGGATGCGTCGCACAGGTTCCGCGTCAAAAAAGTATCTATTTCTAATATTTTAAGACGAGCCAAAAATTCATCCATTATACATTTTAATAGTACATTGATTACAGAATCTTTTGGTACCAAGTAGACAACAGCGTACAAACTTTTTCATTTGCTATACATAAATTAAAGATGCGTCGCATAGGATCAGCGGTAAAAAAGTATCGATTTCTAATATTTTAAGACGAGCCAAAAATTCATCGATTATACATTTTAATAGTACATTGATTACAGAATCATTTGGTACCAAACAGACACCAGCGTACAAATTTTTTAACTTGATAAACATAAAATAAGGATGCGTCGCACAGGGTCCGCGTCAAAAAAGTATCAATTTCTAATATTTTAAGACGAGCCAAAAATTCATCGATTATACATTTTAATAGTACATTGATTACAGAATCATTTGGTACCAAACAGACACCAGCGTACAAATTTTTTAACTTGTTATACATAAAATAAGGTTGCGTCCCATAGGGTCCGCGTCAAAAAAGTATCAATTTCTAATATTTTAAGATGAGCCAAAAATTCATCGATTAAACATTTTAATAGTACATTGATTACAGAATCTTTTGGTACCAAGCAGACAACAGCGTACAAACTTTTTCATTTGCTATACATAAAGTAAGGATGCGTCGCATAGGATCAGTGGCATAAATGTATTAATTTCTAATATTTTAAGACGAGCCAAAAATTCATCGATTATACATTTTAATAGTACATTGATTACAGAATCATTTGGTACCAAACAGACACCAGCGTACAAATTTTTTAACTTGATATACATAAAATAAGTTTGCGTCGCATAGGGTCAGCGGTAAAAAAGTATCGATTTCTAATATTTTAAGACGAGCCAAAAATTCATCGATTATACATTTTAATAGTACATTGATTACAGAATCATTTGGTACCAAACAGACACCAGCGTACAAATTTTTTAACTTGATAAACATAAAATAAGGATGCGTCGCACAGGGTCCGCGTCAAAAAAGTATCAATTTCTAATATTTTAAGACGAGCCAAAAATTCATCCATTATACATTTTAATAGTACATTGATTACAGAATCTTCTGGTACCATGCAGACACCAGCGTACAAATTTTTTAATACGATAAACATAAAATAAGGATGCGTCGCACAAGGTCCGCGTCAAAAAAGTATCGATTTATAATATTTTAAGACGAGCCAAAAATTCATCGATTATACATTTTAATAGTACATTGATTACAGAATCTTCTGGTACCATGCAGACACCAGCGTACAAATTTTTTAATACGATAAACATAAAATAAGGATGCGTCGCACAGGTTCCGCGTCAAAAAAGCATCAATTTCTAATATTTTAAGACGAGCCAAAAATTCATCCATTATACATTTTAATAGTACATTGATTACAGAATCTTTTGGTACCAAGTAGACAACAGCGTACAAACTTTTTCATTTGCTATACATAAATTAAAGATGCGTCGCATAGGATCAGCGGTAAAAAAGTATCGATTTCTAATATTTCAAAACGAGCCAAAAATTCATCGATTATACATTTTAATAGTACATTGATTACAGAATCATTTGGTACCAAACAGACACCAGCGTACAAATTTTTTAACTTGATAAACATAAAATAAGGATGCGTCGCACAGAGTCCGCGTCAAAAAAGTATCAATTTCTAATATTTTAAGACGAGCCAAAAATTCATCGATTATACATTTTAATAGTACATTGATTACAGAATCATTTGGTACCAAACAGACACCAGCGTACAAATTTTTTAACTTGTTATACATAAAATAAGGTTGCGTCCCACAGGGTCTGCGTCAAAAAAGTATCAATTTTTAATATTTTAAGACGAGCCAAAAATTCATCGATTATACATTTTAATAGTACATTGATTACAGAATCTTCTGGTACCATGCAGACACCAGCGTACAAATTTTTTAATACGATAAACATAAAATAAGGATGCGTCGCATAGGGTCAGCGGTAAAAAAGTATCGATTTCTAATATTTTAAGACGAGCCAAAAATTCATCCATTATACATTTTAATAGTACATTGATTACAGAATCTTTTGGTACCAAGTAGACAACAGCGTACAAACTTTTTCATTTGCTATACATAAATTAAAGATGCGTCGCATAGGATCAGCGGTAAAAAAGTATCGATTTCTAATATTTTAAAACGAGCCAAAAATTCATCGATTATACATTTTAATAGTACATTGATTACAGAATCATTTGGTACCAAACAGACACCAGCGTACAAATTTTTTAACTTGATAAACATAAAATAAGGTTGCGTCCCACAGGGTCTGCGTCAAAAAAGTATCAATTTCTAATATTTTAAGACGAGCCAAAAATTCATCGATTATACATTTTAATAGTACATTGATTACAGAATCTTCTGGTACCATGCAGACACCAGCGTACAAATTTTTTAATACGATAAACATAAAATAAGGATGCGTCGCACAAGGTCCGCGTCAAAAAAGTATCGATTTATAATATTTTAAGACGAGCCAAAAATTCATCGATTATACATTTTAATAGTACATTGATTACAGAATCTTCTGGTACCATGCAGACACCAGCGTACAAATTTTTTAATACGATAAACATAAAATAAGGATGCGTCGCACAGGTTCCGCGTCAAAAAAGTATCAATTTCTAATATTTTAAGACGAGCCAAAAATTCATCCATTATACATTTTAATAGTACATTGATTACAGAATCTTTTGGTACCAAGTAGACAACAGCGTACAAACTTTTTCATTTGCTATACATAAATTAAAGATGCGTCGCATAGGATCAGCGGTAAAAAAGTATCGATTTCTAATATTTTAAAACGAGCCAAAAATTCATCGATTATACATTTTAATAGTACATTGATTACAGAATCATTTGGTACCAAACAGACACCAGCGTACAAATTTTTTAACTTGATAAACATAAAATAAGGATGCGTCGCACAGGGTCCGCGTCAAAAAAGTATCAATTTCTAATATTTTAAGACGAGCCAAAAATTCATCGATTATACATTTTAATAGTACATTGATTACAGAATCTTTTGGTACCAAGCAGACAACAGCGTACAAACTTTTTCATTTGCTATACATAAATTAAGGATGCGTCGCACATGGTCCGCGTCAAAAAAGTATCAATTTCTAATATTTTAAGACGAGCCAAAAATTCATCGATTATACATTTTAATAGTACATTGATTACAGAATCTTTTGGTACCAAGCAGACAACAGCATACAAACTTTTTCATTTGCTATACATAAATTAAGGATGCGTCGCATAGAATCAGTGGCATAAATGTATTAATTTCTAATATTTTAAGACGAGCCAAAAATTCATCGATTATACATTTTAATAGTACATTGATTACAGAATCTTCTGGTACCATGCAGACACCAGCGTACAAATTTTTTAATACGATAAACATAAAATAAGGATGCGTCGCATAGGGTCAGCGGTAAAAAAGTATCGATTTCTAATATTTTAAGACGAGCCAAAAATTCATCGATTATACATTTTAATAGTACATTGATTACAGAATCTTTTGGTACCAAGTAGACAACAGCGTACAAACTTTTTCATTTGCTATACATAAATTAAAGATGCGTCGCATAGGATCAGCGGTAAAAAAGTATCGATTTCTAATATTTTAAAACGAGCCAAAAATTCATCGATTATACATTTTAATAGTACATTGATTACAGAATCATTTGGTACCAAACAGACACCAGCGTACACATTTTTTAACTTGATAAACATAAAATAAGGATGCGTCGCACAGGGTCAGCGTCAAAAAAGTATCAATTTCTAATATTTTAAGACGAGCCAAAAATTCATCGATTATACATTTTAATAGTACATTGATTACAGAATCTTTTGGTACCAAGCAGACAACAGCGTACAAACTTTTTCATTTGCTATACATAAATTAAGGATGCGTCGCATAGGGTCAGCGGTAAGAAAGTATCGATTTCTAATATTTTAAGACGAGCCAAAAATTCATCGATTATACATTTTAATAGTACATTGATTACAGAATCTTTTGGTACCAAGCAGACAACAGCGTACAAACTTTTTCATTTGCTATACATAAATTAAGGATGCGTCGCATAAGGTCAGCGGTAAAAAAGTATCGATTTCTAATATTTTAAGACGAGCCAAAAATTCATCGATTATACATTTTAATAGTACATTGATTACAGAATCTTTTGGTACCAAGCAGACAACAGCGTACAAACTTTTTCATTTGCTATACATAAATTAAGGATGCGTCGCATAGGGTCAGCGGTAAAAAAGTATCGATTTCTAATATTTTAAGACGAGCCAAAAATTCATCGATTATACATTTTAATAGTACATTGATTACAGAATCATTTGGTACCAAACAGACACCAGCGTACAGATTTTTTAACTTGATAAACATAAAATAAGGATGCGTCGCACATGGTCCGCGTCAAAAAAGTATCAATTTCTAATATTTTAAGACGAGCCAAAAATTCATCGATTATACATTTTAATAGTACATTGATTACAGAATCATTTGGTACCAAACAGACACCAGCGTACAAATTTTTTAACTTGTTATACATAAAATAAGGTTGCGTCCCACAGGGTCTGCGTCAAAAAAGTATCAATTTTTAATATTTTAAGACGAGCCAAAAATTCATCGATTATACATTTTAATAGTACATTGATTACAGAATCTTCTGGTACCATGCAGACACCAGCGTACAAATTTTTTAATACGATAAACATAAAATAAGGATGCGTCGCATAGGGTCAGCGGTAAAAAAGTATCAATTTCTAATATTTTAAGACGAGCCAAAAATTCATCCATTATACATTTTAATAGTACATTGATTACAGAATCTTTTGGTACCAAGTAGACAACAGCGTACAAACTTTTTCATTTGCTATACATAAATTAAAGATGCGTCGCATAGGATCAGCGGTAAAAAAGTATCGATTTCTAATATTTTAAAACGAGCCAAAAATTCATCGATTATACATTTTAATAGTACATTGATTACAGAATCATTTGGTACCAAACAGACACCAGCGTACAAATTTTTTAACTTGATAAACATAAAATAAGGATGCGTCGCACAAGGTCCGCGTCAAAAAAGTATCGATTTATAATATTTTAAGACGAGCCAAAAATTCATCGATTATACATTTTAATAGTACATTGATTACAGAATCTTCTGGTACCATGCAGACACCAGCGTACAAATTTTTTAATACGATAAACATAAAATAAGGATGCGTCGCACAGGTTCCGCGTCAAAAAAGTATCAATTTCTAATATTTTAAGACGAGCCAAAAATTCATCGATTATACATTTTAATAGTACATTGACTACAGAATCATTTGGTACCAAACAGACACCAGCGTACAAATTTTTTAACTTGATATACATAAAATAAGGTTGCGTCGCATAGGGTCAGCGGTAAAAAAGTATCGATTTCTAATATTTTAAGACGAGCCAAAAATTCATCGATTATACATTTTAATAGTACATTGATTACAGAATCTTTTGGTACCAAGCAGACAACAGCGTACAAACTTTTTCATTTGCTATACATAAAATAAGGATGCGTCGCATAGGGTCAGCGGTAAAAAAGTATCGATTTCTAATATTTTAAGACGAGCCAAAAATTCGTCCATTATACATTTTAATAGTACATTGATTACAGAATCTTTTGGTACCAAGTAGACAACAGCGTACAAACTTTTTCATTTGCTATACATAAATTAAAGATGCGTCGCATAGGATCAGCAGTAAAAAAGTATCGATTTCTAATATTTTAAGACGAGCCAAAAATTCATCGATTATATATTTTAATAGTACATTGATTACAGAATCTTTTGGTACCAAGCAGACAACAGCGTACAAACTTTTTCATTTGCTATACATAAATTAAGGATGCGTCGCATAAGGTCAGCGGTAAAAAAGTATCGATTTCTAATATTTTAAGACGAGCCAAAAATTCATCGATTATACATTTTAATAGTACATTGATTACAGAATCTTTTGGTACCAAGCAGACAACAGCGTACAAACTTTTTCATTTGCTATACATAAATTAAGGATGCGTCGCATAGGGTCAGCGGTAAAAAAGTATCGATTTCTAATATTTTAAGACGAGCCAAAAATTCATCGATTATACATTTTAATAGTACATTGATTACAGAATCATTTGGTACCAAACAGACACCAGCGTACAAATTTTTTAACTTGATAAACATAAAATAAGGTTGCGTCCCACAGGGTCTGCGTCAAAAAAGTATCAATTTCTAATATTTTAAGACGAGCCAAAAATTCATCGATTATACATTTTAATAGTACATTGATTACAGAATCTTCTGGTACCATGCAGACACCAGCGTACAAATTTTTTAATACGATAAACATAAAATAAGGATGCGTCGCACAAGGTCCGCGTAAAAAAAGTATCGATTTATAATATTTTAAGACGAGCCAAAAATTCATCGATTATACATTTTAATAGTACATTGATTACAGAATCTTCTGGTACCATGCAGACACCAGCGTACAAATTTTTTAATACGATAAACATAAAATAAGGATGCGTCGCACAGGTTCCGCGTCAAAAAAGTACCAATTTCTAATATTTTAAGACGAGCCAAAAATTCATCCATTATACATTTTAATAGTACATTGATTGCAGAATCTTTTGGTACCAAGTAGACAACAGCGTACAAACTTTTTCATTTGCTATACATAAATTAAAGATGCGTCGCATAGGATCAGCGGTAAAAAAGTATCGATTTCTAATATTTTAAAACGAGCCAAAAATTCATCGATTATACATTTTAATAGTACATTGATTACACAATCATTTGGTACCAAACAGACACCAGCGTACAAATTTTTTAACTTGATAAACATAAAATAAGGATGCGTCGCACAGGGTCCGCGTCAAAAAAGTATCAATTTCTAATATTTTAAGACGAGCCAAAAATTCATCGATTATACATTTTAATAGTACATTGATTACAGAATCTTTTGGTACCAAGCAGACAACAGCGTACAAACTTTTTCATTTGCTATACATAAATTAAGGATGCGTCGCATAGGATCAGTGGCATAAATGTATTAATTTCTAATATTTTAAGACGAGCCAAAAATTCATCGATTATACATTTTAATAGTACATTGATTACAGAATCATTTGGTATCAAACAGACACCAGCGTACAAATTTTTTAACTTGATATACATAAAATAAGGTTGCGTCGCATAGGGTCAGCGGTAAAAAAGTATCGATTTCTAATATTTTAAGACGAGCCAAAAATTCATCGATTATACATTTTAATAGTACATTGATTACAGAATCTTCTGGTACCTAGCAGACACCAGCGTACAAATTTTTTAATACGATAAACATAAAATAAGGATGCGTCGCACAAGGTCCGCGTCAAAAAAGTATTGATTTATAATATTTTAAGACGAGCCAAAAATTCATCGATTATACATTTTAATAGTACATTGATTACAGAATCTTTTGGTACCAAGCAGACAACAGCATACAAACTTTTTCATTTGCTATACATAAATTAAGGATGCGTCGCATAGGATCAGTGGCATAAATGTATTAATTTCTAATATTTTAAGACGAGCCAAAAATTCATCGATTATACATTTTAATAGTACATTGATTACAGAATCATTTGGTACCAAGCAGACACCAGCGTACAAATGTTTTAACTTGATATACATAAAATAAGGTTGCGTCGCATAGGGTCAGCGGTAAAAAAGTATCGATTTCTAATATTTTAAGACGAGCCAAAAATTCATCGATTATACATTTTAATAGTACATTGATTACAGAATCTTTTGTACCAAGCAGACAACAGCGTACAAACTTTTTCATTTGCTATACATAAATTAAGGATGCGTCGCATAGGGTCAGCGGTAAAAAAGTATCGATTTCTAATATTTTAAGACGAGCCAAAAATTCATCGATTATACATTTTAATAGTACATTGATTACAGAATCTTCTGGTACCATGCAGACACCAGCGTACAAATTTTTTAATACGATAAACATAAAATAAGGATGCGTCGCACAGGTTCCGCGTCAAAAAAGTATCAATTTCTAATATTTTAAGACGAGCCAAAAATTCATCCATTATACATTTTAATAGTACATTGATTACAGAATCTTTTGGTACCAAGTAGACAACAGCGTACAAACTTTTTCATTTGCTATACATAAATTAAAGATGCGTCGCATAGGATCAGCGGTAAAAAAGTATCGATTTCTAATATTTTAAAACGAGCCAAAAATTCATCGATTATACATTTTAATAGTACATTGATTACAGAATCATTTGGTACCAAACAGACACCAGCGTAAAAATTTTTTAACTTGATAAACATAAAATAAGGTTGCGTCCCACAGGGTCTGCGTCAAAAAAGTATCAATTTCTAATATTTTAAGACGAGCCAAAAATTCATCGATTATACATTTTAATAGTACATTGATTACAGAATCTTCTGGTATCATGCAGACACCAGCGTACAAATTTTTTAATACGATAAACATAAAATAAGGATGCGTCGCACAAGGTCCGCGTCAAAAAAGTATCGATTTATAATATTTTAAGACGAGCCAAAAATTCATCGATTATACATTTTAATAGTACATTGATTACAGAATCTTCTGGTACCATGCAGACACCAGCGTACAAATTTTTTAATACGATAAACATAAAATAAGGATGCGTCGCACAGGTTCCGCGTCAAAAAAGTATCAATTTCTAATATTTTAAGACGAGCCAAAAATTCATCCATTATACATTTTAATAGTACATTGATTACAGAATCTTTTGGTACCAAGTAGACAACAGCGTACAAACTTTTTCATTTGCTATACATAAATTAAAGATGCGTCGCATAGGATCAGCGGTAAAAAAGTATCGATTTCTAATATTTTAAGACGAGCCAAAAATTCATCGATTATACATTTTAATAGTACATTGATTACAGAATCATTTGGTACCAAACAGACACCAGCGTACAAATTTTTTAACTTGATAAACATAAAATAAGGATGCGTCGCACAGGATCCGCGTCAAAAAAGTATCAATTTCTAATATTTTAAGACGAGCCAAAAATTCATCGATTATACATTTTAATAGTACATTGATTACAGAATCATTTGGTACCAAACAGACACCAGCGTACAAATTTTTTAACTTGATAAACATAAAATAAGGATGCGTCGCACAGGGTCCGCGTCAAAAAAGTATCAATTTCTAATATTTTAAGACGAGCCAAAAATTCATCGATTATACATTTTAATAGTACATTGATTACAGAATCTTTTGGTACCAAGCAGACAACAGCGTACAAACTTTTTCATTTGCTATACATAAATTAAGGATGCGTCGCATAGGATCAGTGGCATAAATGTATTAATTTCTAATATTTTAAGACGAGCCAAAAATTCATCGATTATACATTTTAATAGTACATTGATTACAGAATCATTTGGTACCAAACAGACACCAGCGTACAAATTTTTTAACTTGATATACATAAAATAAGGTTGCGTCGCATAGGGTCAGCGGTAAAAAAGTATCGATTTCTAATATTTTAAGACGAGCCAAAAATTCATCGATTATACATTTTAATAGTACATTGATTACAGAATCTTCTGGTACCTAGCAGACACCAGCGTACAAATTTTTTAATACGATAAACATAAAATAAGGATGCGTCGCACAAGGTCCGCGTCAAAAAAGTATTGATTTATAATATTTTAAGACGAGCCAAAAATTCATCGATTATACATTTTAATAGTACATTGATTACAGAATCTTTTGGTACCAAGCAGACAACAGCATACAAACTTTTTCATTTGCTATACATAAATTAAGGATGCGTCGCATAGGATCAGTGGCATAAATGTATTAATTTCTAATATTTTAAGACGAGCCAAAAATTCATCGATTATACATTTTAATAGTACATTGATTACAGAATCATTTGGTACCAAGCAGACACCAGCGTACAAATGTTTTAACTTGATATACATAAAATAAGGTTGCGTCGCATAGGGTCAGCGGTAAAAAAATATCGATTTCTAATATTTTAAGACGAGCCAAAAATTCATCGATTATACATTTTAATAGTACATTGATTACAGAATCTTCTGGTACCATGCAGACACCAGCGTACAAATTTTTTAATACGATAAACATAAAATAAGGATGCGTCGCACAAGGTCCGCGTCAAAAAAGTATCGATTTATAATATTTTAAGACGAGCCAAAAATTCATCGATTATACATTTTAATAGTACATTGATTACAGAATCTTCTGGTACCATGCAGACACCAGCGTACAAATTTTTTAATACGATAAACATAAAATAAGGATGCGTCGCACAGGTTCCGCGTCAAAAAAGTATCAATTTCTAATATTTTAAGACGAGCCAAAAATTCATCCATTATACATTTTAATAGTACATTGATTACAGAATCTTTTGGTACCAAGTAGACAACAGCGTACAAACTTTTTCATTTGCTATACATAAATTAAAGATGCGTCGCATAGGATCAGCGGTAAAAAAGTATCGATTTCTAATATTTTAAGACGAGCCAAAAATTCATCGATTATACATTTTAATAGTACATTGATTACAGAATCATTTGGTACCAAACAGACACCAGCGTACAAATTTTTTAACTTGTTATACATAAAATAAGGTTGCGTCCCATAGGGTCCGCGTCAAAAAAGTATCAATTTCTAATATTTTAAGATGAGCCAAAAATTCATCGATTAAACATTTTAATAGTACATTGATTACAGAATCTTTTGGTACCAAGCAGACAACAGCGTACAAACTTTTTCATTTGCTATACATAAATTAAGGATGCGTCGCATAGGATCAGTGGCATAAATGTATTAATTTCTAATATTTTAAGACGAGCCAAAAATTCATCGATTATACATTTTAATAGTACATTGATTACAGAATCATTTGGTACCAAACAGACACCAGCGTACAAATTTTTTAACTTGATATACATAAAATAAGTTTGCGTCGCATAGGGTCAGCGGTAAAAAAGTATCGATTTCTAATATTTTAAGACGAGCCAAAAATTCATCGATTATACATTTTAATAGTACATTGATTACAGAATCATTTGGTACCAAACAGACACCAGCGTACAAATTTTTTAACTTGATAAACATAAAATAAGGATGCGTCGCACAGGGTCCGCGTCAAAAAAGTATCAATTTCTAATATTTTAAGACGAGCCAAAAATTCATCCATTATACATTTTAATAGTACATTGATTACAGAATCTTCTGGTACCATGCAGACACCAGCGTACAAATTTTTTAATACGATAAACATAAAATAAGGATGCGTCGCACAAGGTCCGCGTCAAAAAAGTATCGATTTATAATATTTTAAGACGAGCCAAAAATTCATCGATTATACATTTTAATAGTACATTGATTACAGAATCTTCTGGTACCATGCAGACACCAGCGTACAAATTTTTTAATACGATAAACATAAAATAAGGATGCGTCGCACAGGTTCCGCGTCAAAAAAGCATCAATTTCTAATATTTTAAGACGAGCCAAAAATTCATCCATTATACATTTTAATAGTACATTGATTACAGAATCTTTTGGTACCAAGTAGACAACAGCGTACAAACTTTTTCATTTGCTATACATAAATTAAAGATGCGTCGCATAGGATCAGCGGTAAAAAAGTATCGATTTCTAATATTTTAAAACGAGCCAAAAATTCATCGATTATACATTTTAATAGTACATTGATTACAGAATCATTTGGTACCAAACAGACACCAGCGTACAAATTTTTTAACTTGATAAACATAAAATAAGGATGCGTCGCACAGAGTCCGCGTCAAAAAAGTATCAATTTCTAATATTTTAAGACGAGCCAAAAATTCATCGATTATACATTTTAATAGTACATTGATTACAGAATCATTTGGTACCAAACAGACACCAGCGTACAAATTTTTTAACTTGTTATACATAAAATAAGGTTGCGTCCCACAGGGTCTGCGTCAAAAAAGTATCAATTTTTAATATTTTAAGACGAGCCAAAAATTCATCGATTATACATTTTAATAGTACATTGATTACAGAATCTTCTGGTACCATGCAGACACCAGCGTACAAATTTTTTAATACGATAAACATAAAATAAGGATGCGTCGCATAGGGTCAGCGGTAAAAAAGTATCGATTTCTAATATTTTAAGACGAGCCAAAAATTCATCCATTATACATTTTAATAGTACATTGATTACAGAATCTTTTGGTACCAAGTAGACAACAGCGTACAAACTTTTTCATTTGCTATACATAAATTAAAGATGCGTCGCATAGGATCAGCGGTAAAAAAGTATCGATTTCTAATATTTTAAAACGAGCCAAAAATTCATCGATTATACATTTTAATAGTACATTGATTACAGAATCATTTGGTACCAAACAGACACCAGCGTACAAATTTTTTAACTTGATAAACATAAAATAAGGTTGCGTCCCACAGGGTCTGCGTCAAAAAAGTATCAATTTCTAATATTTTAAGACGAGCCAAAAATTCATCGATTATACATTTTAATAGTACATTGATTACAGAATCTTCTGGTACCATGCAGACACCAGCGTACAAATTTTTTAATACGATAAACATAAAATAAGGATGCGTCGCACAAGGTCCGCGTCAAAAAAGTATCGATTTATAATATTTTAAGACGAGCCAAAAATTCATCGATTATACATTTTAATAGTACATTGATTACAGAATCTTCTGGTACCATGCAGACACCAGCGTACAAATTTTTTAATACGATAAACATAAAATAAGGATGCGTCGCACAGGTTCCGCGTCAAAAAAGTATCAATTTCTAATATTTTAAGACGAGCCAAAAATTCATCCATTATACATTTTAATAGTACATTGATTACAGAATCTTTTGGTACCAAGTAGACAACAGCGTACAAACTTTTTCATTTGCTATACATAAATTAAAGATGCGTCGCATAGGATCAGCGGTAAAAAAGTATCGATTTCTAATATTTTAAAACGAGCCAAAAATTCATCGATTATACATTTTAATAGTACATTGATTACAGAATCATTTGGTACCAAACAGACACCAGCGTACAAATTTTTTAACTTGATAAACATAAAATAAGGATGCGTCGCACAGGGTCCGCGTCAAAAAAGTATCAATTTCTAATATTTTAAGACGAGCCAAAAATTCATCGATTATACATTTTAATAGTACATTGATTACAGAATCTTTTGGTACCAAGCAGACAACAGCGTACAAACTTTTTCATTTGCTATACATAAATTAAGGATGCGTCGCACATGGTCCGCGTCAAAAAAGTATCAATTTCTAATATTTTAAGACGAGCCAAAAATTCATCGATTATACATTTTAATAGTACATTGATTACAGAATCTTTTGGTACCAAGCAGACAACAGCATACAAACTTTTTCATTTGCTATACATAAATTAAGGATGCGTCGCATAGAATCAGTGGCATAAATGTATTAATTTCTAATATTTTAAGACGAGCCAAAAATTCATCGATTATACATTTTAATAGTACATTGATTACAGAATCATTTGGTACCAAGCAGACACCAGCGTACAAATGTTTTAACTTGATATACATAAAATAAGGTTGCGTCGCATAGGGTCAGCGGTAAAAAAGTATCGATTTCTAATATTTTAAGACGAGCCAAAAATTCATCGATTATACATTTTAATAGTACATTGATTACAGAATCTTTTGGTACCAAGTAGACAACAGCGTACAAACTTTTTCATTTGCTATACATAAATTAAAGATGCGTCGCATAGGATCAGCGGTAAAAAAGTATCGATTTCTAATATTTTAAAACGAGCCAAAAATTCATCGATTATACATTTTAATAGTACATTGATTACAGAATCATTTGGTACCAAACAGACACCAGCGTACACATTTTTTAACTTGATAAACATAAAATAAGGATGCGTCGCACAGGGTCCGCGTCAAAAAAGTATCAATTTCTAATATTTTAAGACGAGCCAAAAATTCATCGATTATACATTTTAATAGTACATTGATTACAGAATCTTTTGGTACCAAGCAGACAACAGCGTACAAACTTTTTCATTTGCTATACATAAATTAAGGATGCGTCGCATAGGGTCAGCGGTAAGAAAGTATCGATTTCTAATATTTTAAGACGAGCCAAAAATTCATCGATTATACATTTTAATAGTACATTGATTACAGAATCTTTTGGTACCAAGCAGACAACAGCGTACAAACTTTTTCATTTGCTATACATAAATTAAGGATGCGTCGCATAAGGTCAGCGGTAAAAAAGTATCGATTTCTAATATTTTAAGACGAGCCAAAAATTCATCGATTATACATTTTAATAGTACATTGATTACAGAATCTTTTGGTACCAAGCAGACAACAGCGTACAAACTTTTTCATTTGCTATACATAAATTAAGGATGCGTCGCATAGGGTCAGCGGTAAAAAAGTATCGATTTCTAATATTTTAAGACGAGCCAAAAATTCATCGATTATACATTTTAATAGTACATTGATTACAGAATCATTTGGTACCAAACAGACAGCGTACAGATTTTTTAACTTGATAAACATAAAATAAGGATGCGTCGCACATGGTCCGCGTCAAAAAAGTATCAATTTCTAATATTTTAAGACGAGCCAAAAATTCATCGATTATACATTTTAATAGTACATTGATTACAGAATCATTTGGTACCAAACAGACACCAGCGTACAAATTTTTTAACTTGTTATACATAAAATAAGGTTGCGTCCCACAGGGTCTGCGTCAAAAAAGTATCAATTTTTAATATTTTAAGACGAGCCAAAAATTCATCGATTATACATTTTAATAGTACATTGATTACAGAATCTTCTGGTACCATGCAGACACCAGCGTACAAATTTTTTAATACGATAAACATAAAATAAGGATGCGTCGCATAGGGTCAGCGGTAAAAAAGTATCAATTTCTAATATTTTAAGACGAGCCAAAAATTCATCCATTATACATTTTAATAGTACATTGATTACAGAATCTTTTGGTACCAAGTAGACAACAGCGTACAAACTTTTTCATTTGCTATACATAAATTAAAGATGCGTCGCATAGGATCAGCGGTAAAAAAGTATCGATTTCTAATATTTTAAAACGAGCCAAAAATTCATCGATTATACATTTTAATAGTACATTGATTACAGAATCATTTGGTACCAAACAGACACCAGCGTACAAATTTTTTAACTTGATAAACATAAAATAAGGATGCGTCGCACAAGGTCCGCGTCAAAAAAGTATCGATTTATAATATTTTAAGACGAGCCAAAAATTCATCGATTATACATTTTAATAGTACATTGATTACAGAATCTTCTGGTACCATGCAGACACCAGCGTACAAATTTTTTAATACGATAAACATAAAATAAGGATGCGTCGCACAGGTTCCGCGTCAAAAAAGTATCAATTTCTAATATTTTAAGACGAGCCAAAAATTCATCCATTATACATTTTAATAGTACATTGATTACAGAATCTTTTGGTACCAAGTAGACAACAGCGTACAAACTTTTTCATTTGCTATACATAAATTAAAGATGCGTCGCATAGGATCAGCGGTAAAAAAGTATCGATTTCTAATATTTTAAAACGAGCCAAAAATTCATCGATTATACATTTTAATAGTACATTGATTACAGAATCATTTGGTACCAAACAGACACCAGCGTACAAATTTTTTAACTTGATAAACATAAAATAAGGATGCGTCGCACAGGGTCCGCGTCAAAAAAGTATCAATTTCTAATATTTTAAGACGAGCCAAAAATTCATCGATTATACATTTTAATAGTACATTGATTACAGAATCTTTTGGTACCAAGCAGACAACAGCGTACAAACTTTTTCATTTGCTATACATAAATTAAGGATGCGTCGCACATGGTCCGCGTCAAAAAAGTATCAATTTCTAATATTTTAAGACGAGCCAAAAATTCATCGATTATACATTTTAATAGTACATTGATTACAGAATCATTTGGTACCAAACAGACACCAGCGTACAAATTTTTTAACTTGATAAACATAAAATAAGGATGCGTCGCACAGGGTCCGCGTCAAAAAAGTATCAATTTCTAATATTTTAAGACGAGCCAAAAATTCATCGATTATACATTTTAATAGTACATTGATTACAGAATCTTTTGGTACCAAGCAGACAACAGCGTACAAACTTTTTCATTTGATATACATAAATTAAGGATGCGTCGCATAGGATCAGTGGCATAAATGTATTAATTTCTAATATTTTAAGACGAGCCAAAAATTCATCGATTATACATTTTAATAGTACATTGACTACAGAATCATTTGGTACCAAACAGACACCAGCGTACAAATTTTTTAACTTGATATACATAAAATAAGGTTGCGTCGCATAGGGTCAGCGATAAAAAAGTATCGATTTCTAATATTTTAAGACGAGCCAAAAATTCATCGATTATACATTTTAATAGTACATTGATTACAGAATCTTCTGGTACCTAGCAGACACCAGCGTACAAATTTTTTAATACGATAAACATAAAATAAGGATGCGTCGCACAAGGTCCGCGTCAAAAAAGTATTGATTTATAATATTTTAAGACGAGCCAAAAATTCATCGATTATACATTTTAATAGTACATTGATTACAGAATCTTTTGGTACCAAGCAGACAACAGCATACAAACTTTTTCATTTGCTATACATAAAATAAGGTTGCGTCGCATAGGGTCAGCGGTAAAAAAGTATCGATTTCTAATATTTTAAGACGAGCCAAAAATTCATCGATTATACATTTTAATAGTACATTGATTACAGAATCTTTTGTACCAAGCAGACAACAGCGTACAAACTTTTTCATTTGCTATACATAAATTAAGGATGCGTCGTATAGGGTCAGCGGTAAAAAAGTATCGATTTCTAATATTTTAAGACGAGCCAAAAATTCATCGATTATACATTTTAATAGTACATTGATTACAGAATCTTCTGGTACCATGCAGACACCAGCGTACAAATTTTTTAATACGATAAACATAAAATAAGGATGCGTCGCACAGGTTCCGCGTCAAAAAAGTATCAATTTCTAATATTTTAAGACGAGCCAAAAATTCATCCATTATACATTTTAATAGTACATTGATTACAGAATCTTCTGGTACCATGCAGACACCAGCGTACAAATTTTTTAATACGATAAACATAAAATAAGGATGCGTCGCACAAGGTCCGCGTCAAAAAAGTATCGATTTATAATATTTTAAGACGAGCCAAAAATTCATCGATTATACATTTTAATAGTACATTGATTACAGAATCTTCTGGTACCATGCAGACACCAGCGTACAAATTTTTTAATACGATAAACATAAAATAAGGATGCGTCGCACAGGTTCCGCGTCAAAAAAGCATCAATTTCTAATATTTTAAGACGAGCCAAAAATTCATCCATTATACATTTTAATAGTACATTGATTACAGAATCTTTTGGTACCAAGTAGACAACAGCGTACAAACTTTTTCATTTGCTATACATAAATTAAAGATGCGTCGCATAGGATCAGCGGTAAAAAAGTATCGATTTCTAATATTTTAAAACGAGCCAAAAATTCATCGATTATACATTTTAATAGTACATTGATTACAGAATCATTTGGTACCAAACAGACACCAGCGTACAAATTTTTTAACTTGATAAACATAAAATAAGGATGCGTCGCACAGGGTCCGCGTCAAAAAAGTATCAATTTCTAATATTTTAAGACGAGCCAAAAATTCATCGATTATACATTTTAATAGTACATTGATTACAGAATCTTTTGGTACCAAGCAGACAACAGCATACAAACTTTTTCATTTGCTATACATAAATTAAGGATGCGTCGCATAGGATCAGTGGCATAAATGTATTAATTTCTAATATTTTAAGACGAGCCAAAAATTCATCGATTATACATTTTAATAGTACATTGATTACAGAATCATTTGGTACCAAGCAGACACCAGCGTACAAATGTTTTAACTTGATATACATAAAATAAGGTTGCGTCGCATAGGGTCAGCGGTAAAAAAGTATCGATTTCTAATATTTTAAGACGAGCCAAAAATTCATCGATTATACATTTTAATAGTACATTGATTACAGAATCTTTTGTACCAAGCAGACAACAGCGTACAAACTTTTTCATTTGCTATACATAAATTAAGGATGCGTCGTATAGGGTCAGCGGTAAAAAAGTATCGATTTCTAATATTTTAAGACGAGCCAAAAATTCATCGATTATACATTTTAATAGTACATTGATTACAGAATCTTCTGGTACCATGCAGACACCAGCGTACAAATTTTTTAATACGATAAACATAAAATAAGGATGCGTCGCACAGGTTCCACGTCAAAAAAGTATCAATTTCTAATATTTTAAGACGAGCCAAAAATTCATCCATTATACATTTTAATAGTACATTGATTACAGAATCTTCTGGTACCATGCAGACACCAGCGTACAAATTTTTTAATACGATAAACATAAAATAAGGATGCGTCGCACAAGGTCCGCGTCAAAAAAGTATCGATTTATAATATTTTAAGACGAGCCAAAAATTCATCGATTATACATTTTAATAGTACATTGATTACAGAATCTTCTGGTACCATGCAGACACCAGCGTACAAATTTTTTAATACGATAAACATAAAATAAGGATGCGTCGCACAGGTTCCGCGTCAAAAAAGCATCAATTTCTAATATTTTAAGACGAGCCAAAAATTCATCCATTATACATTTTAATAGTACATTGATTACAGAATCTTTTGGTACCAAGTAGACAACAGCGTACAAACTTTTTCATTTGCTATACATAAATTAAAGATGCGTCGCATAGGATCAGCGGTAAAAAAGTATCGATTTCTAATATTTTAAAACGAGCCAAAAATTCATCGATTATACATTTTAATAGTACATTGATTACAGAATCATTTGGTACCAAACAGACACCAGCGTACAAATTTTTTAACTTGATAAACATAAAATAAGGATGCGTCGCACAGGGTCCGCGTCAAAAAAGTATCAATTTCTAATATTTTAAGATGAGCCAAAAATTCATCGATTAAACATTTTAATAGTACATTGATTACAGAATCTTTTGGTACCAAGCAGACAACAGCGTACAAACTTTTTCATTTGCTATACATAAATTAAGGATGCGTCGCATGGGATCAGTGGCATAAATGTATTAATTTCTAATATTTTAAGACGAGCCAAAAATTCATCGATTATACATTTTAATAGTACATTGATTACAGAATCATTTGGTACCAAACAGACACCAGCGTACAAATTTTTTAACTTGATATACATAAAATAAGGTTGCGTCGCATAGGGTCAGCGGTAAAAAAGTATCGATTTCTAATATTTTAAGACGAGCCAAAAATTCATCGATTATACATTTTAATAGTACATTGATTACATAATCATTTGGTACCAAACAGACACCAGCGTACAAATTTTTTAACTTGATAAACATAAAATAAGGATGCGTCGCACAGGGTCCGCGTCAAAAAAGTATCAATTTCTAATATTTTAAGACGAGCCAAAAATTCATCGATTATACATTTTAATAGTACATTGATTACAGAATCTTTTGGTACCAAGCAGACAACAGCGTACAAACTTTTTCATTTGATATACATAAATTAAGGATGCGTCGCATAGGATCAGTGGCATAAATGTATTAATTTCTAATATTTTAAGACGAGCCAAAAATTCATCGATTATACATTTTAATAGTACATTGACTACAGAATCATTTGGTACCAAACAGACACCAGCGTACAAATTTTTTAACTTGATATACATAAAATAAGGTTGCGTCGCATAGGGTCAGCGGTAAAAAAGTATCGATTTCTAATATTTTAAGACGAGCCAAAAATTCATCGATTATACATTTTAATAGTACATTGATTACAGAATCTTCTGGTACCTAGCAGACACCAGCGTACAAATTTTTTAATACGATAAACATAAAATAAGGATGCGTCGCACAAGGTCCGCGTCAAAAAAGTATTGATTTATAATATTTTAAGACGAGCCAAAAATTCATCGATTATACATTTTAATAGTACATTGATTACAGAATCTTTTGGTACCAAGCAGACAACAGCATACAAACTTTTTCATTTGCTATACATAAATTAAGGATGCGTCGCATAGGATCAGTGGCATAAATGTATTAATTTCTAATATTTTAAGACGAGCCAAAAATTCATCGATTATACATTTTAATAGTACATTGATTACAGAATCATTTGGTACCAAGCAGACACCAGCGTACAAATGTTTTAACTTGATATACATAAAATAAGGTTGCGTCGCATAGGGTCAGCGGTAAAAAAGTATCGATTTCTAATATTTTAAGACGAGCCAAAAATTCATCGATTATACATTTTAATAGTACATTGATTACAGAATCTTTTGGTACCAAGTAGACAACAGCGTACAAACTTTTTCATTTGCTATACATAAATTAAAGATGCGTCGCATAGGATCAGCGGTAAAAAAGTATCGATTTCTAATATTTTAAAACGAGCCAAAAATTCATCGATTATACATTTTAATAGTACATTGATTACAGAATCATTTGGTACCAAACAGACACCAGCGTACACATTTTTTAACTTGATAAACATAAAATAAGGATGCGTCGCACAGGGTCCGCGTCAAAAAAGTATCAATTTCTAATATTTTAAGACGAGCCAAAAATTCATCGATTATACATTTTAATAGTACATTGACTACAGAATCATTTGGTACCAAACAGACACCAGCGTACAAATTTTTTAACTTGATATACATAAAATAAGGTTGCGTCGCATAGGGTCCGCGTCAAAAAAGTATCAATTTCTAATATTTTAAGACGAGCCAAAAATTCATCGATTATACATTTTAATAGTACATTGATTACAGAATCTTTTGGTACCAAGCAGACAACAGCGTACAAACTTTTTCATTTGATATACATAAATTAAGGATGCGTCGCATAGGATCAGTGGCATAAATGTATTAATTTCTAATATTTTCATTTGCTATACATAAATTAAGGATGCGTCGCATGGGATCAGCGGTAAAAAAGTATCGATTTCTAATATTTTAAGACGAGCCAAAAATTCATCGATTATACATTTTAATAGTACATTGATTACATAATCATTTGGTACCAAACAGACACCAGCGTACAAATTTTTTAACTTGATAAACATAAAATAAGGATGCGTCGCACAGGGTCCGCGTCAAAAAAGTATCAATTTCTAATATTTTAAGACGAGCCAAAAATTCATCGATTATACATTTTAATAGTACATTGATTACAGAATCTTTTGGTACCAAGCAGACAACAGCGTACAAACTTTTTCATTTGATATACATAAATTAAGGATGCGTCGCATAGGATCAGTGGCATAAATGTATTAATTTCTAATATTTTAAGACGAGCCAAAAATTCATCGATTATACATTTTAATAGTACATTGACTACAGAATCATTTGGTACCAAACAGACACCAGCGTACAAATTTTTTAACTTGATATACATAAAATAAGGTTGCGTCGCATAGGGTCAGCGGTAAAAAAGTATCGATTTCTAATATTTTAAGACGAGCCAAAAATTCATCGATTATACATTTTAATAGTACATTGATTACAGAATCTTCTGGTACCATGCAGACACCAGCGTACAAATTTTTTAATACGATAAACATAAAATAAGGATGCGTCGCACAGGTTCCGCGTCAAAAAAGCATCAATTTCTAATATTTTAAGACGAGCCAAAAATTCATCCATTATACATTTTAATAGTACATTGATTACAGAATCTTTTGGTACCAAGCAGACAACAGCATACAAACTTTTTCATTTGCTATACATAAATTAAAGATGCGTCGCATAGGATCAGCGGTAAAAAAGTATCGATTTCTAATATTTTAAAACGAGCCAAAAATTCATCGATTATACATTTTAATAGTACATTGATTACAGAATCATTTGGTACCAAACAGACACCAGCGTACACATTTTTTAACTTGATAAACATAAAATAAGGATGCGTCGCACAGGGTCCGCGTCAAAAAAGTATCAATTTCTAATATTTTAAGACGAGCCAAAAATTCATCGATTATACATTTTAATAGTACATTGATTACAGAATCTTTTGGTACCAAGCAGACAACAGCGTACAAACTTTTTCATTTGCTATACATAAATTAAGGATGCGTCGCATAGGGTCAGCGGTAAGAAAGTATCGATTTCTAATATTTTAAGACGAGCCAAAAATTCATCGATTATACATTTTAATAGTACATTGATTACAGAATCTTTTGGTACCAAGCAGACAACAGCGTACAAACTTTTTCATTTGCTATACATAAATTAAGGATGCGTCGCATAAGGTCAGCGGTAAAAAAGTATCGATTTCTAATATTTTAAGACGAGCCAAAAATTCATCGATTATACATTTTAATAGTACATTGATTACAGAATCTTTTGGTACCAAGCAGACAACAGCGTACAAACTTTTTCATTTGCTATACATAAATTAAGGATGCGTCGCATAGGGTCAGCGGTAAAAAAGTATCGATTTCTAATATTTTAAGACGAGCCAAAAATTCATCGATTATACATTTTAATAGTACATTGATTACAGAATCATTTGGTACCAAACAGACACCAGCGTACAGATTTTTTAACTTGATAAACATAAAATAAGGATGCGTCGCACATGGTCCGCGTCAAAAAAGTATCAATTTCTAATATTTTAAGACGAGCCAAAAATTCATCGATTATACATTTTAATAGTACATTGATTACAGAATCATTTGGTACCAAACAGACACCAGCGTACAAATTTTTTAACTTGTTATACATAAAATAAGGTTGCGTCCCACAGGGTCTGCGTCAAAAAAGTATCAATTTTTAATATTTTAAGACGAGCCAAAAATTCATCGATTATACATTTTAATAGTACATTGATTACAGAATCTTCTGGTACCATGCAGACACCAGCGTACAAATTTTTTAATACGATAAACATAAAATAAGGATGCGTCGCATAGGGTCAGCGGTAAAAAAGTATCGATTTCTAATATTTTAAGACGAGCCAAAAATTCATCCATTATACATTTTAATAGTACATTGATTACAGAATCTTTTGGTACCAAGTAGACAACAGCGTACAAACTTTTTCATTTGCTATACATAAATTAAAGATGCGTCGCATAGGATCAGCGGTAAAAAAGTATCGATTTCTAATATTTTAAAACGAGCCAAAAATTCATCGATTATACATTTTAATAGTACATTGATTACAGAATCATTTGGTACCAAACAGACACCAGCGTACAAATTTTTTAACTTGATAAACATAAAATAAGGTTGCGTCGCACAAGGTCCGCGTCAAAAAAGTATCGATTTATAATATTTTAAGACGAGCCAAAAATTCATCGATTATACATTTTAATAGTACATTGATTACAGAATCTTCTGGTACCATGCAGACACCAGCGTACAAATTTTTTAATACGATAAACATAAAATAAGGATGCGTCGCACAGGTTCCGCGTCAAAAAAGTATCAATTTCTAATATTTTAAGACGAGCCAAAAATTCATCCATTATACATTTTAATAGTACATTGATTACAGAATCTTTTGGTACCAAGTAGACAACAGCGTACAAACTTTTTCATTTGCTATACATAAATTAAAGATGCGTCGCATAGGATCAGCGGTAAAAAAGTATCGATTTCTAATATTTTAAAACGAGCCAAAAATTCATCGATTATACATTTTAATAGTACATTGATTACAGAATCTTTTGGTACCAAGCAGACAACAGCGTACAAACTTTTTCATTTGCTATACATAAATTAAGGATGCGTCGCACAGGGTCCGCGTCAAAAAAGTATCAATTTCTAATATTTTAAGACGAGCCAAAAATTCATCGATTATACATTTTAATAGTACATTGATTACAGAATCATTTGGTACCAAACAGACACCAGCGTACAAATTTTTTAACTTGATAAACATAAAATAAGGTTGCGTCCCACAGGGTCTGCGTCAAAAAAGTATCAATTTCTAATATTTTAAGACGAGCCAAAAATTCATCGATTATACATTTTAATAGTACATTGATTACAGAATCTTCTGGTACCATGCAGACACCAGCGTACAAATTTTTTAATACGATAAACATAAAATAAGGATGCGTCGCACAAGGTCCGCGTCAAAAAAGTATCGATTTCTAATATTTTAAGACGAGCCAAAAATTCATCGATTATACATTTTAATAGTACATTGATTACAGAATCTTTTGGTACCAAGCAGACAACAGCGTACAAACTTTTTCATTTGCTATACATAAATTAAGGATGCGTCGCATAGGGTCAGCGGTAAAAAAGTATCGATTTCTAATATTTTAAGACGAGCCAAAAATTCATCGATTATACATTTTAATAGTACATTGATTACAGAATCATTTGGTACCAAACAGACACCAGCGTACAGATTTTTTAACTTGATAAACATAAAATAAGGATGCGTCGCACATGGTCCGCGTCAAAAAAGTATCAATTTCTAATATTTTAAGACGAGCCAAAAATTCATCGATTATACATTTTAATAGTACATTGATTACAGAATCATTTGGTACCAAACAGACACCAGCGTACAAATTTTTTAACTTGTTATACATAAAATAAGGTTGCGTCCCACAGGGTCTGCGTCAAAAAAGTATCAATTTTTAATATTTTAAGACGAGCCAAAAATTCATCGATTATACATTTTAATAGTACATTGATTACAGAATCTTCTGGTACCATGCAGACACCAGCGTACAAATTTTTTAATACGATAAACATAAAATAAGGATGCGTCGCATAGGGTCAGCGGTAAAAAAGTATCGATTTCTAATATTTTAAGACGAGCCAAAAATTCATCCATTATACATTTTAATAGTACATTGATTACAGAATCTTTTGGTACCAAGTAGACAACAGCGTACAAACTTTTTCATTTGCTATACATAAATTAAAGATGCGTCGCATAGGATCAGCGGTAAAAAAGTATCGATTTCTAATATTTTAAAACGAGCCAAAAATTCATCGATTATACATTTTAATAGTACATTGATTACAGAATCATTTGGTACCAAACAGACACCAGCGTACAAATTTTTTAACTTGATAAACATAAAATAAGGTTGCGTCCCACAGGGTCTGCGTCAAAAAAGTATCAATTTCTAATATTTTAAGACGAGCCAAAAATTCATCGATTATACATTTTAATAGTACATTGATTACAGAATCTTCTGGTACCATGCAGACACCAGCGTACAAATTTTTTAATACGATAAACATAAAATAAGGATGCGTCGCACAAGGTCCGCGTCAAAAAAGTATCGATTTATAATATTTTAAGACGAGCCAAAAATTCATCGATTATACATTTTAATAGTACATTGATTACAGAATCTTCTGGTACCATGCAGACACCAGCGTACAAATTTTTTAATACGATAAACATAAAATAAGGATGCGTCGCACAGGTTCCGCGTCAAAAAAGTATCAATTTCTAATATTTTAAGACGAGCCAAAAATTCATCCATTATACATTTTAATAGTACATTGATTACAGAATCTTTTGGTACCAAGTAGACAACAGCGTACAAACTTTTTCATTTGCTATACATAAATTAAAGATGCGTCGCATAGGATCAGCGGTAAAAAAGTATCGATTTCTAATATTTTAAAACGAGCCAAAAATTCATCGATTATACATTTTAATAGTACATTGATTACAGAATCATTTGGTACCAAACAGACACCAGCGTACAAATTTTTTAACTTGATAAACATAAAATAAGGATGCGTCGCACAGGGTCCGCGTCAAAAAAGTATCAATTTCTAATATTTTAAGACGAGCCAAAAATTCATCGATTATACATTTTAATAGTACATTGATTACAGAATCTTTTGGTACCAAGCAGACAACAGCGTACAAACTTTTTCATTTGCTATACATAAATTAAGGATGCGTCGCACATGGTCCGCGTCAAAAAAGTATCAATTTCTAATATTTTAAGACGAGCCAAAAATTCATCGATTATACATTTTAATAGTACATTGATTACAGAATCTTCTGGTACCATGCAGACACCAGCGTACAAATTTTTTAATACGATAAACATAAAATAAGGATGCGTCGCACAGGTTCCGCGTCAAAAAAGCATCAATTTCTAATATTTTAAGACGAGCCAAAAATTCATCCATTATACATTTTAATAGTACATTGATTACAGAATCTTTTGGTACCAAGTAGACAACAGCGTACAAACTTTTTCATTTGCTATACATAAATTAAAGATGCGTCGCATAGGATCAGCGGTAAAAAAGTATCGATTTCTAATATTTTAAAACGAGCCAAAAATTCATCGATTATACATTTTAATAGTACATTGATTACAGAATCATTTGGTACCAAACAGACACCAGCGTACAAATTTTTTAACTTGATAAACATAAAATAAGGATGCGTCGCACAGGGTCCGCGTCAAAAAAGTATCAATTTCTAATATTTTAAGATGAGCCAAAAATTCATCGATTAAACATTTTAATAGTACATTGATTACAGAATCTTTTGGTACCAAGCAGACAACAGCGTACAAACTTTTTCATTTGCTATACATAAATTAAGGATGCGTCGCATGGGATCAGTGGCATAAATGTATTAATTTCTAATATTTTAAGACGAGCCAAAAATTCATCGATTATACATTTTAATAGTACATTGATTACAGAATCATTTGGTACCAAACAGACACCAGCGTACAAATTTTTTAACTTGATATACATAAAATAAGGTTGCGTCGCATAGGGTCAGCGGTAAAAAAGTATCGATTTCTAATATTTTAAGACGAGCCAAAAATTCATCGATTATACATTTTAATAGTACATTGATTACATAATCATTTGGTACCAAACAGACACCAGCGTACAAATTTTTTAACTTGATAAACATAAAATAAGGATGCGTCGCACAGGGTCCGCGTCAAAAAAGTATCAATTTCTAATATTTTAAGACGAGCCAAAAATTCATCGATTATACATTTTAATAGTACATTGATTACAGAATCTTTTGGTACCAAGCAGACAACAGCGTACAAACTTTTTCATTTGATATACATAAATTAAGGATGCGTCGCATAGGATCAGTGGCATAAATGTATTAATTTCTAATATTTTAAGACGAGCCAAAAATTCATCGATTATACATTTTAATAGTACATTGACTACAGAATCATTTGGTACCAAACAGACACCAGCGTACAAATTTTTTAACTTGATATACATAAAATAAGGTTGCGTCGCATAGGGTCAGCGGTAAAAAAGTATCGATTTCTAATATTTTAAGACGAGCCAAAAATTCATCGATTATACATTTTAATAGTACATTGATTACAGAATCTTCTGGTACCTAGCAGACACCAGTGTACAAATTTTTTAATACGATAAACATAAAATAAGGATGCGTCGCACAAGGTCCGCGTCAAAAAAGTATTGATTTATAATATTTTAAGACGAGCCAAAAATTCATCGATTATACATTTTAATAGTACATTGATTACAGAATCTTTTGGTACCAAGCAGACAACAGCATACAAACTTTTTCATTTGCTATACATAAATTAAGGATGCGTCGCATAGGATCAGTGGCATAAATGTATTAATTTCTAATATTTTAAGACGAGCCAAAAATTCATCGATTATACATTTTAATAGTACATTGATTACAGAATCATTTGGTACCAAGCAGACACCAGCGTACAAATGTTTTAACTTGATATACATAAAATAAGGTTGCGTCGCATAGGGTCAGCGGTAAAAAAGTATCGATTTCTAATATTTTAAGACGAGCCAAAAATTCATCGATTATACATTTTAATAGTACATTGATTACAGAATCTTTTGGTACCAAGTAGACAACAGCGTACAAACTTTTTCATTTGCTATACATAAATTAAAGATGCGTCGCATAGGATCAGCGGTAAAAAAGTATCGATTTCTAATATTTTAAAACGAGCCAAAAATTCATCGATTATACATTTTAATAGTACATTGATTACAGAATCATTTGGTACCAAACAGACACCAGCGTACACATTTTTTAACTTGATAAACATAAAATAAGGATGCGTCGCACAGGGTCCGCGTCAAAAAAGTATCAATTTCTAATATTTTAAGACGAGCCAAAAATTCATCGATTATACATTTTAATAGTACATTGATTACAGAATCTTTTGGTACCAAGCAGACAACAGCGTACAAACTTTTTCATTTGCTATACATAAATTAAGGATGCGTCGCATAGGGTCAGCGGTAAGAAAGTATCGATTTCTAATATTTTAAGACGAGCCAAAAATTCATCGATTATACATTTTAATAGTACATTGATTACAGAATCTTTTGGTACCAAGCAGACAACAGCGTACAAACTTTTTCATTTGCTATACATAAATTAAGGATGCGTCGCATAAGGTCAGCGGTAAAAAAGTATCGATTTCTAATATTTTAAGACGAGCCAAAAATTCATCGATTATACATTTTAATAGTACATTGATTACAGAATCTTTTGGTACCAAGCAGACAACAGCGTACAAACTTTTTCATTTGCTATACATAAATTAAGGATGCGTCGCATAGGGTCAGCGGTAAAAAAGTATCGATTTCTAATATTTTAAGACGAGCCAAAAATTCATCGATTATACATTTTAATAGTACATTGATTACAGAATCATTTGGTACCAAACAGACACCAGCGTACAGATTTTTTAACTTGATAAACATAAAATAAGGATGCGTCGCACATGGTCCGCGTCAAAAAAGTATCAATTTCTAATATTTTAAGACGAGCCAAAAATTCATCGATTATACATTTTAATAGTACATTGATTACAGAATCATTTGGTACCAAACAGACACCAGCGTACAAATTTTTTAACTTGTTATACATAAAATAAGGTTGCGTCCCACAGGGTCTGCGTCAAAAAAGTATCAATTTTTAATATTTTAAGACGAGCCAAAAATTCATCGATTATACATTTTAATAGTACATTGATTACAGAATCTTCTGGTACCATGCAGACACCAGCGTACAAATTTTTTAATACGATAAACATAAAATAAGGATGCGTCGCATAGGGTCAGCGGTAAAAAAGTATCGATTTCTAATATTTTAAGACGAGCCAAAAATTCATCCATTATACATTTTAATAGTACATTGATTACAGAATCTTTTGGTACCAAGTAGACAACAGCGTACAAACTTTTTCATTTGCTATACATAAATTAAAGATGCGTCGCATAGGATCAGCGGTAAAAAAGTATCGATTTCTAATATTTTAAAACGAGCCAAAAATTCATCGATTATACATTTTAATAGTACATTGATTACAGAATCATTTGGTACCAAACAGACACCAGCGTACAAATTTTTTAACTTGATAAACATAAAATAAGGTTGCGTCCCACAGGGTCTGCGTCAAAAAAGTATCAATTTCTAATATTTTAAGACGAGCCAAAAATTCATCGATTATACATTTTAATAGTACATTGATTACAGAATCTTCTGGTACCATGCAGACACCAGCGTACAAATTTTTTAATACGATAAACATAAAATAAGGATGCGTCGCACAAGGTCCGCGTCAAAAAAGTATCGATTTATAATATTTTAAGACGAGCCAAAAATTCATCGATTATACATTTTAATAGTACATTGATTACAGAATCTTCTGGTACCATGCAGACACCAGCGTACAAATTTTTTAATACGATAAACATAAAATAAGGATGCGTCGCACAGGTTCCGCGTCAAAAAAGTATCAATTTCTAATATTTTAAGACGAGCCAAAAATTCATCCATTATACATTTTAATAGTACATTGATTACAGAATCTTTTGGTACCAAGTAGACAACAGCGTACAAACTTTTTCATTTGCTATACATAAATTAAAGATGCGTCGCATAGGATCAGCGGTAAAAAAGTATCGATTTCTAATATTTTAAAACGAGCCAAAAATTCATCGATTATACATTTTAATAGTACATTGATTACAGAATCATTTGGTACCAAACAGACACCAGCGTACAAATTTTTTAACTTGATAAACATAAAATAAGGATGCGTCGCACAGGGTCCGCGTCAAAAAAGTATCAATTTCTAATATTTTAAGACGAGCCAAAAATTCATCGATTATACATTTTAATAGTACATTGATTACAGAATCTTTTGGTACCAAGCAGACAACAGCGTACAAACTTTTTCATTTGCTATACATAAATTAAGGATGCGTCGCACATGGTCCGCGTCAAAAAAGTATCAATTTCTAATATTTTAAGACGAGCCAAAAATTCATCGATTATACATTTTAATAGTACATTGATTACAGAATCATTTGGTACCAAACAGACACCAGCGTACAAATTTTTTAACTTGATAAACATAAAATAAGGTTGCGTCCCACAGGGTCTGCGTCAAAAAAGTATCAATTTCTAATATTTTAAGACGAGCCAAAAATTCATCGATTATACATTTTAATAGTACATTGATTACAGAATCTTCTGGTACCATGCAGACACCAGCGTACAAATTTTTTAATACGATAAACATAAAATAAGGATGCGTCGCACAAGGTCCGCGTCAAAAAAGTATCGATTTCTAATATTTTAAGACGAGCCAAAAATTCATCGATTATACATTTTAATAGTACATTGATTACAGAATCTTTTGGTACCAAGCAGACAACAGCGTACAAACTTTTTCATTTGCTATACATAAATTAAGGATGCGTCGCATAGGGTCAGCGGTAAAAAAGTATCGATTTCTAATATTTTAAGACGAGCCAAAAATTCATCGATTATACATTTTAATAGTACATTGATTACAGAATCATTTGGTACCAAACAGACACCAGCGTACAGATTTTTTAACTTGATAAACATAAAATAAGGATGCGTCGCACATGGTCCGCGTCAAAAAAGTATCAATTTCTAATATTTTAAGACGAGCCAAAAATTCATCGATTATACATTTTAATAGTACATTGATTACAGAATCATTTGGTACCAAACAGACACCAGCGTACAAATTTTTTAACTTGTTATACATAAAATAAGGTTGCGTCCCACAGGGTCTGCGTCAAAAAAGTATCAATTTTTAATATTTTAAGACGAGCCAAAAATTCATCGATTATACATTTTAATAGTACATTGATTACAGAATCTTCTGGTACCATGCAGACACCAGCGTACAAATTTTTTAATACGATAAACATAAAATAAGGATGCGTCGCATAGGGTCAGCGGTAAAAAAGTATCGATTTCTAATATTTTAAGACGAGCCAAAAATTCATCCATTATACATTTTAATAGTACATTGATTACAGAATCTTTTGGTACCAAGTAGACAACAGCGTACAAACTTTTTCATTTGCTATACATAAATTAAAGATGCGTCGCATAGGATCAGCGGTAAAAAAGTATCGATTTCTAATATTTTAAAACGAGCCAAAAATTCATCGATTATACATTTTAATAGTACATTGATTACAGAATCTTCTGGTACCATGCAGACACCAGCGTACAAATTTTTTAATACGATAAACATAAAATAAGGATGCGTCGCACAGGTTCCGCGTCAAAAAAGTATCAATTTCTAATATTTTAAGACGAGCCAAAAATTCATCCATTATACATTTTAATAGTACATTGATTACAGAATCTTTTGGTACCAAGTAGACAACAGCGTACAAACTTTTTCATTTGCTATACATAAATTAAAGATGCGTCGCATAGGATCAGCGGTAAAAAAGTATCGATTTCTAATATTTTAAAACGAGCCAAAAATTCATCGATTATACATTTTAATAGTACATTGATTACAGAATCATTTGGTACCAAACAGACACCAGCGTACAAATTTTTTAACTTGATAAACATAAAATAAGGATGCGTCGCACAGGGTCCGCGTCAAAAAAGTATCAATTTCTAATATTTTAAGACGAGCCAAAAATTCATCGATTATACATTTTAATAGTACATTGATTACAGAATCTTTTGGTACCAAGCAGACAACAGCGTACAAACTTTTTCATTTGCTATACATAAATTAAGGATGCGTCGCACATGGTCCGCGTCAAAAAAGTATCAATTTCTAATATTTTAAGACGAGCCAAAAATTCATCGATTATACATTTTAATAGTACATTGATTACAGAATCATTTGGTACCAAACAGACACCAGCGTACAAATTTTTTAACTTGTTATACATAAAATAAGGTTGCGTCCCACAGGGTCTGCGTCAAAAAAGTATCAATTTTTAATATTTTAAGACGAGCCAAAAATTCATCGATTATACATTTTAATAATACATTGATTACAGAATCTTCTGGTACCATGCAGACACCAGCGTACAAATTTTTTAATACGATAAACATAAAATAAGGATGCGTCGCATAGGGTCAGCGGTAAAAAAGTATCGATTTCTAATATTTTAAGACGAGCCAAAAATTCATCCATTATACATTTTAATAGTACATTGATTACAGAATCTTTTGGTACCAAGTAGACAACAGCGTACAAACTTTTTCATTTGCTATACATAAATTAAAGATGCGTCGCATAGGATCAGCGGTAAAAAAGTATCGATTTCTAATATTTTAAAACGAGCCAAAAATTCATCGATTATACATTTTAATAGTACATTGATTACAGAATCATTTGGTACCAAACAGACACCAGCGTACAAATTTTTTAACTTGATAAACATAAAATAAGGTTGCGTCCCACAGGGTCTGCGTCAAAAAAGTATCAATTTCTAATATTTTAAGACGAGCCAAAAATTCATCGATTATACATTTTAATAGTACATTGATTACAGAATCTTCTGATACCATGCAGACACCAGCGTACAAATTTTTTAATACGATAAACATAAAATAAGGATGCGTCGCACAAGGTCCGCGTCAAAAAAGTATCGATTTATAATATTTTAAGACGAGCCAAAAATTCATCGATTATACATTTTAATAGTACATTGATTACAGAATCTTCTGGTACCATGCAGACACCAGCGTACAAATTTTTTAATACGATAAACATAAAATAAGGATGCGTCGCACAGGTTCCGCGTCAAAAAAGTATCAATTTCTAATATTTTAAGACGAGCCAAAAATTCATCCATTATACATTTTAATAGTACATTGATTACAGAATCTTTTTGTACCAAGTAGACAACAGCGTACAAACTTTTTCATTTGCTATACATAAATTAAAGATGCGTCGCATAGGATCAGCGGTAAAAAAGTATCGATTTCTAATATTTTAAAACGAGCCAAAAATTCATCGATTATACATTTTAATAGTACATTGATTACAGAATCATTTGGTACCAAACAGACACCAGCGTACAAATTTTTTAACTTGATAAACATAAAATAAGGATGCGTCGCACAGGGTCCGCGTCAAAAAAGTATCAATTTCTAATATTTTAAGACGAGCCAAAAATTCATCGATTATACATTTTAATAGTACATTGATTACAGAATCTTTTGGTACCAAGCAGACAACAGCGTACACACTTTTTCATTTGCTATACATAAATTAAGGATGCGTCGCATAGGATCAGTGGCATAAATGTATTAATTTCTAATATTTTAAGACGAGCCAAAAATTCATCGATTATACATTTTAATAGTACATTGATTACAGAATCATTTGGTACCAAACAGACACCAGCGTACAAATTTTTTAACTTGATATACATAAAATAAGGTTGCGTCGCATAGGGTCAGCGGTAAAAAAGTATCGATTTCTAATATTTTAAGACGAGCCAAAAATTCATCGATTATACATTTTAATAGTACATTGATTACAGAATCTTTTGTACCAAGCAGACACCAGCGTACAAACTTTTTCATTTGCTATACATAAATTAAGGATGCGTCGCATAGGGTCAGCGGTAAAAAAGTATCGATTTCTAATATTTTAAGACGAGCCAAAAATTCATCGATTATACATTTTAATAGTACATTGATTACAGAATCTTCTGGTACCATGCAGACACCAGCGTACAAATTTTTTAATACCATAAACATAAAATAAGGATGCGTCGCACAGGTTCCGCGTCAAAAAAGTATCAATTTCTAATATTTTAAGACGAGGCAAAAATTCATCCATTATACATTTTAATAGTACATTGATTACAGAATCTTTTGGTACCAAGTAGACAACAGCGTACAAATTTTTTAATACGATAAACATAAAATAAGGATGCGTCGCACAGGTTCCGCGTCAAAAAAGTATCAATTTCTAATATTTTAAGACGAGCCAAAAATTCATCCATTATACATTTTAATAGTACATTGATTACAGAATCTTTTGGTACCAAGTAGACAACAGCGTACAAACTTTTTCATTTGCTATACATAAATTAAAGATGCGTCGCATAGGATCAGCGGTAAAAAAGTATCGATTTCTAATATTTTAAGACGAGCCAAAAATTCATCGATTATACATTTTAATAGTACATTGATTACAGAATCTTTTGGTACCAAGCAGACAACAGCGTACAAACTTTTTCATTTGCTATACATAAATTAAGGATGCGTCGCATAGGATCAGTGGCATAAATGTATTAATTTCTAATATTTTAAGACGAGCCAAAAATTCATCGATTATACATTTTAATAGTGCATTGATTACAGAATCATTTGGTACCAAACAGACACCAGCGTACAAATTTTTTAACTTGATATACATAAAATAAGGTTGCGTCGCATAGGGTCAGCGGTAAAAAAGTATCGATTTCTAATATTTTAAGACGAGCCAAAAATTCATCGATTATACATTTTAATAGTACATTGATTACAGAATCTTCTGGTACCTAGCAGACACCAGCGTACAAATTTTTTAATACGATAAACATAAAATAAGGATGCGTCGCACAAGGTCCGCGTCAAAAAAGTATCGATTTCTAATATTTTAAAACGAGCCAAAAATTCAATTATACATTTTAATAGTACATTGATTACAGAATCATTTGGTACCAAACAGACACCAGCGTACAAATTTTTTAACTTGATAAACATAAAATAAGGTTGCGTCCCACAGGGTCTGCGTCAAAAAAGTATCAATATCTAATATTTTAAGACGAGCCAAAAATTCATCGATTATACATTTTAATAGTACATTGATTACAGAATCTTCTGGTACCATGCAGACACCAGCGTACAAATTTTTTAATACGATAAACATAAAATAAGGATGCGTCGCACAAGGTCCGCGTCAAAAAAGTATCGATTTATAATATTTTAAGACGAGCCAAAAATTCATCGATTATACATTTTAATAGTACATTGATTACAGAATCTTCTGGTACCATGCAGACACCAGCGTACAAATTTTTTAATACGATAAACATAAAATAAGGATGCGTCGCACAGGTTCCGCGTCAAAAAAGTATCAATTTCTAATATTTTAAGACGAGCCAAAAATTCATCCATTATACATTTTAATAGTACATTGATTACAGAATCTTTTGGTACCAAGTAGACAACAGCGTACAAACTTTTTCATTTGCTATACATAAATTAAAGATGTGTCGTATAGGATCAGCGGTAAAAAAGTATCGATTTCTAATATTTTAAGACGAGCCAAAAATTCATCGATTATACATTTTAATAGTACATTGATTACAGAATCTTTTGGTACCAAGCAGACAACAGCGTACAAACTTTTTCATTTGCTATACATAAATTAAGGATGCGTCGCATAGGATCAGTGGCATAAATGTATTAATTTCTAATATTTTAAGACGAGCCAAAAATTCATCGATTATACATTTTAATAGTACATTGATTACAGAATCATTTGGTACCAAGCAGACACCAGCGTACAAATGTTTTAACTTGATATACATAAAATAAGGTTGCGTCGCATAGGGTCAGCGGTAAAAAAGTATCGATTTCTAATATTTTAAGACGAGCCAAAAATTCATCGATTATACATTTTAATAGTACATTGATTACAGAATCTTTTGTACCAAGCAGACAACAGCGTACAAACTTTTTCATTTGCTATACATAAATTAAGGATGCGTCGCATAGGGTCAGCGGTAAAAAAGTATCGATTTCTAATATTTTAAGACGAGCCAAAAATTCATCGATTATACATTTTAATAGTACATTGATTACAGAATCTTCTGGTACCTAGCAGACACCAGCGTACAAATTTTTTAATACGATAAACATAAAATAAGGATGCGTCGCACAAGGTCCGCGTCAAAAAAGTATTGATTTATAATATTTTAAGACGAGCCAAAAATTCATCGATTATACATTTTAATAGTACATTGATTACAGAATCTTTTGGTACCAAGCAGACAACAGCATACAAACTTTTTCATTTGCTATACATAAATTAAGGATGCGTCGCATAGGATCAGTGGCATAAATGTATTAATTTCTAATATTTTAAGACGAGCCAAAAATTCATCGATTATACATGTAAGTCGCTATTGATGGACTTAACTGGAGTGGAGGTTCGGTTTAAGAATCAACACGCATGATGCAGTAATCAACTGTAATAGTAGTGATATGTACACATTAACAAAGGCCCGAAATGTTACAGTAAGCGAGTAAACTTAAGACTAACCTGAATCAATACAATTGCCGATAGCAAACCTTTATCTACCTTCGTACGATAACATCAATGCTCTCAGCTCGGAGTCTAGTTACATACTGACTCTCACGCACGAGTCGACAAGGCGCGACCAAGCCAAGCTTGATAACCTTCAAGCTTACATCCCCCCTTTTAAGACCGAGGGTACACTCCATCGGGATGAGGAACAAGCTTACTAGCATGAAAAATATTTGACTCATTTTTTCTAAATCTACTATCTAACAAAAACATTACATCAGAAATTTTCTCTTTAATTTTAAAAGGGCCTGCTCTAATTGGATCTATTTTATTTTTGTTCAATTTATTAACGCTTTGTACATAAACTAAATCTCCTACTTTATAATCTATCTGTTTTACATTCTTATCGTAATATTCCTTATTCTGATTGTGAATTTCTTTTGAATTTCTAAAAGCTATTTTTCTATTGTTGACCAAATTTGTCAAATTATTATCGTTTATCTTATCGGGTAAAAAGGAATAGTTTAATCCTGTCAGCAAATAATTAGGGGTGAATCTGGTCGAACTGTGAATTGTGTTGTTGTAATCTTTTACACATTCCTCTGCTATCTGAGGCCATGATTTATTTTTATTCTCATGAATTTTACATCGTATTCTGTTTACCAACATCTGATTTGTCCTTTCGTTTAGTCCATTAGAGAACGAACAATCCACTGCTGTAAAAACCAATGCTACTTTCTGTTTATTTAAATGTTGCTTAAACTGTGCCGAATTTATACCAGGATATTGATCTGATAAAACTAGTTTAATACTTCCCTCTTTTTCTACTTTCTTAATTAAATTTATGAAATCCTTTGCCACTTGAGTCTTTGAAGTTGTTATGTAAGCGAATCTTGTAAAATGATCCACCGCCAAATGTAAGTATTTTTTTGTACTTTTATTGCCTTTGAACCCTCCTATTGTGTCTATAGACACTATTTCGAGAGGTTCCTTTGCTGGACCGAGTTGAGACAAAGGTGCTTTAAAGCAACCTATTCTTGATTTGTTTTTAATGCAAGTTTCACAAGATCTACAAGTCAATCTTATGTGTTTATACATATTTTTAAAATAAAATTTTTGGCCAAAAGTTAAAATTAATTGTTTTGTGCCTATATGACCCTGATCTACATGTACATCAGTAATAAGAGACTTTCCAAATTCTTCAGTGATCCATATTTTCTCTCTATTATTTAAAATTTTATAAATTATATCATCTTTAATAATGCATTTATCATCGACTTTTAACAATTTCTGATTTTCTTTGATATCATTCAATTTCAATAAATTTGAAGTTTTAATCACAGAATCATTATCTGTATCCTCGTGTGATTCCAGAACCGGATTTCTAGACAAACAATCAGCTTCTATGTTGTCTTTACCCGGATTATATACAATTTCAAAATCAAAATGTGAAATATAATTCAAAATCTGCACTAGTTCCATATCATTACTTTTTTTTATGTTGAAATTTTCCAAGGGTCTGTGGTCCGTAAATACAAAGAACTTTTTTCCCAACAATTGAAATTGCCAATATAAAATGGCTTCTTTAATGGCTAGGCATTCTATAAAAGTGGCCTTTTTCCTTTTCTGAGCGTCTGTCAACTTTCTAGAAAAAAAAAAAACCGACTTCAAGGAATTATCTTCCTGTGGCTGCTTCAATATTGCTCCAACTCCTTCAATACTTGCATCGGTGAAAATAAATATTGGGGCCTCTGGATCAAAAATTGCCAAAGCAGGAACTGTACACAAATATTCTTTTGTCGAATTAAAACTATTCCTACACTTTTCAGACCAATCGAAAGATACCTTATTTCTTAACAAATTTCTCAAAGGATCCAGTAAGACAACATGATTTGGTATAAACTCCAAATAAAAATTAATCTTACCTAAAAATTGTCTAACTTGTGTTTTTGTTTTGGGTGTAGGAAACTTCTTAAGCCATTAAATTATCATTTATTGGTTTAATCATATTGCTTCCAATTTCGTGTCCCAAATATGTTATCCTTTCCTGGGCGAACTTACATTTATTTTTATTCAATTTAAAACCTTGTTCATGTAGTGCTTGTAGTACTTGCTCTACGTGATATACATGCTCTTCGTAAGTCTTAGAGAACACCAATATATCGTCTATATAATTTACTGTGAAAACATCTAACTTGTTTTTTCTTATCGCACCTGCTAGAACTCTTTGAAAAATAGCAGGAGCAGATTTCAATCCAAAGGGTAAACATTTCCACTGCCAGTGTCCGTGATGCGTCACAAAAGCCAACTTGTATCTATCCTTTGCACGCACCGGAATCGACCAAAACGCCGAATTAACATCCAATTTTGAAAAGAACTTACAATTTCTGGCGCGTATAGTAAGATCATCTATCCTTGGAAAGGGCTGACTCTCTGGCACTACTATTTTGTTGAGCTCTTTAAAATCAATACACAAGCGTGATCTTTTTCCTTCTTCTCTCTTAAAAACCATGGTTACAGGAGCTGCATAAGGACTGCTTGACTCCTCTATTAAATTTGCATTTAATAAATCTTCTACTTGTTTCTCAATTTCTAATTTATCTTGAAAAGAGCATCTATAAGGTTTCTTTGAAATATATCTATTTTCTGTCAGTTTCACTGTGGCTTCATAATCCTTTACTGTTCCTATATCAAATTTTGATTTGGCAAAAATTATCTCATTTTTTTTTTTATATTCTCCATTATATTAGTACTTATTTCATTAATGTTATTTTGCTTATCTAAATTTTTTTTTTTTTTTGTTTCTGTGATATAATCAAATTTTCATCCTGACAGAGCTTGAATTTTTTTATTGAGTCTAATCCTAATAGAAATTCACAATCAATGCCTTCCTTAACAATGAAAAACTGAAAATCCTCTTCTATATTACAAATTTTAATACGTATTGTTACAATCCCCTCCGTTTTCGCTGTTCCAGCTACACCTTTAATGGTATCTCTCCCACCTATTATTTGTTTAATATTTCTTTTATCATTCAAAAATGTACTACTAACCAGAGAGACATTGGATCCAGAGTCATATAAACCAATTGCTGGGCAACCATTTGCAGAAATCTTAATTTTAATAAGTGGGAGGACTATTCGTTTTTTGTCTCCTCATGGCTTGCTACTACTTCCTGTATTTCATTATTATTTATAACCTTGATATTTTCGTTTTTTAAGTTTTTAATTTGCCTATCTTTATTACGGCATGCACTTTCTAAGTGAAATCTAGTTTTGAAACCTAACCTATCGCAAATGCTACATGGTCTTTTTTCATTTAGAATTCTCTTGTTTACATTATCATTTTTCGATTCGTTAATCTTACCAAATTGTTTTAATTTTGACATTAAGTTTTCTATATTTATAATAGATTTTCTATCTAACTTATTTTGGATAAAATTTGGTAAGCTAATTACAATCATATTAATTTGTGTGTTTATAGACAAACTATCATCCGCTTCTAACAATAATCTTCTTTTCTTTAACGCATATTCTAAAAGCGAGCCATTATAAAACTTAAAGTTATAAGCATACGTTATGTCTGTCCAAGACTGTGCAGAGAAAATTTCAATAAAGGCGTTATTCCATGCCTCCCAATTTAGCAAAGAGTTCTGCTTGACAAATACATTATACCAATCTAATGCAGATTTCTCTAAAAACAATCTTAATACTTCAGCGTATTTATTTTGGGCAATCCCCACTCTGTTACACTCCTGTACAAATAATTTAATCCAAACACTCGCATTTATATTTTCACCGTTGAATTTTTCAATCACTATATCCTTTATCAGGGAGCTTGTTTTTCTTTCAAATGTTACTGCTGACTCTCTGTTTACATTTGACTCTTGCTCTGTGGTAACCTCTTCCAAATATTCGTCGTGTAACACAACATTACCTTCTGTGTCCAGATAAATATTCTCAAGTTCCTTAGATAGAGTCAGCATAACATTGCGAAATTTATTGCGAACTTTTAAACCTTTAACGACATTTTTCACAATTGGATTTTCAAAAAGATGTTTATGTTGAGCACTAGTCTGCTTATCTGCTGGAAACAAAAAACTTTCCTCTTGACCAAGCAGCTGAATTCTTTTTACTTTAACTACGGTGCTTCTCGTATCTGCACCAGCCTCCGAGACAAAATAAAACTTTGCTTTATTCTCCATTGTATTGATTTGTAAGTCGCTATTGATGGACTTAACTGGAGTGGAGGTTCGGTTTAAGAATCAACACGCATGATGCAGTAATCAACTGTAATAGTAGTGATATGTACACATTAACAAAGGCCCGAAATGTTACAGTAAGCGAGTAAACTTAAGACTAACCTGAATCAATACAATTGCCGATAGCAAACCTTTATCTACCTTCGTACGATAACATCAATGCTCTCAGCTCGGAGTCTAGTTACATACTGACTCTCACGCACGAGTCGACAAGCCGCGACCAAGCCAAGCTTGATAACCTTCAAGCTTACATACATTTTAATAGTACATTGATTACAGAATCATTTGGTACCAAACAGACACCAGCGTACAAATTTTTTAACTTGATATACATAAAATAAGGTTGCGTCGCATAGGGTCAGCGGTAAAAAAGTATCGATTTCTAATATTTTAAGACGAGCCAAAAATTCATCGATTATACATTTTAATAGTACATTGATTACAGAATCATTTGGTACTAAACAGACACCAGCGTACAAATTTTTTAACTTGATAAACATAAAATAAGGATGCGTCGCACAGGGTCCGCGTCAAAAAAGTATCAATTTCTAATATTTTAAGACGAGCCAAAAATTCATCGATTATACATTTTAATAGTACATTGATTACAGAATCTTTTGGTATCAAGCAGACAACAGCGTACAAACTTTTTCATTTGATATACATAAATTAAGGATGCGTCGCATAGGATCAGTGGCATAAATGTATTAATTTCTAATATTTTAAGACGAGCCAAAAATTCATCGATTATACATTTTAATAGTACATTGACTACAGAATTATTTGGTACCAAACAGACACCAGCGTACAAATTTTTTAACTTGATATACATAAAATAAGGTTGCGTCGCATAGGGTCAGCGGTAAAAAAGTATCGATTTCTAATATTTTAAGACGAGCCAAAAATTCATCGATTATACATTTTATAGTACATTGATTACAGAATCTTCTGGTACCTAGCAGACACCAGCGTACAAATTTTTTAATACGATAAACATAAAATAAGGATGCGTCGCACAAGGTCCGCGTCAAAAAAGTATTGATTTATAATATTTTAAGACGAGCCAAAAATTCATCGATTATACATTTTAATAGTACATTGATTACAGAATCATTTGGTACCAAGCAGACACCAGCGTACAAATGTTTTAACTTGATATACATAAAATAAGGTTGCGTCGCATAGGGTCAGCGGTAAAAAAGTATCGATTTCTAATATTTTAAGACGAGCCAAAAATTCATCGATTATACATTTTAATAGTACATTGATTACAGAATCTTTTGGTACCAAGTAGACAACAGCGTACAAACTTTTTCATTTGCTATACATAAATTAAAGATGCGTCGCATAGGATCAGCGGTAAAAAAAGTATCGATTTCTAATATTTTAAAACGAGCCAAAAATTCATCGATTAAACATTTTAATAGTACATTGATTACAGAATCTTTTGGTACCAAGCAGACAACAGCGTACAAACTTTTTCATTTGCTATACATAAATTAAGGATGCGTCGCATAGGATCAGTGGCATAAATGTATTAATTTCTAATATTTTAAGACGAGCCAAAAATTCATCGATTATACATTTTAATAGTACATTGATTACAGAATCATTTGGTACCAAACAGACACCAGCGTACAAATTTTTTAACTTGTTATACATAAAATAAGGTTGCGTCCCATAGGGTCCGCGTCAAAAAAGTATCAATTTCTAATATTTTAAGATGAGCCAAAAATTCATCGATTAAACATTTTAATAGTACATTGATTACAGAATCTTTTGGTACCAAGCAGACAACAGCGTACAAACTTTTTCATTTGCTATACATAAATTAAGGATGCGTCACATAGGATCAGTGGCATAAATGTATTAATTTCTAATATTTTAAGACGAGCCAAAAATTCATCGATTATACATTTTAATAGTACATTGACTACAGAATCATTTGGTACCAAACAGACACCAGCGTACAAATTTTTTAACTTGATATACATAAAATAAGGTTGCGTCGCATAGGGTCAGCGGTAAAAAAGTATCGATTTCTAATATTTTAAGACGAGCCAAAAATTCATCGATTATACATTTTAATAGTACATTGATTACAGAATCTTCTGGTACCTAGCAGACACCAGCGTACAAATTTTTTAATACGACATAAAATAAGGATGCGTCGCACAAGGTCCGCGTCAAAAAAGTATTGATTTATAATATTTTAAGACGAGCCAAAAATTCATCGATTATACATTTTAATAGTACATTGATTACAGAATCTTTTGGTACCAAGCAGACAACAGCATACAAACTTTTTCATTTGCTATACATAAATTAAGGATGCGTCGCATAGGATCAGTGGCATAAATGTATTAATTTCTAATATTTTAAGACGAGCCAAAAATTCATCGATTATACATTTTAATAGTACATTGATTACAGAATCATTTGGTACCAAGCAGACACCAGCGTACAAATGTTTTAACTTGATATACATAAAATAAGGTTGCGTCGCATAGGGTCAGCGGTAAAAAAGTATCGATTTCTAATATTTTAAGACGAGCCAAAAATTCATCGATTATACATTTTAATAGTACATTGATTACAGAATCTTTTGGTACCAAGTAGACAACAGCGTACAAACTTTTTCATTTGCTATACATAAATTAAAGATGCGTCGCATAGGATCAGCGGTAAAAAAGTATCGATTTCTAATATTTTAAAACGAGCCAAAAATTCATCGATTATACATTTTAATAGTACATTGATTACAGAATCATTTGGTACCAAACAGACACCAGCGTACAAATTTTTTAACTTGATAAACATAAAATAAGGATGCGTCGCACAGGGTCCGCGTCAAAAAAGTATCAATTTCTAATATTTTAAGACGAGCCAAAAATTCATCGATTATACATTTTAATAGTACTTTGATTACAGAATCATTTGGTACCAAACAGACACCAGCGTACAAATTTTTTAACTTGTTATACATAAAATAAGGTTGCGTCCCATAGGGTCCGCGTCAAAAAAGTATCAATTTCTAATATTTTAAGATGAGCCAAAAATTCATCGATTAAACATTTTAATAGTACATTGATTACAGAATCTTTTGGTACCAAGCAGACAACAGCGTACAAACTTTTTCATTTGCTATACATAAATTAAGGATGCGTCGCATAGGATCAGTGGCATAAATGTATTAATTTCTAATATTTTAAGACGAGCCAAAAATTCATCGATTATACATTTTAATAGTGCATTGATTACAGAATCATTTGGTACCAAACAGACACCAGCGTACAAATTTTTTAACTTGATATACATAAAATAAGGTTGCGTCGCATAGGGTCAGCGGTAAAAAAGTATCGATTTCTAATATTTTAAGACGAGCCAAAAATTCATCGATTATACATTTTAATAGTACATTGATTACAGAATCATTTGGTACCAAACAGACACAAGCGTACAGATTTTTTAACTTGATAAACATAAAATAAGGATGCGTCGCACATGGTCCGCGTCAAAAAAGTATTAATTTCTAATATTTTAAGACGAGCCAAAAATTCATCGATTATACATTTTAATAGTACATTGATTACAGAATCATTTGGTACCAAACAGACACCAGCGTACAAATTTTTTAACTTGTTATACATAAAATAAGGTTGCGTCCCACAGGGTCTGCGTCAAAAAAGTATCAATTTTTAATATTTTAAGACGAGCCAAAAATTCATCTATTATACATTTTAATAGTACATTGATTACAGAATCTTCTGGTACCATGCAGACACCAGCGTACACATTTTTTAATACGATAAACATAAAATAAGGATGCGTCGCACAAGGTCCGCGTCAAAAAAGTATCGATTTATAATATTTTAAGACGAGCCAAAAATTCATCGATTATACATTTTAATAGTACATTGATTACAGAATTTTCTGGTACCATGCAGACACCAGCGTACAAATTTTTTAATACGATAAACATAAAATAAGGATGCGTCGCACAGGTTCCGCGTCAAAAAAGTATCAATTTCTAATATTTTAAGACGAGCCAAAAATTCATCCATTATACATTTTAATAGTACATTGATTACAGAATCTTTTGGTACCAAGTAGACAACAGCGTACAAACTTTTTCATTTGCTATACATAAATTAAAGATGCGTCGCATAGGATCAGCGGTAAAAAAGTATCGATTTCTAATATTTTAAAACGAGCCAAAAATTCATCGATTATACATTTTAATAGTACATTGATTACAGAATCTTTTGTACCAAGCAGACAACAGCGTACAAACTTTTTCATTTGCTATACATAAATTAAGGATGCGTCGCATAGGGTCAGCGGTAAAAAAGTATCGATTTCTAATATTTTAAGACGAGCCAAAAATTCATCGATTATACATTTTAATAGTACATTGATTACAGAATCTTTTGGTACCAAGCAGACAACAGCGTACAAACTTTTTCATTTGCTATACATAAATTAAGGATGCATCGCATAGGGTCAGCGGTAAAAAAGTATCAATTTCTAATATTTTAAGACGAGCCAAAAATTCATCGATTATACATTTTAATAGTACATTGATTACAGAATCATTTGGTACCATGCAGACACCAGCGTACACATTTTTTAATACGATAAACATAAAATAAGGATGCGTCGCACAAGGTCCGCGTCAAAAAAGTATCGATTTATAATATTTTAAGACGAGCCAAAAATTCATCGATTATACATTTTAATAGTACATTGATTACAGAATTTTCTGGTACCATGCAGACACCAGCGTACAAATTTTTTAATACGATAAACATAAAATAAGGATGCGTCGCACAGGTTCCGCGTCAAAAAAGTATCAATTTCTAATATTTTAAGACGAGCCAAAAATTCATCCATTATACATTTTAATAGTACATTGATTACAGAATCTTTTGGTACCAAGTAGACAACAGCGTACAAACTTTTTCATTTGCTATACATAAATTAAAGATGCGTCGCATAGGATCGGCGGTAAAAAAGTATCGATTTCTAATATTTTAAAACGAGCCAAAAATTCATCGATTATACATTTTAATAGTACATTGATTACAGAATCATTTGGTACCAAACAGACACCAGCGTACAAATTTTTTAACTTGATAAACATAAAATAAGGATGCGTCGCACAGGGTCCGCGTCAAAAAAGTATCAATTTCTAATATTTTAAGACGAGCCAAAAATTCATCGATTATACATTTTAATAGTACATTGATTACAGAATCATTTGGTACCAAACAGACACCAGCGTACAAATTTTTTAACTTGATAAACATAAAATAAGGTTGCGTCCCACAGGGTCTGCGTCAAAAAAGTATGAATATCTAATATTTTAAGACGAGCCAAAAATTCATCGATTATACATTTTAATAGTACATTGATTACAGAATCTTTTGGTACCAAGCAGACAACAGCGTACAAACTTTTTCATTTGCTATACATAAATTAAGGATGCGTCGCATAGGATCAGTGGCATAAATGTATTAATTTCTAATATTTTAAGACGAGCCAAAAATTCATCGATTATACATTTTAATAGTACATTGATTACAGAATCATGTGGTACCAAACAGACACCAGCGTACAAATTTTTTAACTTGATATACATAAAATAAGGTTGCGTCGCATAGGGTCAGCGGTAAAAAAGTATCGATTTCTAATATTTTAAGACGAGCCAAAAATTCATCGATTATACATTTTAATAGTACATTGATTACAGAATCTTCTGGTACCTAGCAGACACCAGCGTACAAATTTTTTAATACGATAAACATAAAATAAGGATGCGTCGCACAAGGTCCGCGTCAAAAAAGTATTGATTTATAATATTTTAAGACGAGCCAAAAATTCATCGATTATACATTTTAATAGTACATTGATTACAGAATCTTTTGGTACCAAGCAGACAACAGCGTACAAACTTTTTCATTTGCTATACATAAATTAAGGATGCGTCGCATAGGGTCAGCGGTAAGAAAGTATCGATTTCTAATATTTTAAGACGAGCCAAAAATTCATCGATTATACATTTTAATAGTACATTGATTACAGAATCTTTTGGTACCAAGCAGACAACAGCGTACAAACTTTTTCATTTGCTATACATAAATTATGGATGCGTCGCATAGGGTCAGCGGTAAAAAAGTATCGATTTCTAATATTTTAAGACGAGCCAAAAATTCATCCATTATACATTTTAATAGTACATTGATTACAGAATCATTTGGTACCAAACAGACACCAGCGTACAGATTTTTTAACTTGATAAACATAAAATAAGGATGCGTCGCACATGGTCCGCGTCAAAAAAGTATCAATTTCTAATATTTTAAGACGAGCCAAAAATTCATTGATTATACATTTTAATAGTACATTGATTACAGAATCATTTGGTACCATGCAGACACCAGGGTACACATTTTTTAATACGATAAACATAAAATAAGGATGCGTCGCACAAGGTCCGCGTCAAAAAAGTATCGATTTATAATATTTTAAGACGAGCCAAAAATTCATCGATTATACATTTTAATAGTACATTGATTACAGAATTTTCTGGTACCATGCAGACACCAGCGTACAAATTTTTTAATACGATAAACATAAAATAAGGATGCGTCGCACAGGTTCCGCGTCAAAAAAGTATCAATTTCTAATATTTTAAGACGAGCCAAAAATTCATCCATTATACATTTTAATAGTACATTGATTACAGAATCTTTTGGTACCAAGTAGACAACAGCGTACAAACTTTTTCATTTGCTATACATAAATTAAAGATGCGTCGCATAGGATCGGCGGTAAAAAAATATCGATTTCTAATATTTTAAAACGAGCCAAAAATTCATCGATTATACATTTTAATAGTACATTGATTACAGAATCATTTGGTACCAAACAGACACCAGCGTACAAATTTTTTAACTTGATAAACATAAAATAAGGATGCGTCGCACAGGGTCCGCGTCAAAAAAGTATCAATTTCTAATATTTTAAGACGAGCCAAAAATTCATCGATTATACATTTTAATAGTACATTGATTACAGAATCATTTGGTACCAAACAGACACCAGCGTACAAATTTTTTAACTTGATAAACATAAAATAAGGTTGCGTCCCACAGGGTCTGCGTCAAAAAAGTATGAATATCTAATATTTTAAGACGAGCCAAAAATTCATCGATTATACATTTTAATAGTACATTGATTACAGAATCTTCTGGTACCATGCAGACACCAGCGTACAAATTTTTTAATACGATAAACATAAAATAAGTATGCGTCGCACAAGGTCCGCGTCAAAAAAGTATCGATTTATAATATTTTAAGACGAGCCAAAAATTCATCGATTATACATTTTAATAGTACATTGATTACAGAATCTTCTGGTACCATGCAGACACCAGCGTACAAATTTTTTAATACGATAAACATAAAATAAGGATGCGTCGCACAGGTTCCGCGTCAAAAAAGTATCAATTTCTAATATTTTAAGACGAGCCAAAAATTCATCCATTATACATTTTAATAGTACATTGATTACAGAATCTTTTGGTACCAAGTAGACAACAGCGTACAAACTTTTTCATTTGCTATACATAAATTAAAGATGCGTCGCATAGGATCAGCGGTAAAAAAGTATCGATTTCTAATATTTTAAGAGGAGCCAAAAATTCATCGATTATACATTTTAATAGTACATTGATTACAGAATCTTTTGGTACCAAGCAGACAACAGCGTACAAACTTTTTCATTTGCTATACATAAATTAAGGATGCGTCGCATAGGATCAGTGGCATAAATGTATTAATTTCTAATATTTTAAGACGAGCCAAAAATTCATCGATTATACATTTTAATAGTACATTGATTACAGAATCATGTGGTACCAAACAGACACCAGCGTACAAATTTTTTAACTTGATATACATAAAATAAGGTTGCGTCGCATAGGGTCAGCGGTAAAAAAGTATCGATTTCTAATATTTTAAGACGAGCCAAAAATTCATCGATTATACATTTTAATAGTACATTGATTACAGAATCTTCTGGTACCTAGCAGACACCAGCGTACAAATTTTTTAATACGATAAACATAAAATAAGGATGCGTCGCACAAGGTCCGCGTCAAAAAAGTATTGATTTATAATATTTTAAGACGAGCCAAAAATTCATCGATTATACATTTTAATAGTACATTGATTACAGAATCTTTTGGTACCAAGCAGACAACAGCATACAAACTTTTTCATTTGCTATACATAAATTAAGGATGCGTCGCATAGGATCAGTGGCATAAATGTATTAATTTCTAATATTTTAAGACGAGCCAAAAATTCATCGATTATACATTTTAATAGTACATTGATTACAGAATCATTTGGTACCAAGCAGACACCAGCGTACAAATGTTTTAACTTGATATACATAAAATAAGGTTGCGTCGCATAGGGTCAGCGGTAAAAAAGTATCGATTTCTAATATTTTAAGACGAGCCAAAAATTCATCGATTATACATTTTAATAGTACATTGATTACAGAATCATTTGGTACCAAACAGACACCAGCGTACAAATTTTTTAACTTGTTATACATAAAATAAGGTTGCGTCCCATAGGGTCCGCGTCAAAAAAGTATCAATTTCTAATATTTTAAGATGAGCCAAAAATTCATCGATTAAACATTTTAATAGTACATTGATTACAGAATCTTTTGGTACCAAGCAGACAACAGCGTACAAACTTTTTCATTTGCTATACATAAATTAAGGATGCGTCGCATAGGATCAGTGGCATAAATGTATTAATTTCTAATATTTTAAGACGAGCCAAAAATTCATCGATTATACATTTTAATAGTACATTGATTACAGAATTATTTGGTACCAAACAGACACCAGCGTACAAATTTTTTAACTTGATATACATAAAATAAGGTTGCGTCGCATAGGGTCAGCGATAAAAAAGTATCGATTTCTAATATTTTAAGACGAGCCAAAAATTCATCGATTATACATTTTAATAGTACATTGATTACAGAATCATTTGGTACTAAACAGACACCAGCGTACAAATTTTTTAACTTGATAAACATAAAATAAGGATGCGTCGCACAGGGTCCGCGTCAAAAAAGTATCAATTTCTAATATTTTAAGACGAGCCAAAAATTCATCGATTATACATTTTAATAGTACATTGATTACAGAATCTTTTGGTACCAAGCAGTCAACAGCGTACAAACTTTTTCATTTGATATACATAAATTAAGGATGCGTCGCATAGGATCAGTGGCATAAATGTATTAATTTCTAATATTTTAAGACGAGCCAAAAATTCATCGATTATACATTTTAATAGTACATTGACTACAGAATCATTTGGTACCAAACAGACACCAGCGTACAAATTTTTTAACTTGATATACATAAAATAAGGTTGCGTCGCATAGGGTCAGCGGTAAAAAAGTATCGATTTCTAATATTTTAAGACGAGCCAAAAATTCATCGATTATACATTTTAATAGTACATTGATTACAGAATCTTCTGGTACCTAGCAGACACCAGCGTACAAATTTTTTAATACGATAAACATAAAATAAGGATGCGTCGCACAAGGTCCGCGTCAAAAAAGTATTGATTTATAATATTTTAAGACGAACCAAAAATTCATCGATTATACATTTTAATAGTACATTGATTACAGAATCTTTTGGTACCAAGCAGACAACAGCATACAAACTTTTTCATTTGCTATACATAAATTAAGGATGCGTCGCATAGGATCAGTGGCATAAATGTATTAATTTCTAATATTTTAAGACGAGCCAAAAATTCATCGATTATACATTTTAATAGTACATTGATTACAGAATCATTTGGTACCAAGCAGACACCAGCGTACAAATGTTTTAACTTGATATACATAAAATAAGGTTGCGTCGCATAGGGTCAGCGGTAAAAAAGTATCGATTTCTAATATTTTAAGACGAGCCAAAAATTCATCGATTATACATTTTAATAGTACATTGATTACAGAATCTTTTGGTACCAAGTAGACAACAGCGTACAAACTTTTTCATTTGCTATACATAAATTAAAGATGCGTCGCATAGGATCAGCGGTAAAAAAGTATCGATTTCTAATATTTTAAAACGAGCCAAAAATTCATCGATTATACATTTTAATAGTACATTGATTACAGAATCATTTGGTACCAAACAGACACCAGCGTACAAATTTTTTAACTTGATAAACATAAAATAAGGATGCGTCGCACAGGGTCCGCGTCAAAAAAGTATCAATTTCTAATATTTTAAGACGAGCCAAAAATTCATCGATTATACATTTTAATAGTACATTGATTACAGAATCATTTGGTACCAAACAGACACCAGCGTACAAATTTTTTAACTTGTTATACATAAAATAAGGTTGCGTCCCATAGGGTCCGCGTCAAAAAAGTATCAATTTCTAATATTTTAAGATGAGCCAAAAATTCATCGATTAAACATTTTAATAGTACATTGATTACAGAATCTTTTGGTACCAAGCAGACAACAGCGTACAAACTTTTTCATTTGCTATACATAAATTAAGGATGCGTCGCATAGGATCAGTGGCATAAATGTATTAATTTCTAATATTTTAAGACGAGCCAAAAATTCATCGATTATACATTTTAATAGTACATTGATTACAGAATCATTTGGTACCAAACAAACACCAGCGTACAAATTTTTTAACTTGATATACATAAAATAAGGTTGCGTCGCATAGGGTCAGCGGTAAAAAAGTATCGATTTCTAATATTTTAAGACGAGCCAAAAATTCATCGATTATACATTTTAATAGTACATTGATTACAGAATCATTTGGTACCAAACAGACACCAGCGTACAAATTTTTTAACTTGATAAACATAAAATAAGGATGCGTCGCACAGGGTCCGCGTCAAAAAAGTATCAATTTCTAATATTTTAAGACGAGCCAAAAATTAATCGATTATACATTTTAATAGTACATTGATTACAGAATCTTCTGGTACCATGCAGACACCAGCGTACAAATTTTTTAACTTGATAAACATAAAATAAGGTTGCGTCCCACAAGGTCCGCGTCAAAAAAGTATCGATTTATAATATTTTAAGACGAGCCAAAAATTCATCGATTATACATTTTAATAGTATTGATTACAGAATCTTCTGGTACCATGCAGACACCAGCGTACAAATTTTTTAATACGATAAACATAAAATAAGGATGCGTCGCACAGGTTCCGCGTCAAAAAAGTATCAATTTCTAATATTTTAAGACGAGCCAAAAATTCATCCATTATACATTTTAATAGTACATTGATTACAGAATCTTTTGGTACCAAGTAGACAACAGCGTACAAACTTTTTCATTTGCTATACATAAATTAAAGATGCGTCGCATAGGATCAGCGGTAAAAAAGTATCGATTTCTAATATTTTAAGAGGAGCCAAAAATTCATCGATTATACATTTTAATAGTACATTGATTACAGAATCTTTTGGTACCAAGCAGACAACAGCGTACAAACTTTTTCATTTGCTATACATAAATTAAGGATGCGTCGCATAGGATCAATGGCATAAATGTATTAATTTCTAATATTTTAAGACGAGCCAAAAATTCATCGATTATACATTTTAATAGTACATTGATTACAGAATCATGTGGTACCAAACAGACACCAGCGTACAAATTTTTTAACTTGATATACATAAAATAAGGTTGCGTCGCATAGGGTCAGCGGTAAAAAAGTATCGATTTCTAATATTTTAAGACGAGCCAAAAATTCATCGATTATACATTTTAATAGTACATTGATTACAGAATCTTCTGGTACCTAGCAGACACCAGCGTACAAATTTTTTAATACGATAAACATAAAATAAGGATGCGTCGCACAAGGTCCGCGTCAAAAAAGTATTGATTTATAATATTTTAAGACGAGCCAAAAATTCATCGATTATACATTTTAATAGTACATTGATTACAGAATCTTTTGGTACATAGCAGACAACAGCATACAAACTTTTTCATTTGCTATACATAAATTAAGGATGCGTCGCATAGGATCAGTGGCATAAATGTATTAATTTCTAGTATTTTAAGACGAGCCAAAAATTCATCGATTATACATTTTAATAGTACATTGATTACAGAATCATTTGGTACCAAGCAGACACCAGCGTACAAATGTTTTAACTTGATATACATAAAATAAGGTTGCGTCGCATAGGGTCAGCGGTAAAAAAGTATCGATTTCTAATATTTTAAGACGAGCCAAAAATTCATCGATTATACATTTTAATAGTACATTGATTACAGAATCTTTTGTACCAAGCAGACAACAGCGTACAAACTTTTTCATTTGCTATACATAAATTAAGGATGCGTCGCATAGGGTCAGCGGTAAAAAAGTATCGATTTCTAATATTTTAAGACGAGCCAAAAATTCATCGATTATACATTTTAATAGTACATTGATTACAGAATCTTCTGGTACCATGCAGACACCAGCGTACAAATTTTTTAATACGATAAACATAAAATAAGGATGCGTCGCACAGGTTCCGCGTCAAAAAAGTATCAATTTCTAATATTTTAAGACGAGCCAAAAATTCATCCATTATACATTTTAATAGTACATTGATTACAGAATCTTTTGGTACCAAGCAGACAACAGCATACAAACTTTTTCATTTGCTATACATAAATTACGGATGCGTCGCATAGGATCAGTGGCATAAATGTATTAATTTCTAATATTTTAAGACGAGCCAAAAATTCATCGATTATACATTTTAATAGTACATTGATTACAGAATCATTTGGTACCAAGCAGACACCAGCGTACAAATGTTTTAACTTGATATACATAAAATAAGGTTGCGTCGCATAGGGTCAGCGGTAAAAAAGTATCGATTTCTAATATTTTAAGACGAGCCAAAAATTCATCGATTATACATTTTAATAGTACATTGATTACAGAATCTTTTGTACCAAGCAGACAACAGCGTACAAACTTTTTCATTTGCTATACATAAATTAAGGATGCGTCGCATAGGGTCAGCGGTAAAAAAGTATCGATTTCTAATATTTTAAGACGAGCCAAAAATTCATCGATTATACATTTTAATAGTACATTGATTACAGAATCTTTTGGTACCAAGCAGACAACAGCGTACAAACTTTTTCATTTGCTATACATAAATTAAGGATGCGTCGCATAGGGTCAGCGGTAAAAAAGTATCGATTTCTAATATTTTAAGACGAGCCAAAAATTCATCGATTATACATTTTAATAGTACATTGATTACAGAATCTTTTGGTACCAAGCAGACAACAGCGTACAAACTTTTTCATTTGCTATACATAAATTAAGGATGCGTCGCATAGGGTCAGCGATAAAAAAGTATCGATTTCTAATATTTTAAGACGAGCCAAAAATTCATCGATTATACATTTTAATAGTACATTGATTACAGAATCTTTTGGTACCAAGCAGACAACAGCGTACAAACTTTTTCATTTGCTATACATAAATTAAGGATGCGTCGCATAGGGTCAGCGGTAAGAAAGTATCGATTTCTAATATTTTAAGACGAGCCAAAAATTCATCGATTATACATTTTAATAGTACATTGATTACAGAATCTTTTGGTACCAAGCAGACAACAGCGTACAAACTTTTTCATTTGCTATACATAAATTAAGGATGCGTCGCATAGGGTCAGCGGTAAAAAAGTATCGATTTCTAATATTTTAAGACGAGCCAAAAATTCATCGATTATACATTTTAATAGTACATTGATTACAGAATCATTTGGTTCCAAACAGACACCAGCGTACAGATTTTTTAACTTGATAAACATAAAATAAGGATGCGTCGCACATGGTCCGCGTCAAAAAAGTATCAATTTCTAATATTTTAAGACGAGCCAAAAATTCATCGATTATACATTTTAATAGTACATTGATTACAGAATCATTTGGTACCAAACAGACACCAGCGTACAAATTTTTTAACTTGTTATACATAAAATAAGGTTGCGAGTAGGTATACTATGAGAGTTCTAACCCATGGGGCTCTGAGGGGGGTGCGGGGCGCGGGGGGTTCTCCGTGGCGAGGGGTATGACATCACGCGGGGTGGGGGTATCTCGTGGGCGCGGGGGCTGACGTCACGCGGGTGGAGGGGGATGTTTCGACAAAGGAGGGGGAGTTTTCTGAGTGCAATATTTGTAGATGGTATCTTTACGACTTTTTTATGAGGGGTCTTAGACATTTTCCCAAAAAGAACAAGCGCCGATGATTAACAATTTTGTACCCTCGTTAATATAATTTTATTACGGAAGCGCCGATGTCCGGCTGCTCGTCAACGGAGCGTTCTAGAGTTCATTAAAACTATGTTTTTCATTTTATGGACATTTTATCATTAGGAAAGGAATGAAGATTTTAAGCCGACGCTGCGACGAACATGTCTAAACGTGATTTAATAGGCCTCTACCTATTTGCGTTGACGTTCGGCAGCTTGTACCCTCGCGGAAAATCTCCCATAAAAACGAGAGCGAAACATCTTCCTTAATATTTTTTAAGGAAGAATGCAACGTATCGGCGCCAACGTTCGGCAGCTTGTGTCCTTACTCCTCTATCCATAAAACCGATATCTCGGGAAACTATCTTTTGAGATACGCCAAATGTTAGAAAAGAAGATAGAATTAGGTGAAATATATATAAGGAGGATGAGAGCGCGTCAAACCATAGTACGATTTGAAAGCGCATAGATGCAGCGGTGAAAAAAGTTTAGTGGTTACTTTCTTGTATTAGAAGTGTTAGTGGTATAATAGTGAATAAAAGAAATAATGGAAAACATCGAGCAGAACGAACGCGACCTGTTGGAGCGGTCCCGCCAAGTCACCACCTTGGGCGAATATTTTGAATGGGCGCTGCTCTGCGAGGAATTTATCAATTTGCTCGAAGAACGCAGTCGTGTCAAGCGTCCGCGACTCTCGATTGGATATAGACAATCTTTGGTTGCTAGAATCGCGCGACTCGAGGGTGCAAAGACTCGATTGCAGAGACAGTTTATACCCAGTGGTGGTAATTACAGTGGCGATAATAACACGGGAAGACTCGTTTGGCGAGAGATCGATACCGCGTTCGAAAATCGGATATTGACAGGTGCGGTGATTAACGCAGACTATATCGAACCGCGACAATTTTTGGAAGACGCTAGTAGTGTAGTTCTCGAGCAAGTGCAAGATGTTATAAAAATACACAACTGTGCAAAAGTAAATACCGTGTTCAACGGTGAGTTTGTGACAGGTGATATGCGCTCCAACAAAAGCATTAACACGCGAAATTATGAACTCTTTCGCACGTCCGATTTACACGAGTGGTATGAGCGGCATGTCATCGAATCCACATTGGCGTCTCTCGAAGAGTTTCAGGAACGTGATAGCGGATGGGCATTGTCACGAATCCTTGATCTTACGGTCAACGTCAACAAGTGCAATCCTATGCGTGCTGGGTGTTATTTAAACTTGCCGCGAGAAATTGTGACGAAGAGAGCAGTGGTGAACGTGCAGTCTAAAGACAATGCATGTTTCGCATGGTCAGTGGTGGCCGCTCTGCATCCAGTTGCAAAATATAGTGAGAGAACATCGTCATATCCACACTATACGACAGTGTTAAATCTTCAGGACATTGAGTTTCCGATGACGTTAAACCAAATTAAAAAGTTTGAACTGGCAAATAACATCTCAATCAACGTCTACGGCATTGAGAGGAAGAAGGAATTATCTATTCTTCCGATACAGCTCACCGATCGGAAGAGAGAAAAACATGTAAATATGCTGTATGTGGAGGAGGACGACAGCGTTGGGCATTTCGCGTATATAAAAAATCTATCTCGGCTTGTCAGCACGCAACTGAGCAAACACAATGGTCAAAAATATATCTGCGATCGGTATGTATATTTATTGCAAACTATATAATAATTTTAAATAAAATTGTAAATAAAATTGTAATTTTTTTTTTCACAGATGCTTGCACTTCTTTAATTTGAGCGAAAAATTGGAGGCTCACATTGCGGACTGTCGAGAAATGAACGACTGCGCTATCCGATTACCAAGCGATAAAGACAAGTGGCTCGACTTCGACAACTACAACAGAAAGGAGCGATTTCCCTTCGTGGTGTACGCCGACTTGGAGTGTGTGCTGAAGAAGACGCCGGAACATGCGTCATACTCCCAACATCACGAGGTATTTAGCGTTGGGTATTACGTGCAATGTTCGTACGACAACTCGTTATCCGCGTATAATTCTCGCCGTAGTATCGATTGCGTTTCATGGTTCGCCGAAGAACTTAAAAATTTAGCGCATCGTGTAAAGGGTATTTTGTCTGATAATGTCCCCATGACAAAATTAACGCAAGATGAATGGGAAAAATTTCATAGCGCCACGCATTGTCATATATGCGAAAAACCGTTTGGGCCGGATGATACACGCGTACGCGATCATTGTCATCTGACCGGGCGATACAGGGGTTCCGCGCACTCAAACTGTAATCTAAACTACAAAGACTCTTATGTCATTCCTGTAGTTTTCCATAATCTATCCGGCTATGACGCACATTTCATCATAAAAGAAATAGCTACCGCGTATAAAGGACGCGTAGATGTGCTTCCAATAACAAAAGAAAAATACATTTCATTTACGAAGACTGTCAATAGTACCGACGACGACAAAGATTGGAAAACTTTCGTGAAATTACGATTCATCGATTCATACAAATTTCTCAGTGCTAGTCTTGACAAATTGGCATCTTTTTTGAATAAGGATAAGTTAAAAATTTTGCGTTCCAATTTTTCCGCATTATCCACCAACAATTTTGAATTATTAATGCGAAAAGGTGTCTTTCCGTACGAGTACATTGACTGCGTGGACAGGCTGCAGGACACGCGTTTACCACCACGCGAATCGTTTTACAGTTCTTTAACCAGTGACACTGTATCCGAGAACGACTACGCACATGCCGTCAACGTGTGGCAGCAGTTCTCCATTCAAACCTTGGGTGAATACAGCGATCTGTACTTAAAAACTGATGTCTTGTTGTTGGCAGATATATTTGAAAACTTTCGCGACACTTGCATCGCGAGTTACGGACTCGATCCTGCGTATTATTATACTCTTCCTGGGTATACATGGGACGCGATGCTAAAACATACACGCGTAAATTTCGAACTGCTTACCGATATCGATATGGTTATGTTTATTGAACGGGGTATACGCGGTGGTCTAAGTCAATATTCAGGAAGATACGCCCATGCTAATAACAAGTACATGCAATCGTATGATCCGTCGAAACCATCATCATATTTAATGTATTTAGATGTAAATAATTTGTATGGATGGGCAATGTGTCAACCACTACCTTATGCCGATTTTCGATGGGTCGACGATGTATCTAATTTTGACATCTCGTCAATAGCGCTCGATTCACCTACAGGCTATATCCTCGAAGTAGATTTAGAATATCCGCAACATCTTCACGACATGCACACTGACCTACCGTTTTGCCCGACGCGCGACAAGCCGCCCGGCAAGCGGGAAGATAAGCTTCTCGCAACGCTATATGATAAGAAGCGTTATGTCATACACTACCGCAACCTGCAACAGTGCACGCGTCACGGCCTTCGCGTTACAAAAATACATCGCGTATTACAATTCACTCAATCCGCATGGCTCCGCGATTACATTGAACTAAATACAAAATTTAGAACACATGCGAAAAATGATTTTGAGAAAAATTTGTACAAATTGATGAACAACGCGGTATTTGGCAAAACGATGGAAAACGTTCGAAATCATGTAGATGTAAAATTATTGACAAAGTGGGACGGACGATACGGTGCAGAGGCGATGATTGCTAAACCAAATTTTCACAGTAGAAGCATCTTTTCGGAAAATTTAATTGCCGTAGAATTACGTAAACTCGAAGTAAAATTTAACAAACCAATCTATGTTGGTATGTGTATACTCGACATATCGAAAGTGTGTCTGTACGAATTTCACTACGAGTACATGTCACCGCTCTATCGTGAAAGATGCCGAATAATGTACACTGACACCGACAGTTTAATATACCATATTAAATGCGAAGACGTGTATGAAAATATGAAACACGATATCGCTAGATTCGATACGAGCGATTATCCAATTGACAACGCGTACGGTATAGCGCATGCAAACAAAAAGGTGCCAGGCTTGATGAAAGACGAGAATAACGGTGCAATAATGACCGAATTCGTCGGGCTCAGAGCAAAAATGTACGCTTTGCGAGTGGATGGTAAGATAGATACAAAAAAGGTTAAAGGTGTCAAAAGTAACGTTGTCGCGAGAACGATAACATTCGACGATTATACGCGGTGCCTGAACGACGAGATTGAAATGACACGTAGTCAGTCATGTATTAGGTCGAAATTGCATGAAGTATACACCATCTGCGAGACAAAAATTGCTCTAAGTCCGTACGACGATAAGCGGTATATCATACCTGATTCGACCGACACATTACCATGGGGACATTATCAGATACCCTTATAAAATATAATGTAATATAATGTATGTGCGATATAATGTTATGTAACATATGTGTATGTATTTCATATATTGGAACGGAAAGGATGTATTAATAAAGATTTTGTATTTCACATATTTCATGTATATTGTAATATTTCAAATACTTTTATTTGTTGTACACATTATATATTTTTTAATTTTTGAGTAATTAATAAATACAATTTGTATGAATTAAATTGCATTGTCCTTATGTATCCAAGAGTTGTGCGAATTGTCAAATCCCAGCCATTTTACGTAAACCTCGTCACCCCTCCTGCGCAGTACTTTCTCCACGAGATATACGTCCGGATAATTCGCGCTATGCAACTCGTGCTCGTAAAACGCTCCAGCGACAGATGTTTTGCGATAGTCCTCGAGTAGATAGGTTACGGGATTAGTACGCTGCACTTTAACAATTTTAAACACTTCGGTTGTCCAATTTGGTGTGTAACCCTTCTCAAAAAGTTTCTTGTACTTGCTAACGCGTACCGGGTCACCTACTTTGAACTTTGCCGGAGCGGCAATCTTTATGTTACTATATACCGTTTTTAAAAGTTTATCAGCGATCGCGGGGGTGACGTCGACGGGTCGCATGCCGATCGTTCGATGCTTGCGCGCGTTGTAATCCGATACGAGTTCCGCCAACGCGTCGATCCACTTGTAAGTTCCGTTCAGCGTAAACATCTTCCACATGTCGTTCTTCAGCGTGCGATTGAATCGCTCCACAACCGATGCCTTCAATACCGAATATGTAGAATAGTGATTGATGTTATGTTTCCGTATAAGCCGTTGCACGTCGACGTTATAAAATTCTTTCCCCATATCGGTTTGCATGTTTCTCGGGCATCTCTTGCTATCTCGAATTATCTCGGCGATAGCGTCAGCCGTCTCGCTTCCACCTTTACTCTTGAGTGGTATGGCCCACGCGTACTTGCTCAACACATCGATGACGGTGAGTATGTAGTGGTAACCTCTGTTGAAACGAGAGTACGGACGCATCTCGACGATGTCAGCTTGCCACAGGTCATCGTATCCCCGCACTATGACGTGTCTTCGGGGAAAATTTTTCCTTGCCGGCGCGTGCAGTTCGTTCACCAACTGCCGTTTCTCCAAACTATGTTGTTTCATCGCTTCGTCGGTTTTTCTCGATCGCCGTTTGTCGCTCGTTTTATGATTCATTTTCGTTTGTCGTTCTTCAATAGCCGTTCGTAGCCGTTCCTGACCCGTTCTTGAGCCGTTCGTAGCCGTTCCTAACCCGTTCTTGAGCCGTTCCTGACCCGTTCGTAGCCGTTCCTGACCCGTTCGTAGCCGTTCCTGACCCGTTCGTAGCCGTTCTTGACCCGTTCGTAGCCGTTCCTGACCCGTTCTTGAGCCGTTCCTGACCCGTTCTTGAGCCGTTCTTGAGCCGTTCTTGTGTTGTTTACTTCCGTTCTTGACCCATTCGAAAATCGTTCTTGATTCGTTCGCTGCCTTGTTCACAGTCGTTTCTAACCCGTTCGTAGCCTTTCCTGACCCGTTCACAGCCGTTACTGACCCGTTCGCAGCCCTGCTTGAGTTGTTTGTAGCCTTGCATGTAGCCTTTAAAGACTTGTTCGTAGCCTCGTTCGCAGCCCTGCTTGAGTTGTTGGTAGCCTCGTTCGCTGTTGCTAGGCCGTTCATAGCCTCGTTCGCAGCTGTTGCTAGGCCGTTCACTACCACTCATTGTAGTTAGATAGTAGTTCGATAATCCTTCGTAGCTGTTCGATAATTGTTCGTAGCCGTTCGATAACCCTTCGTAGATGTTCGATAACCGCTCGATAGCCGCTCCTAACCCGTTCACTGCTGCTCATTCAGGTTGATAGCCGTTTCTGAGTTAGCGTTAGCCGCGCGTTGAAGTTCGTTTATCACAATCTGTATTGCCTGCACATCCTTCTCGAACAAAGTCAGCTTCTCATCTGATTCTTTCTGTTGATTCATCAATCTTTTAACGCAGGATTCCACATACAGTTTGTTGACGGCATCGGTGTCAGCCTCAGGTTGCGCTACACGACGAATCTTCCTCGACCTTGCGTCATAGTCCGTAACGACGCGACACAGAGCGTTTTCGTGCACATAACTTTTCACCAATCTATCCCAAGAACCGCTTGTGCCGGTTGCATCATTTCTTGGTTCGAATAATCCAAATTTGTTGATAGGCATTTTTTTCCACCGATGAGTGACGCTGATCGACTGATTAGATTTGTCGAGACACCATTCAATTTATAATAATGCCTGCTTCGCGAAGTTCCTCGATGATCGACAGGATCTCATTGTCGTGAGCGTTGTGGCCAGCTCGGCGCGAAGCGTCCAGCAATCGTACCCGATCTACTAGCTCGTTGGGGTCATCCCAGTGTATGTAATCGATCTTATTGTCGGTTAGCGCCATCGCGTGAGGCATGAATACTCCCTTTCCAGATTTTTTCTTTTCAATCGATATCAATGGTGCGATTATATGTTTGTACTTGTATCCCCTGTTGCTTCGTAATTGGCCTTGTGTGTCATAATTGCGTTTATGCGCGTTCGTCGCCAATAATATACTCTTGTATTTACGCATATCATCCTCCGTGTAAATGTCATCATCGGGAATTCTCTTGAAGATCAATTCGTATAATCCTGGTGTACCAATGTACCTCACTTCATCTATAATTATAGAGTCATATTTGTCAATGTCGAATCGTTTGTTACCGAGACGCATTTCATCCTTGTCGAAATAGACACCGTACACGTGATCGATTTTCCTTTCTTTGTCGCCACCGAGGAGAGTGCTCATGTACTCTTGTCCCAGTGGTCCCAAGTGCTTTCGCAACATTTCTTGACCTTCCAGCGTTTGTAATGTGTTTCGAACAAACGATGTTTCGAGCGTGCTGCCCGAGGTTTCGAAAACATTTTCGTTTGCGAGTGTTTCGGGTATCATAGGTTGTACGATTCTCGTTGTCGCGAACGGTGTAGAGCTTATCATCGGTTCATCCAATAAAGCATTCGATGTACGCGGTGTCGATGAGCGATTCGGGTTTGACCGTTTCCTCTTTTTCGGTGTCGCATCATCCTTCTCCTCTTCCTCCTCTTCCTCCTCCTCCTCCTTGTACCGCTTGATGGGTAAGATTTTAATCTTTGCGGTACTTTCCGGCTCGTTTTTCACCGCGATCGAGTTGTCGACAATCTTTTGTAGCGGCTCAATAATAGGTCTAAAATGGGTCTTGACCGCGATATCGTCATCGATCTTACCGGTCTTCAAAGCGCGATGTTTCTTGCGGATTGCTTCACTCGTTTTCGCAATCTCCTTCGCAATCTTTTCACGTTCGCGAATATTATCGTTCTCAGCCATGTCGGTAGAGTGTCGAACGCTCGTGTTTCACCTCTCTCGACAGAACATCGGCAACGACTAATTGTTTTGCGGTATCGCGAACACGTTAAATCCGTTTCTGTATCGACCGTTCGTAAGCGAGCTATCCTTATCTATCACTAGAAATCCATACTTTTGCTGCCAACAAGTACGACATAATTCACTGAAATCCTCGTATGACATGTCAGTATTCACGTGATCATTGTACACATGTTTCAAGTTGGTACCGTCCTGTTTAAACAAGATTAACAGGTTTGCGTTGTCGCGTATAAGATGTTTCGGTATTCTTGCGTATGTCTGACAGAGATAGAAGCAGTCGACGTTCGAGTGGCGTCCCATTGAAAAGTATTCTCTTATCGTATTTTGTTTGTCACACGCCACGTCATCGAAAACGAAAATCGAGTTTGGACATGCTTCGCTCGGTGGAATGACGTCACTGTTATTGGAGAATGTAAAATAGCCGATTTCATCGATCGACGTCAACAAATTCTCCAGATACTGATATTTTGGCTGTTGCAGTGACTTTGAGTACACGTACACGTTTTCAAAGCGGACGCCGTGCGGGCTTTCTATCAAACTAATCAACACGTTAGTTTTACCGCAATTCGAGGGGCCGCAAACGATCGCGCGTATAGTAGTCGGCAGTATCGTACCGTGTCTACGCATCTCCGCGTTGTCCCCCATCGATCGTAATCTGGCGTCGTAATTCGTCACGCGTATCGCGAAAGGTTGTCGCACGAATCTCATTTTCCCACTCCCCGATTGAATCGAACGCTTGCCTATTTATAGCTGCGCGGAACCACGAATCGCTCAGTAACGAAAAAATGTTTGTCTTGCTATCAAGTCCTTACGATATTTGTAATTTGAGCGCCGAACAGCTACAATTTGTGTCGAAAACAGTTTTATTGCGAATGTGTGGCAATTACGTCCACTGCGTGTGGGACAAGCTTCCGGAACATATAAAGGCGGATTTGGAGGTTCAAACTTATCGCCGCTGTTTCGAACATTACAATCGACCGTGGCAGCAGACGCACATCGACGGTCCAGCGCCGATGATAAAGGATTGCAGCGAATGTCAACGAAAATAGGTAGAGGCCTATTAAATCTCGCGATAAACGCACTTCCGATCGAATTCCATATCCCCGGCTATCAGTTTTGCGGTCCGGGCACGCGACTACAAAAGCGATTAGCCAGAGGCGATCGAGGTATCAACCCATTGGACGCAGCGTGCCGTGAACACGATATAGCGTACTCTCGAAGCAACGATCTCATCGAGAGACACGCGGCAGATAGGATACTCGCCAAGGAAGCGCAAACTCGCATCGTTGCGAGAGATTCGACTCTCGGTGAGAGAGCCGCCGCCACAGCTGTCTGGGCAGCGATGAAAGCCAAGACGAAGTTCGGTATGGGCCTGAAGACGACAAAGACGAAGACGAAGAAAAAGATGGCGAAGAAGCGAATACTTCCGGTAGCGAAACGTGGGGGTGTATTGCCGATTCTACCAATGTTGGGCGCGCTCGGATCTCTGGTCGGTGGAGCGGCTGGTGTAGCAAAGATGGTGAACGACGGAAAAGCCGCACAACGTCAGTTGCAAGAGATGCTACGTCACAATCGCGCCATGGAAGGTCACGGATTGTATCTCGCTCCATACAAACGCGGACGAGGAGTTTCAACGAGAAAAAAGGGGAAAAAAAAACGTCAAAGAGACGCTAAAAATGCCACAGGGCGTAACTACCAACATACAATTGCTACAACTGGCAAAACGTATGCACATTCCGTATTTTAGAGGTGTTTTCATGCGTGATTCATTACCGATCGGTGGTATATATCGAAACGAGAGCGGCATCGTAAATTTGGATAACGCTAAAGGATCGGGTACTCATTGGGTAGCGTATGCAAAGAGGGGGAATCGCGCTATATATTTTGACAGTTTCGGCAATCTTCGACCGCCGAATGAATTGGTGCGATATTTAAATGTGACAAAGATACAATACAATTACGCACCTGTTCAAACTTACAATCAAAGCATCTGTGGACAATTGTGCTTACAGTTTCTCCGAGCGGTCGATGCATGTGAATTTAAAGACTGACATCGCGCTATTTAACTCAGTATTCATTAAACAGTTTTGCCGATATGTCTATGACATTCACACTGACCGGGAAGAGTAGTGTTCTCGCGGCAAACTACTTTCCCGCCGTAGATTTGAGCGACGATGAATACGAGCTAGGTCTAGCGGATTTTGAGACTTATCACACGATATCGAACGTGAATTCCTCGAATAATAAATTTTACTTTGGCAAAGATGACGCGGAAATTACGATTCCCGAGGGATCGTACGAGCTGCAAGCGATACATGAGTTTTTGAAACATGCAATTTTACGAAAACGTCCGCGACACGCTGTTCATGACGATGATAAAAAACACGCTGACACCACGCATATTCGGACGAATGACGACGGTGACTTTGAAGATGGAGAATATCCAATAGTGCTCCGCGCTAATTATAATACGATGAGGAGCGAGATCAAATGCGCCTACAGAATGAATTTTAGCAAGCCTAACAACATTGGATCGCTGCTGGGATTCTCGAACCGTATACTGCAGCCGCGAAAATGGTATAAGTCGGACATGCCGATTAATATTATCAACGTGAACATTATCCGCGTAGAATGTAATGTGACCGCGGGCGCGTACAGCAACGGCAAACTCGTTCATACGATACATGAATTTTCACCGAGAGTACCACCAGGATATAAGATATCGGAAACACCGGCGCACATCATTTACTTGCCGATCATCGTGCGGAGCATTACGGATTTAACGTTACGCGTTGTCGACCAGGACAGACGATTGCTCGATTTTCGAGGAGAAGAGATCACCATTAGATTGCACGTACGACGACGACAGCGATAACGTACGTGTGTGGCGTATGAGATGCTCGTGTTGAACGGATCGAAAGATACGAGAGATAACACAATCTTTACGGAGCCAGCGACAGCAACAACAACAACGTCGACATTCACTAATATCCAATCATCCGGTTGCAGTAAGAAAAAGAAACTGAACGCATCAAACGTTGCGTTTTTACAATCTTTGGGATTCGCGGTGCGAAACATCTGAACAATGACCGACATCCTCAACATTGGAGACGAGCCAATCTTCGACGATCGCATCGTCAAGATCGAGACTCACACGTACAACCCGTTCGCTAACACAACATTCGGACACAGTGATGAGATAAGAATACCCATACAACAACAGGATCTGTATACGTTGCCGTATGAAAGTTTCCTATACATCGAGGGAGAACTAAAGATAAATAAACCAGCCGAAGGATCTGCTGTGATACTGGGAAATAATTGTGTCGCATTCATGTTCGATGAGATTCGATACGAACTCGATGGCGTGGAGATTGATCGCAATAGAAACGTGGGAATAACAAGTTTGCTCAAAAACTATGTAACGATATCATCCGATAGAAGCGTGATTATGAGAAACGCCGGCTGGACTGATCCGACTACTGCGAATGGAAACTTCAATTTTTGCGTACCGCTCTACATGTTATTGGGATTTTGCGAGGATTACAGACGAGTGGTGATGAACGCTCGTCATGAGTTAATCTTAATACGATCGCGCAACGACAACAATTGTCTGATTGGAGATTCGACGCTGGAGCCTGTGATCAACATATTCAAGATACAATGGCGAATGCCGCATGTGTTGTTGAGCGAGATTAAGAAGCTGTCGATGCTGCGCGCTCTGGAAAGCGGACATTACCTCAGCATGGGTTTTCGCTCGTGGGATCTGTATGAGTATCCGCTATTGCAGCGTACAACCAAGCATTCATGGGCCATTAAGACAGCGACTCAGCTGGAGAAGCCACGATATGTTATCTTCGCTCTGCAGACAGGTCGGAAAAACATCATATCTGAGGATATGAGTCGATTCGACGATTGCAAGATGACCAATGTGAAACTCTATCTGAACTCGGAATGTTATCCGTACGACGATATGAATCTGGATTTCGATAAAAACAGATGGTCGATTCTGTACGATACGTATGCGCGTTTCTGCAAGAACTATTATGGATACGAGTATCTCGAGCCGAGTCTCACCGTCTCAATGTTTCTACGTAACGGTCCGTTCGTGATCATCGATTGTTCTCGACAAAACGAATCGGTCAAGAGCGCAACCGTGGATGTGAGATTGGAATTCGAGTGTAAGGAGAATGTGCCGATGAATACCACTGCGTACTGTCTCATCATACATGATCGCGTGATCCAGTACAACCCGTTGACCAACGTTGTGCGCAAAATCACCTAAACACACCAACAATTTAGAGAGAGGGGGAAGCATAGCAGAATATAAATCAAAGTGTTATGAGATAGTTGCCATTCTTCTTTTTAACTGATACATCGAAGAGAGAGATCTCGTCATGTCCGTACCAACGTTTGTGGATCTACAGGGGTTTATCCTCAATAAACAATTCATTGTAAAGGAAGCGGCAATCCTGAGAAGAGGATTTATTTTGTCACATTATTTTTTCGCATGTCCTGTACCATGGAGTGTACTCATAAAATCGGAGAGACACCAAGCCTCATGGTTGACTCGAAATCATCATGGATTGCAATGGGAAGATGGAAACGTTCCATACAGCATGGCTCAGCGTTTGATTACAACAGCTATCATTGGTGGACCACATGAAGAAGAAGAAGAATCCATTCTCGTATATGTAAAAGGACTTGAGAAGCGAGAATGGTTAGCCGATATATTGGATGATGCGGGAAACGGTTTCATTATTGAGACCTTGGATGCTGATTACGATGATATCGAGTCTCTAAATAATCTAGATGTTAAAAACACTATGCGATGTGGAAAACATGTTAAGAATTGCGCATTACAAAATGTATTCAAAATATTTAACTGGTGGTCGCAACGTCAGAAAGAATTGCAAGATTTGGAAAAATAAAATATTTAAACATTAATGTGTTTTATCTCTTATTCCCCTTCCCCAATCCTTTCCTCACAAATCGTTTCTAAGAATTCTTTTTATCCGAGTGCCGTTTCCCCTTCTCCTAAATTTCATAGCGCCAATAGTATTCTAGAATCTCCCACCACATTTACCCCACTACTTTTAAAAATAAGCGTCACGTATATTCTTAATTTTATACGATCAGTGTAGCGTTAACCGTTCATACTGGTGGTTCACTTTTAAAATCTGGAAATATGTACTACGCTAAAAGAAGCAGTGGCTCCGGCAGACCTGTGAATAATTACGTCCCGAGTCGTGATGACACTCCATCGTTTGAGAATAAATGTGACGAGTAAGTTTAACTTCTTTCTATCTTTATATTTTTTTTTTTTTTTTTTACAAATTGTATTATTTTCAAACTAATTTCATTTTTACAGCATTTCATTGGAGCGTCGTGCGGTTCGTATACTAGGCAGACGATACGCATTGACAGCTACGGAATTTAAATTCCTCGAAATTGGTATCAAAGTGGATCCACCGAGTTACGTGGAAATCGCCATAGGAGATCATCGAGGAAAGGAACTGATACTATCTCTCGAAGCGTGGAAAGGACTCTACGAGCAACGTCACAATATTCAGAATCTGCTTCGAAACGATTTTAAAGATGCCTACAGTTTTATAAGCGTTGGACCGTTAACAGTGCGAGTTCGTACGATTAACGACGCCAAGTTAATAAGTCTTGAATCTTCAAATGTATGCATGATGATGATCGAATCGACGTTACACCGTATGTTCGATCTCGATCCTTGCATTGATGTAACTTTTGACCGATTGGTTAAAATTACCAATACAGTCGATATCAAGTTTACGCAATTTTCAAATATCGCGTCCAATGTAACGAATCCTAAAGAAGTATCAAATGTAATACGCGCTAGCGACGCCTTCAACAAGCATCAGCTCATCGATTGCGAGCTGGCAGCTTTAGTTTTTAGTCCATAATATGTAAGAAAAAAAAAAAAATATTTAAAAGAAGAATAAAGAGTTTTTAAGTCTAAATTATGATGTAATTTCTTTGCATGCATTTCCATTCTCCATCTTTCTCCCACCCGTAAGCAGCTCTCATACATAACTTGTTGCCTGGTCCTTGCGGGGTCTGACGTCATGCGGGGAAGGGGGAACGTGACGCTAGAGACTGAGAGGCTAGGGATCGCGAGACTAGGGACTGAGAGGCTAGGGATCGCGAGGCTAGGGACCGAGAGGCTAGGGACTGCGAGAGAGGTAGCGCTTAGGAGAGAAAGAGAGAGCGCGAGGTGAACGCGAGAGAAAGAGAGGGTGTGAGGTGAACGTGAAGGAGAGAGATGTTGCGGCGAGGAGAGAGAGAGAGAGAGAGAGAGAGAGAGAGATGACGCGAGGTTAGGGACTGCTAGAGATAGCGCTTAGGAGAGAAAGAGAGAGCGCGAGGTGAACGCGAGAGACAGAGATAGCGAGAGGCGCATGCGAGAGATGACGCAGTGAAGGAAAAGAAGAGGAATTTTTAAAATGAATATATTAATTTAATATCAATTATTTTTAATTATGAATAAATGTGTATTATACATTTGTGTGTGTGCGTGTGTGTGTGTGTGTTTAAAAGAATATAAATGGATATAAATGTATATGAATGTATATAAATGTGAATATATAAATGTGAATATAAAATGGATATAAAATTTTTAAAAATATATATAAATGAATATAAAGATAAGAATATAAAGATGAAAATATAAAGATGAAAATATAAATGAATATCATAATATATAAAAATTGTCGGTGGTGGAGGTGGCTATGGTAAAGCCAACGATTGTGGATGCGAGGCGGTGAGGCAGCTGAATGCTAGGTGCTGTGAGAAGCGGAGGCGACGGCTGGGCGGGGACTCCTGCATAACAGAAAATTTTTATTAATTATTTTAATAATTTATAATTAAAAAGAAATACTTACTAGTTCCAATTTTCCACCACAGGTTCTGGTGGATATGGCTCTAGGCCAAACAGTTCCCGAAGAGCATACATGTTCTCCCATACCCAACTGTTATTGGCATCCATTTCCCGCGCCTCTGCAGTTTCGCACCACATTTCTGCAAACATTTGTCGATGTTCCCACCTCAGCATTCTCACCCACTCTCGTTCAGTTAAACCTTGCTCCACCACATGTTGCGACCGTAAATTTTGCACAATGTTATAGATCATCTGAAAAATATGAATATTTAATATATATCTAAACATATTGCAATATTCTGTACAATAGTTTTAAATAAATTGTACAACTTACTATTTCGGGGAGCGTACGGCGCAGAAAACCTCCAGTCATTTTTTTCACTATTTTTTACACTCACTTCGCTCGGCGACTGTTCGAGACTTTTTGATGTGGAGACAGACTCTCTCTCCATAAGCTTCAACCCCACCCCTCTCAAAATTATCGCAATTCTTCCTTAAAAGATATTTAGGAAAATGTTTCGCTCTCGTTTACGACCGATTTTCCGCGAGGGTACAAAGCTGCCGAACGTCAACGCTTTTACATTTGCACCCCTATAAATAACGTTTGACATGTTCGTCGCAGCGTCGGACCTAAAATCTTCATTCCTTTCCTAATGATAAAATGTCCATAAAATGAAAAACAGTTTTATGGCTTCGGGTAGCCATAAATCACAAAGATAATCAGTTGCCGAACATGCTTAGACCCCCCCCCCCCTCCTTTGTCGAAACATCCCCCTCCACCCGCGTGACGTCAGCCCCCGCGCCCACGAGATACCCCCACCCCGCGTGATGTCATACCCCTCGCCACGGAGAACCCCCCGCGCCCCGCACCCCCCTCAGAGCCCCATGGGTTAGAACTCTCATAGTATACCTACTGTTGCGTCCCACAGGGTCTGCGTCAAAAAAGTATCAATTTTTAATATTTTAAGACGAGCCAAAAATTCATCTATTATACATTTTAATAGTACATTGATTACAGAATCTTCTGGTACCATGCAGACACCAGCGTACAAATTTTTTAATACGATAAACATAAAATAAGGATGCGTCGCACAAGGTCCGCGTCAAAAAAGTATCGATTTATAATATTTTAAGACAAGCCAAAAATTCATCGATTATACATTTTAATAGTACATTGATTACAGAATTTTCTGGTACCATGCAGACACCAGCGTACAAATTTTTTAATACGATAAACATAAAATAAGGATGCGTCGCACAGGTTCCGCGTCAAAAAAGTATCAATTTCTAATATTTTAAGACGAGCCAAAAATTCATCCATTATACATTTTAATAGTACATTGATTACAGAATCTTTTGGTACCAAGTAGACAACAGCGTACAAACTTTTTCATTTGCTATACATAAATTAAAGATGCGTCGCATAGGATCAGCGGTAAAAAAGTATCGATTTCTAATATTTTAAAACGAGCCAAAAATTCATCGATTATACATTTTAATAGTACATTGATTACAGAATCATTTGGTACCAAACAGACACCAGCGTACAAATTTTTTAACTTGATAAACATAAAATAAGGATGCGTCGCACAGGGTCCGCGTCAAAAAAGTATCAATTTCTAATATTTTAAGACGAGCCAAAAATTAATCGATTATACATTTTAATAGTACATTGATTACAGAATCTTCTGGTACCATGCAGACACCAGCGTACAAATTTTTTAACTTGATAAACATAAAATAAGGTTGTGTCCCACAAGGTCCGCGTCAAAAAAGTATCGATTTATAATATTTTAAGACGAGCCAAAAATTCATCGATTATACATTTTAATAGTACATTGATTACAGAATCTTCTGGTACCATGCAGACACCAGCGTACAAATTTTTTAATACGATAAACATAAAATAAGGATGCGTCGCACAGGTTCCGCGTCAAAAAAGTATCAATTTCTAATATTTTAAGACGAGCCAAAAATTCATCCATTATACATTTTAATAGTACATTGATTACAGAATCTTTTGGTACCAAGTAGACAACAGCGTACAAACTTTTTCATTTGCTATACATAAATTAAAGATGCGTCGCATAGGATCAGCGGTAAAAAAGTATCGATTTCTAATATTTTAAGAGGAGCCAAAAATTCATCGATTATACATTTTAATAGTACATTGATTACAGAATCTTTTGGTACCAAGCAGACAACAGCGTACAAACTTTTTCATTTGCTATACATAAATTAAGGATGCGTCGCATAGGATCAATGGCATAAATGTATTAATTTCTAATATTTTAAGACGAGCCAAAAATTCATCGATTATACATTTTAATAGTACATTGATTACAGAATCATGTGGTACCAAACAGACACCAGCGTACAAATTTTTTAACTTGATATACATAAAATAAGGTTGCGTCGCATAGGGTCAGCGGTAAAAAAGTATCGATTTCTAATATTTTAAGACGAGCCAAAAATTCATCGATTATACATTTTAATAGTACATTGATTACAGAATCTTCTGGTACCTAGCAGACACCAGCGTACAAATTTTTTAATACGATAAACATAAAATAAGGATGCGTCGCACAAGGTCCGCGTCAAAAAAGTATTGATTTATAATATTTTAAGACGAGCCAAAAATTCATCGATTATACATTTTAATAGTACATTGATTACAGAATCTTTTGGTACATAGCAGACAACAGCATACAAACTTTTTCATTTGCTATACATAAATTAAGGATGCGTCGCATAGGATCAGTGGCATAAATGTATTAATTTCTAATATTTTAAGACGAGCCAAAAATTCATCGATTATACATTTTAATAGTACATTGATTACAGAATCATTTGGTACCAAGCAGACACCAGCGTACAAATGTTTTAACTTGATATACATAAAATAAGGTTGCGTCGCATAGGGTCAGCGGTAAAAAAGTATCGATTTCTAATATTTTAAGACGAGCCAAAAATTCATCGATTATACATTTTAATAGTACATTGATTACAGAATCTTTTGTACCAAGCAGACAACAGCGTACAAACTTTTTCATTTGCTATACATAAATTAAGGATGCGTCGCATAGGGTCAGCGGTAAAAAAGTATCGATTTCTAATATTTTAAGACGAGCCAAAAATTCATCGATTATACATTTTAATAGTACATTGATTACAGAATCTTCTGGTACCATGCAGACACCAGCGTACAAATTTTTTAATACGATAAACATAAAATAAGGATGCGTCGCACAGGTTCCGCGTCAAAAAAGTATCAATTTCTAATATTTTAAGACGAGCCAAAAATTCATCCATTATACATTTTAATAGTACATTGATTACAGAATCTTTTGGTACCAAGCAGACAACAGCATACAAACTTTTTCATTTGCTATACATAAATTACGGATGCGTCGCATAGGATCAGTGGCATAAATTTCTAATATTTTAAGACGAGCCAAAAATTCATCGATTATACATTTTAATAGTACATTGATTACAGAATCATTTGGTACCAAGCAGACACCAGCGTACAAATGTTTTAACTTGATATACATAAAATAAGGTTGCGTCGCATAGGGTCAGCGGTAAAAAAGTATCGATTTCTAATATTTTAAGACGAGCCAAAAATTCATCGATTATACATTTTAATAGTACATTGATTACAGAATCTTTTGTACCAAGCAGACAACAGCGTACAAACTTTTTCATTTGCTATACATAAATTAAGGATGCGTCGCATAGGGTCAGCGGTAAAAAAGTATCGATTTCTAATATTTTAAGACGAGCCAAAAATTCATCGATTATACATTTTAATAGTACATTGATTACAGAATCTTTTGGTACCAAGCAGACAACAGCGTACAAACTTTTTCATTTGCTATACATAAATTAAGGATGCGTCGCATAGGGTCAGCGGTAAAAAAGTATCGATTTCTAATATTTTAAGACGAGCCAAAAATTCATCGATTATACATTTTAATAGTACATTGATTACAGAATCTTTTGGTACCAAGCAGACAACAGCGTACAAACTTTTTCATTTGCTATACATAAATTAAGGATGCGTCGCATAGGGTCAGCGATAAAAAAGTATCGATTTCTAATATTTTAAGACGAGCCAAAAATTCATCGATAATACATTTTAATAGTACATTGATTACAGAATCTTTTGGTACCAAGCAGACAACAGCGTACAAACTTTTTCATTTGCTATACATAAATTAAGGATGCGTCGCATAGGGTCAGCGGTAAGAAAGTATCGATTTCTAATATTTTAAGACGAGCCAAAAATTCATCGATTATACATTTTAATAGTACATTGATTACAGAATCTTTTGGTACCAAGCAGACAACAGCGTACAAACTTTTTCATTTGCTATACATAAATTAAGGATGCGTCGCATAGGGTCAGCGGTAAAAAAGTATCGATTTCTAATATTTTAAGACGAGCCAAAAATTCATCGATTATACATTTTAATAGTACATTGATTACAGAATCATTTGGTTCCAAACAGACACCAGCGTACAGATTTTTTAACTTGATAAACATAAAATAAGGATGCGTCGCACATGGTCCGCGTCAAAAAAGTATCAATTTCTAATATTTTAAGACGAGCCAAAAATTCATCGATTATACATTTTAATAGTACATTGATTACAGAATTTGGTACCAAACAGACACCAGCGTACAAATTTTTTAACTTGTTATACATAAAATAAGGTTGCGTCCCACAGGGTCTGCGTCAAAAAAGTATCAATTTTTAATATTTTAAGACGAGCCAAAAATTCATCTATTATACATTTTAATAGTACATTGATTACAGAATCTTCTGGTACCATGCACACACCAGCGTACACATTTTTTAATACGATAAACATAAAATAAGGATGCGTCGCACAAGGTCCGCGTCAAAAAAGTATCGATTTATAATATTTTAAGACGAGCCAAAAATTCATCGATTATACATTTTAATAGTACATTGATTACAGAATCTTCTGGTACCATGCAGACACCAGCGTACAAATTTTTTAATACAATAAACATAAAATAAGGATGCGTCGCACAGGTTCCGCGTCAAAAAAGTATCAATTTCTAATATTTTAAGACGAGCCAAAAATTCATCCATTATACATTTTAATAGTACATTGATTACAGAATCTTTTGGTACCAAGTAGACAACAGCGTACAAACTTTTTCATTTGCTATACATAAATTAAAGATGCGTCGCATAGGATCAGCGGTAAAAAAGTATCGATTTCTAATATTTTAAAACGAGCCAAAAATTCATCGATTATACATTTTAATAGTACATTGATTACAGAATCATTTGGTACCAAACAGACACCAGCGTACAAATTTTTTTACTTGATAAACATAAAATAAGGATGCGTCGCACAGGGTCCGCGTCAAAAAAGTATCAATTTCTAATATTTTAAGACGAGCCAAAAATTCATCGATTATACATTTTAATAGTACATTGATTACAGAATCATTTGGTACCAAACAGACACCAGCGTACAAATTTTTTAACTTGTTATACATAAAATAAGGTTGCGTCCCATAGGGTCCGCGTCAAAAAAGTATCAATTTCTAATATTTTAAGATGAGCCAAAAATTCATCGTTTAAACATTTTAATAGTACATTGATTACAGAATCTTTTGGTACCAAGCAGACAACAGCGTACAAACTTTTTCATTTGCTATACATAAATTAAGGATGCGTCGCATAGGATCAGTGGCATAAATGTATTAATTTCTAATATTTTAAGACGAGCCAAAAATTCATCCATTATACATTTTAATAGTACATTGATTACAGAATCTTCTGGTACCATGCAGACACCAGCGTACAAATTTTTTAATACGATAAACATAAAATAAGGATGCGTCGCACAAGGTCCGCGTCAAAAAAGTATCGATTTATAATATTTTAAGACGAGCCAAAAATTCATCGATTATACATTTTAATAGTACATTGATTACAGAATCTTCTGGTACCATGCAGACACCAGCGTACAAATTTTTTAATACAATAAACATAAAATAAGGATGCGTCGCATAGGATCAGTGGCATAAATGTATTAATTTCTAATATTTTAAGACGAGCCAAAAATTCATCGATTATACATTTTAATAGTACATTGATTACAGAATCAGTTGGTACCAAACAGACACCAGCGTACAAATTTTTTAACTTGATATACATAAAATAAGGTTGCGTCGCATAGGGTCAGCGGTAAAAAAGTATCGATTTCTAATATTTTAAGACGAGCCAAAAATTCATCGATTATACATTTTAATAGTACATTGATTACAGAATCATTTGGTACCAAACAGACACCAGCGTACAAATTTTTTAACTTGATAAACATAAAATAAAGATGCGTCGCATAGGATCAGCGGTAAAAAAGTATCGATTTCTAATATTTTAAAACGAGCCAAAAATTCATCGATTATACATTTTAATAGTACATTGATTACAGAATCATTTGGTACCAAACAGACACCAGCGTACAAATTTTTTAACTTGATAAACATAAAATAAGGATGCGTCACACAGGCTCCGCGTCAAAAAAGTATCAATTTCTAATATTTTAAGACGAGCCAAAAATTCATCGACTATACATTTTAATAGTACATTGATTACAGAATCTTTTGGTACCAAGCAGACAACAGCGTACAAACTTTTTCATTTGCTATACATAAATTAAGGATGCGTCGCATAGGATCAGTGGCATAAATGTATTAATTTCTAATATTTTAAGACGAGCCAAAAATTCATCCATTATACATTTTAATAGTACATTGATTACAGAATCATTTGGTACCAAACAGACACCAGCGTACAAATTTTTTAACTTGATATACATAAAATAAGGTTGCGTCGCATAGGGTCAGCGGTAAAAAAGTATCGATTTCTAATATTTTAAGACGAGCCAAAAATTCATCGATTATACATTTTAATAGTACATTGATTACAGAATCTTCTGGTACCTAGCAGACACCAGCGTACAAATTTTTTAATACGATAAACATAAAATATGGATGCGTCGCACAAGGTCCGCGTCAAAAAAGTATCAATTTCTAATATTTTAAGACGAGCCAAAAATTCATCGATTATACATTTTAATAATACATTGATTACAGAATCTTTTGGTAGTAGGAATACTATGCCGGTTCTAACTCAGGTCCTCTGAGGGGGGTGCGGGGCGCGGGGGGTTCTCCGCGGCGAGGGGTATGACGTCACGCGGGGCGGGGGTATCTCGTAGGCGCGGGGGCTGACGTCACGCGGGTGGAGGGGGATGTTTCGACAAAGGAGGGGGAGTTTTCTGAGTGCAATATTTGTAGATGGTATCTTTACGACTTTTTTTTATGAGGGGTCTTAGACATTTTCCCCAAAAAGGTATAGAACAAGCGCCGATGATTGACAATTTTGTACCCTCGTTAATATAATTTTATTATGGAAGCGCCGATGTCCGGCTGCTCGTCAACGGAGCGTTCTAGAATCCATTAAAACTATGTTTTTTTTCATTTTATGGACATTTTATCATTACGAAAGGAATGAAGATTTTAGGGCCGACGCTGCGACGAACATGTCTAAACGTGATTTAATAGGCCTCTACCTATTTGCGTTGACGTTCGGCAGCTTTGTATCCTCGCGGAAAATCTCCCATAAAACGAGAGCGAAACATTTTTCTTAATATTTTTTAAGGAAGAATGCAACGTATCGGCGCCAACGTTCGGCAGCTTGTGTCCTTACTCCTCTATCCATAAAACCGATATCTCGGGAAACTATCTTTTGAGATACGCCAAATGTTAGAAAAGAAGATAGAATTAGGTGAAATATATATAAGGAGGATGAGAGCGCGTCAAACCATAGTACGATTTGAAAGCGCATAGATGCAGCGGTGAAAAAAGTTTAGTGGTTACTTTCTTGTATTAGAAGTGTTAGTGGTATAATAGTGAATAAAAGAAATAATGGAAAACATCGAGCAGAACGAACGCGACCTGTTGGAGCGGTCCCGCCAAGTCAACACCTTGGGTGAATATTTTGAATGGGCGCTGCGCTGCGAGGACTTTATCAAACTGCTCGAAGAACGCAGTCGTGTCAAGCGTCCGCGACTCTCCATTGGATATAGACAATCTTTGGTTGCTAGAATCGCGCGACTCGAGGGTGCAAAGACTCGATTGCAGAGACAGTTTATACCCAGTGGTGGTAATTACAGTGGCGGTAATTACAGTGGCGATAATAACACGGGAAGACTCGTTTGGCGAGAGATCGATACCGCGTTCGAAAATCGGATACTGACAGGTGCGGTGATTAACGCAGACTATATCGAACCGCGACAATTTTTGGAAGACGCTAGTAGTGTAGTTCTCGAGCAAGTGCAAGATGTTATAAAAATACACAACTGTGCAAAAGTAAATACCGTGTTCAACGGTGAGTTTGTGACAGGTGATATGCGCTCCAACAAAAGCATTAACACGCGAAATTATGAACTCTTTCGCACGTCCGATTTACACGAGTGGTATGAGCGGCATGTCATCGAATCCACATTGGCGTCTCTCGAAGAGTTTCAGGAACGTGATAGCGGATGGGCATTGTCACGAATCCTTGATCTTACGGTCAACGTCAACAAGTGCAATCCTATGCGCGCGGGGTGTTATCTAAACTTACCGCGAGAAATTATGACGAAGAGAGCAGTGGTGAACGTGCAGTCTAAAGACAATGCATGTTTCGCGTGGTCAGTGGTGGCCGCTCTGTACCCCGCCGAAAGAAATGTGACACGGGAATTTTCATATCCTCATTACACGACAGTGTTAAATCTACAAAACATTGAGTTTCCGATGACGTTAAACCAAATTAAAAAGTTTGAACTGGCAAATAACATCTCAATCAACGTCTACGGCATCGAGAGGAAGAAGGAATTATCTATTCTTCCGATACAGCTCACCGATCGGACGAGAGAAAAACATGTAAATATGCTGTATGTGGAGGAGGACGACAGCGTTGGGCATTTCGCGTATATAAAAAATCTATCCCGGCTTGTCAGCACGCAACTGAGCAAACATGACCACAAGAAATATATCTGCGATCGGTATGTATATTTATTGCAAATTATATAATAATTGTAAATAAAATTGTAAATAAAATTATAATTTTTTTTTTCTTTCACAGATGCTTGCACTTCTTTAATTTGAGCGAAAAATTGGAGGCTCACATTGCGGACTGTCGAAAAATGAACGACTGCGCTATCCGATTACCAAGCGATAAAGACAAGTGGCTCGACTTCGACAACTACAACAGAAAGGAGCGATTTCCCTTCGTGGTGTACGCCGACTTGGAGTGTGTGCTGAAGAAGACGCCGGAACATGCGTCATACTCCCAACATCACGAGGTATTTAGCGTTGGGTATTACGTGCAATGTTCGTACGACAACTCGTTATCCGCGTATAATTCTCGCCGTAGTATCGATTGCGTTTCATGGTTCGCCGAAGAACTTAAAAATTTAGCGCATCGCGTAAAGGGTATTTTGTCTGATAATGTCCACATGACAAAATTAACGCAAGATGAATGGGAAAAATTTCATAGCGTCACGCAATGTCACATTTGCGAAAAACCGTTTGCGCCGGATGATACACGCGTACGCGATCATTGTCATCTGACCGGGCGATACAGGGGTCCCGCGCACTCAAACTGTAATCTAAACTACAAAGACTCTTATGTCATTCCTGTAGTTTTCCATAATCTATCCGGCTATGACGCACATTTTATCATAAAAGAAATAGCTACCGCGTATGAAGGACGCGTAGATGTGCTTCCAATAACAAAAGAAAAATACATTTCATTTACGAAGACTGTCAATAGTACCGACGACGATAAAGATCGGAAAGCTTGCATGAAATTACGATTCATCGATTCATACAAATTTCTCAATGCTAGTCTTGACAAATTGGCATCTTTTTTGAATAAGGATAAGTTAAAAATTTTGCGTTCCAATTTTTCCGCATTATCCGCTAACAATTTTGAATTATTAACGCGAAAAGGTGTCTTTCCGTACGAGTACATTGACTGCGTGGACAGGCTGCAGGACACGCGTTTACCACCACGCGAATCGTTTTACAGTTCTTTAACCAGTGACACTGTATCCGAGAGCGACTACGCACACGCCGTCAACGTGTGGCAGCAGTTCCCCATTCAAACCTTGGGTGAATACAGCGATCTGTACTTAAAAACTGATGTCTTGTTGTTGGCAGATATATTTGAAAACTTTCGCGACACTTGCATCGCGAGTTACGGACTCGACCCTACGTATTATTATACTCTTCCTGGGTATACATGGGACGCCATGTTAAAACATACACGCGTAAATTTCGAACTGCTTACCGATATCGATATGGTTATGTTTATTGAACGGGGTATACGCGGCGGTCTAAGTCAATGTTCAGGAAGATACGCGCATGCTAATAACAAGTACATGCAGTCGTATGATCCATCGAAACCATCATCATATTTAATGTATTTAGATGTAAATAATTTGTATGGATGGGCAATGTGTCAACCACTGCCTTATGCCGATTTTCGATGGGTCGACGATGTATCTAACTTTGACATCTCGTCAATAGCGCTCGATTCACCTACAGGCTATATCCTCGAAGTAGATTTAGAGTATCCACAACATCTTCACGACACGCACACTGACCTACCGTTTTGCCCGACACGTGACAAACCGCCCGGCAAGCGGGAAGATAAGCTTCTCGCAACGCTATATGATAAGAAGCGTTACGTCATACACTACCGCAACCTGCAGCAGTGCACACGTCACGGCCTTCGCGTTACAAAAATACATCGCGTATTACAATTCGCTCAATCCGCATGGCTCCGCGATTACATTGAACTAAATACAAAATTTAGAACACAAGCGAAAAATGATTTTGAGAAAAATTTGTACAAATTGATGAACAATGCGGTATTTGGCAAAACGATGGAAAATGTGCGTAATCATGTAGATGTAAAATTATTGACAAAGTGGGACGGACGATACGGAGCAGAGGCGATGATAGCGAAACCAAATTTCCATAGCAGGAGCGTCTTTTCAGAAAATTTAATTGCCGTAGAATTACGTAAACTAGAAGTAAAATTTAACAAACCAATCTATGTTGGTATGTGTATACTCGACATATCGAAAGTGTGTCTGTACGAATTTCATCACGAGTACATGTCACCGCTCTATCGTGACAGATGTCGGGTAATGTACACCGATACAGATAGTTTAATATATCATATTAAATGCGAAGACGTGTATGAAAATATGAAACGCGATATCGCTAGATTCGATACGAGCGATTATCCAATTGACAACGCGTACAGTATACCGCTTGTGAATAAAAAGGTGCCAGGTCTAATGAAGGATGAAAATAATGGCGCGATAATGACTGAATTTGTAGGACTTAGAGCAAAAATGTACGCTTTGCGAGTAGATGGTAAGAAAGATACAAAAAAGGTTAAAGGTGTCAAAAGTAACGTTGTCGCGAGAACGATAACATTCGACGATTATACGCGGTGCCTGAACGACGAGATTGAAATGACACGTAGTCAGTCATGTATTAGGTCGAAATTGCATGAAGTATACACCATCTGCGAGACAAAAATTGCTCTAAGTCCGTACGACGATAAGCGGTATATCATATCTGATTCGACCGACACATTACCATGGGGACATTATCAGATACCCTTATAAAATATAATGTAATATAATGTATGTGCGATATGTTATGTACCATATGTGTATGTATTTCATATATTGGAACGGGAAGGATGTATTAATAAAGATTTTGTATTTCACATATTTCATGTATATTGTAATATTTCAAATACTTTTATTTGTTGTACACATTATATATTTTTTAATTTTTGAGTAATTAATAAATACAATTTGTATGAATTAAATTGCATTGTCCTTATGTATCCAAGAGTTGTGCGAATTGTCAAATCCCAGCCATTTTACGTAAACCTCGTCACCCCTCCTGCGCAGTACTTTCTCTACGAGATATACGTCCGGATAATTCGCGCTATGCAACTCGTGCTCGTAAAACGCTCCAGCGACAGATGTTTTGCGATAGTCCTCGAGTAGATAGGTTACGGGATTAGTACGCTGCACTTTAACAATTTTAAACACTTCGGTTGTCCAATTTGGTGTGTAACCCTTCTCAAAAAGTTTCTTGTACTTGCTAACGCGTACCGGGTCACCTACTTTGAACTTTGCCGGAGCGGCAATCTTTATGTTACTATATACCGTTTTTAAAAGTTTATCAGCGATCGCGGGGGTGACGTCGACGGGTCGCATGCCGATCGTTCGATGCTTGCGCGCGTTGTAATCCGATACGAGTTCCGCCAACGCGTCGATCCACTTGTAAGTTCCGTTCAGCGTAAACATCTTCCACATGTCGTTCTTCAGCGTGCGATTGAATCGCTCCACAACCGATGCCTTCAATACCGAATATGTAGAATAGTGATTGATGTTATGTTTCCGTGCAATTTCCTGATAATTGCCTTTGACAGTAAGTTTTATAATTTCACGATCAATGTAAGACAAGGGAAGTTTTAATTCTATTTCTTTAATTAAATATCTTGCAGTTACATTAACAGTATCGACTATAGAAACTAACTGCGTCAAATGCGCATCCACGCATTTTCTAATATTTTCCAAGCCTAGGAAAGTAGTTTTCTGCATCACTATCGCAACGGAGTAAGTTTTTCGTTTCTTCAACGCCGGCTGCGATTCTTCTTCCACCTTATCATTCGCAACATAATCCTTGTTTTCCTTGTATGTCACTAGTACAGCCCTCGCTCCGTAAGCAGTAGTGAAGTTGATCGAAATATTCTCGATAATAATGGGATCAGGTTTAATCTTTTGAGTCTCATTCAAGTATAGATTCATATGCTCCATATTGGCTTGAAACTTCTGCCACGTGTCGACGTCGAAGCAAATTCCATCGGCATAATTGCCTGATAATTTAACAATCGGTACGAAGCCACTGCCGTCGTTCCTCGATTGCAAACCAATGTGTATCTTCTTAGTGTGCGAAGAATTAAGTCCATACGTTGTAGATAACAATAAATAACGTTGCTCATTTCTTCCAGCGTTATCGATGTCGATGTTGTCGTTATTATCCGTCTTGCGAATATTGCGATCGCGTTCAGATTTCGCAAAATTACTTCCTTACGTGTGGCCATTGTTTTCACTTGTAAAATCACACGAATAGTCACGACACGCAGCAAAATGGCGAAATCACGTGGAATTCTTTCTTCGTAGCACAAACTTATGTTTTCGTATGCCCGAATTCGAATGAATACGGAAGAGCGATTTGTCGACGTGCTTATATTGCCAATCTCCCTCTCTCGCAAAAATTTAAAAAATCAAAGTGGGGAAGACAATTTATATGTGAAAAATCAGGATTTTTCATGTTCAGTCCTGTGTAAATAAAAAACTTCTAGAAACATTTAGAAATTTCTAGAGATGAGATTTGAGATCGTGTAACACGAGAGAAGAGGACAACAAAATTTGTGTACGTAAGTGAAAATTAATAAACGGAAAATTAATTTTTTATGTAAAATCGAATTATGTTTAAACAAAAAGAAAACTCGTGAGAGATTATATTTGATTTGAAAATATTTTTTGCTCTAAAATATAGTAATAAGGATTTGCGAGTTCAAAAACGCCGGATTAGGTCGAAGAATAGCGTGTAATAATCCTCTGTAATAAACCCTGTAATAAAAAGTAAAATAAATGTTTGCGGACAAGAAAAAGCAAGATCGGCGATTTAGACCTCGTAACATTATATGATGGGATAAAAAAAAAGCAGGCTTATACTCTATACAACTATTTTTTGTATCTGAAGAAATAAGAGAAAATGATTTTATGATTTTCCCCGACCCGGCTAGGAAAATAGTTGTAAAACTCAAACACCATCTAGAATATTCGTCGGAAAGAAAATCGACGTTTGCCAATTAAATAACTAAAAATCTTTTCAGCCACGCCTAGTTGTTAAGAAAAGCACCATTCGATAGGTAAGTAAAGTAGACTAAGAAATGTGCGTATGCTCTATGACCGCCTCCTTTTCGAGAAACAAAATAAGCGCTAGCGGGAGAATTGAAAATTTTTCCGAAACTCCCACTCTTTTAAAATATAACCGAAAAAAATGTTGAATTTTTCGACGCCTTCATTCTTTTGGTGGGCGTGGATATAAAGTATAAATTCTCCGAAGCGTAATAGAAATCCGCATTTTGAGTTTGACATCGTCCTAGCTACTCAGTCTCGTGGACGTACACGTTTCGACGTATCGCGTTAGTGTTGTGAGTGCAAACGTTAAGTGCAAATAAAAAATGGCAGCTCAGAAAAAGTTAATTTCTGAATGCATAACTTTGGCCGCGAATTTGTCGCCGACGATAAATGCCGCGTCGTATTTATCACGGCTGATGGAAGAGCCGTGTAATAATTATAATATTTTTAGAAAATTCGCGGGCTTGATCTCCAATTCGTTACTTGGAGTATTATATAGATTGGGGCATTTCGGCGGCGATAGAGAATTATTAAACGCCGCCGCTGAAATAATATTAATGCGTGAGGCTTTTCAACACGAAGAAGAGGATGTAGGTGGATATGCAGCCTATCTACTGGCGGATTATCAAAGAAAACAATTAACAGGTAATTATTTTATTCCTTTCGATGAGAAAAAATATGAAACAGTAATTATATTATAAGCCTAAATTTTTAATCGTTATTAATTATTCGTAGCGAGGAACACTCCTGTAAAATTAGCGACAGTACACCCCATCCGAAGGCGTAGAGCGGAAGAAGAGCCCGAGGCAGGACCTTCGCGTAAGTTTACAAACGTTAAACATATATAATAATTATTCGTAAAATTACAGTTACTGATAAAAAATTAAATATTTTCAGGAAGAGCACGAATACACCCGCCGGAAAACTTGCCGATTGCTGTTATCGATATATCTGGTAAGTTAACATTTTTTAAAAATAATAAAATATTTTTTTAAATATAAAAAATTAGTAATCTTAATATAATATATAAATATATTATTTTAGATGACGAAGATGATATTATTAATAATAATAATAATGTCGACGACGACGACGCCGCTTCTATAACTGCTGTGAGCTCACAAACTGCCGTATCTCCAAACTATGTTGCTTCTTTGCTTTCCCGATCGCCGTTTGTTGTTTGTTTTATCATACATTTCCTGTTGTCATTCTTCAATAGCCGTTCTTTATCGTCCGCTATCGTAAGATAGCTGTTCTTGACCCGTTCGAAGCCGTTTCAGACCCGTTTGAAGCTGTTTCTGACCCGTTCAAAGCCGTTTCTGAGCCGTTCGTAGCCGTTTTTGAGCCGTTCTTGACCCGTTCGTAGCCGTTCTTGAGCCGTTCAAGCCGTTTCTGAGCCGTTCTTGACCCGTTCGTTGCCGTTCTTGAGCCGTTCGTAGTCGTTTCTGACCCGTTCAAAGCCGTTTTTGAGCCGTTTCTGAGCCGTTCGTAGTCATTTCTGACCCGTTCAAAGCCGTTTCTGAGCCGTTCGTAATCGTTTCTTACCCGTTCAAAGCCATTTCTGAGCCGTTCGTAGTCGTTTCTGAGCCGTTCGTAATCGTTTCTGAGTTAGCGTTACAGACTGCGATAAACGAGTGATAAACGTTAAAAATATTAAAGATACTTTTATTACTGATAATGATATAATGATATCTTTAGATGTTAGTTCATTATTCACAAATATTCCTAAAGAGTTGGTTTTAAATGCCATTAAAAAACGTTGGACTGACATTGCTAAGAACACAAATTTCAATTTAGCTCAATTTTTACATGCAACAGAATTAATTTTAGATTCAACTAGTTTCAGCTTCAATGGTCAGTTTTATGAACAAATATTTGGCAGCCCGATGGGTTCTCTTTTATCACCTATCCTAGCAGATATTGTGATGGATGATTTGGAGACACAATGTTTATGTTAGTTAAGTGTCACTGTATCCATATATTATAGATATGTAGACGATGTTCTTGCTATATTGCCACGTACAAAAATAGATGAGATATTAATGACTTTTAATAATTACCTGAATTATTACTTGAATTTCACATATGAAATTGAAGTCAGTTGTCACGTCTGGGTGATCTTCCTTCTCTCTCTATGCCTAGGCTAGTGAGAAAACGGGCGCTCTCTATTTTTGTGAGGCAACCTGCTTACACCGGCTATACCTCTGGGACGCCGAGAGCTAGGACTGAAGTTACGGATCTAGGGAATGTTGTAGGTCACAGGAGTGGGGTATTAGTTACTAGTTGGGAGTATCGAATCTATTAGCGATATCTTCGATGTCGTTTAAAATAGTTATGACTTGATCGAAAGTTATTTTACCATTCAAATATTCATAGATCAAATTGAGTATTAATTGGTAAATTGTATTGCAAATTAAGCCTTGAAGTTGTTTATTCATCTGGATAATAATAATTCAGGGGCTAATTAATAAAATGAATTTGATATTTATTTAATCGTCTGTGAATTCGACGCTTATTTGAGCACCAGGGATATGAAGATTATCTAAGCAGACTATGAGTTGATCGATATCAATAGTTCCTTCTAAAACGTCAGTTAGTAGCCCGATAATTATGTTTATAATTGAATTTGCATCATCGTTTGTTAATCCTTGGACGTCTAATTCAGTAGATCTGGGTAGCATTTGAATTAATTGGTAGAGGCAATGATGAGAATAATATATTTAATGCACATATGATTAAGTGTACATACATCAATAATTTAGATAATTATCGTACTCATCTATTTCTAAAGAATTCTCGGGGAGTTGAGTTTTTAGTTGAGAGATTAAATCGTTAGATTGAGATTCTTCTTGATGGTTATCTGCAGTGTAATTTTCTTTTAAATAGCGTATGTTCTGACACCATTCAGAGAATAATATTAATTCTGGAGAGTATGAATCTAAGCCTGACGGTAAGTTTATTATAGGCGTTATTTCGTGCTCGTTTGTTAAGCTTCGTGGAGTATTAGTTTGGGAAGATGAGGTTTTTAAGCGACGCAATGTATCGGGAGAAAATGATACTACTTCACACGATATGACACGCGGCTTATTTCTATATGCCTTACGCTTAAACCAGCGTAAGGTCGATGCAGCGCGTGTTTCGCGAGTTTTCAAGCCGGCTCGATGATTCCTTTTTATCCGACGTGCTTTTCTGTTTCTCGGGTTGCTCATCTACAAGGAGTCATATGATCAGAATGAAGGGTTAATAATGAGTTAGATAAGGATTATCGTGAGATAACATGAAGGGGAACTAGAGAGAGTGAGATATCAATATCTGATACGTCTATCCATTTGGTTTTAAATATGAATTCAAAAGGAAGGTCTGGGGGTACGGAGAATGTCTTCGGGCAAGTACGATGGATGCCTCGTTGACGATGGAGATACGCAGGGTGTTGATGGGAGGTTTGTCATCGGGCAAGTACGATGGATGCCTCGACAACGACGGGAAGTAGGGGAAAAGGCAGAGAGTTGCTTGTGTGCTTACGGTAAAAGTATGCGTTGCAACTATAGGTAAAATGAGGATTGGACCACGTCCAGAGTGAAATTAGTTCCAGAATTCTGTTTAAGAATTCTTATGCGATATCTTTCTCCTGTTATCGATTTTTATTAGGTGAGAGAAGGTAATGAGGAGTTGTCTTCGGGCAAGTATGATGAATGCCTCGTCGACGATGGAGATACGCAGGGTGTTGATGGGAGGTTTGTCGTCGGGCAAGTACGATGGATGCCTCGACAACGACGGGAAGTTGGGGAAATGGTAGAGAGTCGTCTGGACCTACGAAAGGTACGTCCAACGGCTAGAGGTAAAATGCGGGTTTGGACGACGTCCGAGTGATACCAGGAGTATTGTTTCTACGTTAATGTTGCTAAATTCTGATATTGATACTTTGAATAATTATGAAAAGGTATTTGGATTCTGATTTGATAAATACTGATTGACAACGGGAAACTGTTAGCTGCATGCAATGCTTAACAGTGGATTTCGTTTATTTGTTTTAGGAGAAGGTAGTGATTGAAAGAGAATTGTCAGTCTAGAGTAACTTAGAATTAAAATTGGCGTGTTAAATAGTCTGGGTAATTATAAGTACTTACCTTGTGATAGACTGTGAACTTCAGGCAGTGGATCGTAATACGCTCGTTCGCCTTTTTCCCTTCTCTAGGACCTCGATCGCGGGATGTTTGGCAAAATCAACGTATTCGAGTTTTGAAGCACAAGAGTTCTTTATTTAACTTTTACTTTATAATTCTATGCGCGACTAACAAATTGGGTATGTCGACGCAGTTGACGGCAAACGCGTGACTTTATACGGAGTATCGTAAGGCTACAGAAATGATGTACTGTAGAGCTACGGTGGGATCTCGATAATGAGATGCCGTAGAGTTACGGTGAGATGCTAATGATGGTATGCCGCAATGAAGTTAAGAATTAAGGGTTTATATACCCATCAAATAGAGAAAAATCTGAGTGTCGTGTGCAATTCCCTTTTGGTGGGGATTTCTAAGAAAGACGTTTTCTTGGAATATGTCACAATAAATTGTACTAAGAGGTCACGATACGGTGACCCGCGGGAGCGAACGCTCTAGGTGTCAACTATCAATTTACGAGTTTTAGATAATCTGGACCGGATATCGAAGTTAGGCGGTGAGCTTGAGATGAGGAGCGACGATTCCAAGAAGTGTCTAATTTATTATTCTTTTGTGGTTTGAACGCTAGCATCCGATAACGCGAGGGAGATAACGGACGGAAGCGGCTTGTCACCTACGATCGGCACTTAATTACTTGCTGATTGTGAGCTGATTTTAGAGGGGTCTGCGCATAGATACATGTTAAAGTTTCTTGTAGTTCGCCAAATATTCATTTGTACGTTTATGGAATCATTTCTTATATAATTTATTTTATGTTATTAATTGGAATTCTTAATGATTGATAATTTATAATAAAACTTGAGTTTAATGCAATAGGGTAAGATTAAGTTATTTCTAAATTATAGAATTATGATTCCATAACGTAATATCGAGACTTTCTTGTTCTCGTTTGACTTAATTCTATAATAAAATATTCTCTTTAATTATATCCACTTGGGCCTTATTTATAAGTCTCTTCATTTAATAATTTACTCAATAAATCTTAATAATCTTGGGTTCGTTATCGAAATCATTTAATGACTGAAATAAGGCTTCGTAAATATAATTGCGGATGAAATCTTAAAATATTAAGTGTTTGAACACTTTTAGTAATTCATCGAATGCTTGTCGCAGGCTTGTCGTTACAATGCATCGCAAGATAAGGATTTATGGAACCTTCCTCATAATAATTCTGTCAATGATTAAAATACTTCTAAAACTCATTACTATAAGTCTTAAATCGTTAAGTAAAGTTCGACAAGTTATTATGTTTCTGATTCCATAAATAATATTATTATATTGTTTAATTAATATTGAATATTCATATATAGGTGGGTTAGTCATGATTAAAATATATTCTTATTGCTAAGGGTTAGTTTCATATAATAACAACTGGTTAGTTGAAGTATACGCTCAGGGGTCTCGGATGACGTTTGATTGGTCGGATCGCTAGTTCCTGGTAGCGGCTAGTTAGAACTAGATAACTGGAGACCCTAGATTTGGTATGGTTAGTAATTAATAATATAAATGCTTGATTTTAGTCTAAACAATTATATGTAAAGAGGAAAATCATTAATTATCCTTAAATTTTAAGTATTGGCGCAGGAAAAACAGTAGCGCGCAAAAATATGGTTTCGCGAAAATGACGGGACGTTACACCTCCCCCCTTATTTAAGAACAAATTGCGATGTATTCGAAGGAATTTGTTCGAGATCTTTTAAACGATCTCTTAAATTTTGATATGAATTAATATCAGAAACATTATTAGTAGTTGCTGATTCGATGTTGGATGAGGCATTATCATTTGGTCTTGAAAACCCATTAATGATTACGGTAGGTTACCTGGAGAGGTCTTCAGGAGCAGAAGGTGAAGGTGGTCCCTTGGCTGGTTTTTTATTGTCGGTCCTATCGACAGGTCCTCGTGCGAGATGAAGTAGTAGATGAGTGAACTCCAAATGGCTCCAGCCAAATGCATGCTCCATCCATAGGCGGAATGTAAGGCATAACCGTGAATAGCTGTATCGACGAAGACTTTTATGATGCGAATAATTATTAGAATGCCAAGGATTCCAGCAGTTGCGGATCCGAATGAAATAAATCCGGTCCATACTCGTGAGGCGGCACTCTCGGCAATTTTATTGAGAGAGGCTTCGTCCAATAAATTATACATGGAGACAGCGTCGGAGTTAATGGAGTATCCCGTAATTCCTCTTGCAATTGTATTTAGAAGAGCGGGTTTCTCTGCGGGGAACATAATGTGATCCCTCAGTTTTTCTATATCTTCTTCGGAGTATATTCCGCTGACAGCGAGGGCTCCTGGCGTCAAATAATCCCAGGTTAATGTCGTCATTGGTTTTAATTGTTGCGGAGGTAACTGTCTGATTTGAGGTTCAGGTGTAAATTGAACCCATGTATCCTCGATACGGTACATAGTTGGTAATTCAAAACTGCATTCCCTTTGATTTCCATATTTAGAAATTATCCGGGATTTCGGGGTGAGAAACAAGGAAGTGTTGCGGGTGGTTACAGGTAATTCCGTGTAACATTCCTTTGTTTTCCTTACTACAACATCTACAGGTATGCATTTGACGATGTGCGTGGTTTCCCCGGTTGTAACTGCCATATAGCCGGGTCCTTTCATAAGGCGATATGCGAATTCATCTGGTTGAAGAGTAGAAAGACAGAGCGTTGGTGATTACCTGTCTTTCTAATTCGCATTTTTGTTGCATAACATTATAATATAATGAAGTCATTTGTTGTCGGATGTGTTTTTCCACATACACGAATTTAGAATTCATATATGTGAATATATCCAGGTTGTCCACGGGGATGATACCTCGGCTGGCGAAGGTATCGCCTTGCTTTGTCTCTAGGATAAAGAGCTTAGGGTGCTCTGTGCGAAATAAAGTGTATCCGCACAAGGGTTGTTCTTTTGTCTTCGTAAGTGCGAACGTGACGTCCTGTGTAGTCAGACTATAAATAATTGGAGAAAGAGGGTTAGTTGAATTATCTGTAATTTTAGTTGCTAAACCCTCATAAAGAACGTCATATTGATGGAAATTGCAAGCAGATGTTGGCAAGGATTTCCAATACGTGTATCCGTTTTCGGAATCGATGCAAAATCCTTCGCTCAAGAGACAAATGGTTCCGGATTTTAATATTATTTTTCCGGAGTTTAATTGTACGGGAACGTGCGATGTCCTCAAGGAGATTTTGACGACGGCTTGAACAACGACGTTGTCCCAGGTTCCGTAAGGGTCGGAGTACTGAGTGCCTTTGCAGGTTCCGTCGTTATTAGTGCGTCCGGCTAAGGTGAGACTATGATAAGTAGTCTGATTAGCTCTTAGTCCGTGAATGATATTGCTATCTCCGAGAGAGAATGTTCCATCTTGGAATGCCCTTCGGCACACTGTATATCCGGTTTCGTGGATATAATCTGCCTTTCCGTTATGGACTATGGAGACATGCGAGTGCATTCCGCAGTGGTAAATTGTCCGTGATATTTCCACCTTGCACTGGATGACTTCTGCATGATTGTAGTCCGAGAGTTGTAAGAGTTGCATGTAGACGTCAGTCGAATTGGGTTTCCGTATATCAAGATTGCATTCTCCAACATCGAGCAACGATACCGAAGTAATATTCAGGTGATGGAGTTTGATAAGGAGAACGTAAGTAGTTATTCATGAATGTGTATGAGTCTGTTTTATTATTAATGCTATTACCTCTGATATTAATGATATTTGATATTTGCTTAATAATTTGGAACGGGGCGATCGAGATAGGGAAATATAATAATTAAGGGTTTTCTTTCTCAGCCCGACGTTATTCTTTCTGTGTATCAATACACGAAGAAGGATCGCGAAGATCGGCGAGTGAGAGCCGAAGAGAGACGGCGCTGGGAGGCTTTCCTGGAGGAGGAAGGGGATGATATTTTCTCCCTGAATAAATTATTCGAGGAATGGAGCGAGGAGGAGAGATTGTTCAGAGAGAGATTTCTGATCACCGATGAGATGCTCAGTAAGTTCTTTTAAAATTTTTTTTTTTTATGACGCGGTTTGTTAATATATAATTGATAATTCGATGTATGTAACCTTTATTTGTTTGTTAGAGGACGACTGGGATTGTGGACCACCGTGGAGGGTATGCTTGTGGAAGAACGTAGTGAAGATGAGTAGACTACGTGCTGAAAGAAGGGTGCAGAGAATGATTGATTTCGCGGCGCCGGTGAGGAGGTGTGAGGACGCGGGGTACGATGATTTTGAAGACGCGGAGTACCGTGAAGAAGTTTTACGCCAAGCGGGTTTCTATAAGAATTAGGTAAGTAAGCTTTCTTTTACTTTGTTTTGCTTTGGGTTTATCTCATTGCTTGACATTATATTATTTTTGTGCATTGTTTCAGAACTGCCTTGATAGCGTCATCGATTCAGGTTATTCTGAAGAGCGCGCGCGCGATCGCAAATGTTCGTATATATTTTTAATAGTTCTTTTATAATAATTATTATCGTATGTATTTTACGTAATTATTAAAATTATGCTTATCGAGAAACTGCGTTATTTTATTTCATACTGCCTTCATAAGTACTTTATATACTCGTAAGATTAGAGGAAACACCGTAGAAGCATTTTATTGTTTATGATTAAGATTCATTAATTAAAATATATATATTCTTATGATTTAAATCCATATATATATGATTCGTAAGAAGCTAAGAATGCACTTTGTTATATTATTATCGTATTAATTATCGTATATATATATTTTGTTTTTTTTTTTATTTTTTTTTTATTATTTTTTTTTATTTATTAAATAGGACGAGCACTTTATTATCTACGATCAAGATTAAATAAATCAGATATTTGTCAGCCATATTTGCTTAAGACTAGTTATTTGTCGTAATGTAATTGTTTCGCCAGAATAATTATAGTAGTAAGATCGAAGGAAGCTATAAAGAGACATTTTATCATTTTATATATATAAGATTAAATAGATAGGACACTTTATCGTATTAGGATTAAATAGATAGGACATTTTAAAGTTACTTAAAGTATAGTATATTTTCCAAAATGTTTTCGTTCAATGTCTTCATTAAGTATTAAAATACTTAGAGTTAAAAGTAGTAATATAGAATGTATATTTTATATAATTTTAACGATATATTATCATTTAATATATATATATGTATTATCTCTATAAATTTGAACACTAATAATGATTAAATGCTGCGTATAATTTTCATATTACGTTTTAGACTGTACGTTTAACGAAATGTAGTATAACTAGTTTACTGTATCTCCTAATTTTAGTTAATTACGCGGAATTGCATTTGCCTTGGACTTAAGTATTTATAAGGTTATAATAAAGATATAATTTATTCTATACTTTGTTATAGATTAGTGATTTATTTAGTTAATAAATGTTAAGCTAGAGACCGTTTATAGAATTGTCTTATGACTAGATAACTCATCAAGGTTAGAATATAGGTTACATAGGAGTATGTAAATGTTAGAAAATAGATTTTGTTTTAGTAAATAGATTATTTGGTTATTAGGTTGGGGTTCTCAACTCAATTTCGAAGCCAGTGTCGTTATCGTACACCGAGAGGTAAAGAACGTCCAGGGTAGCAGTGTCCAGAACTAGAAGTGCGATTTTGTTAGAATAGTATGTGTAGCGCTGCTTTATTATTTTTGGCGCGTGTCTGTTTATTTGGCGGCACAATGGCTTCGCAGAGGAAAGGCGGTTTGCTGGTGAAGTGTAGCCAGTAACTTGAAGATTTCCGTCAGGTTTATTCTGTGTTCTATGTACAACTATATACAGGTCGTAAAAGGGGCGGTTTTCGGGTGTTATCTGGCTATTTTCTTCTCTCGCCACTCGATCCTCGGCTCCGTGGTTGTATAGCGAATAGGCCCCCACTTTCGTAACGCCGGCGGAGTTCCTGGGGGAGTATAGCTCCGCTTGTCGGGAGGCGTTGATGTCGGTGCCGTCCTGCTGTTGTAGGTCGTTGTCGACTCCCAGTCGGAGAGATCGGATTGCGTTGACTGATCGGTGGTGAGATGGTAGTCACACTGCGTGGCTCGCTCTACGGTGTCGTGACTGCTTGACTGCGTTGCCTGGTCGGCTAGTGTAGGCTGACACTGGATAGCCCTGTGAACCCTGCTGGTCAGCGAGGTCTGGGTAGCGGCATGTGCCCTCCGATGTACGGGAGGAGATGGCGGCAAAGGCGACAGCAACTGCGGTATCTGCCACGGCCCGTTCGGTGACGTGTATCGTCTTATCCGGATGTCCCACGTAGTCAGTAGACTCCGTGTCGGCCTGGTAAGTCTAGGCGGTGATAGCTCCAGCGGGTATGGCTTCCACTCTCGGAGACTCCACTGGACTCGCTTGGTTGGCCTTAGCGGTCTGGCCGCAGATATTGCCCAGGTGATGCTGGCGACGGCAATGGACGTGGATAGCTCCGGTTATTGTTCTCGTCGCTTTGCAGCGCGAAGAACTTTCGTAAATGTACAGTGGCTTATTACCCACTGAATTCGCGAGACTCTCAACTGCTTCAAAAAAGGCTGTTTCCAAAAGTCGCCTGTGCAGCGAGAACTGCGAACCTGCTTTCGATCGGCGCGGCGCGCGCTCTTATATATCCTATCGGAGGTATTTCACCATCGGGAGAGCGTAGCCGCGTAGCGGCGACACCGCGAACGTGCGCGTGTCGGGAGGAAGCACTCTCGGAAAACTCCGGAGGGTTGTCGTGCCTCAGGTGCTTTTTCCGAGGCGCTTGTATATGTATGTGGCGTTGATATGCCGCAGGGGCGCTCGTTATCACGTGGCGCCTGCGTGTGACGTTGAGACGCCACAGGACCCCCTTGGTTGTGGTGAGGCCCCCCTATTTGCAGCTCTGGAACCGAACTGGTGGTCGTGTTGTTCGTCCGGCCCTGGTTGTTCCCTCTGCTGCGGTCTTTGGTCCTTGGTGTGTTTTCTTCGCTTCCTGCATAGCTTCGGTCGTTTCCTCGTCAGCCATGATGTACGCCGGTTTTAGTCGGTCTATGGATACGTTCGTCGCCTTTCCGTTGATGTGGATTTTGAAGGTTTTCTCGCCTCTGTTTAGTACTCTGTATGGGCCGTCGTATGTGAATTGAAGTGCTCCTGTCGGAGCGTCGTGCCTTAGGAACACATGTGTTGTTGTGTTCATGTCCTTGAATACGAATGTGGCTGGCTGTCCATGGCGTTTGATTTTCGGTCGTAACGCCTTTCGTAACTGCTCCACAAAGTCGTTCATGCTTGGTTTCAACGTCCCTTCTTGTTCTTGGAGAAACTGTCCGGGTAAGCGGATTGGTTCCCCGAAGACTAGCTCGGCTGTTGTGGTACCCAGGTCTTCCTTGTATGCTGCTCTTATGCCCATCAATATGGTTCCTAGAGTGTCTGTCCATGAATTTGTTTGATGACACTTGATGGCTGCCTTGAGTTGTCGGTGCAGTCTTTCCACCATGCCGTTTGCTGCTGGGTGATATGCGTTTGTGTGTATGTGCTTTGATCCAGTGAATTGCGCCAACTTATTGAAGAGGTCAGCTTCAAACTGCCTGCCTTGATCGGTGGTGATTCGTGCTGGTGTGCCGTATCGTGTGATCCATTGGTTGTACAAGTGCCTCGCCACTGTTTCGGCGGAGATGTCTGGTATGGGCATGGCTTCTGGCCATCTCGTAAATCTGTCTATGATCGTGAGGCAGTATTTGAATCCTCTGGATGGTGGCAATGGCCCGACGATATCCATGTGTATGTGTTGGAATCTCGCCGTAGGGCTCTTAATCGTTCCTATTGGTGCTGCGTTGTGCCGTGTTACCTTCGCTCTCTGGCATTGGATGCATGCTCTGGCCCAGTTGATGCAATCCTTGCGTATATGCGGCCACACGTATCGTTCTGCGACGAGCCTTGCTGATGCCTTTGTTCCTGGATGTGCTAAGTCATGCAGGGATTGAAATACCTGCTTTCGTAGTGACTTAGGCACGTATGGACGTGTTGCTGGCGTGGCTGTATCGCAATACATGCTTTTCGTGGTGCCGGGGATTTGTATCTTGCTCAGTCTTAGACTCTGCTCCGTTTGCGTTTGCAGTAGTGTTTGCAGCTCTTCCTCTCCTTCCTGAGTGGCTGCCATTTCTTCTATACTGACAGGTTTTTGTATTGCTTCGATTCTGGACAGCGTGTCTGCTACGACATTTTCTTTGCCTGCTACGTGTTGTATGTCGGTAGTGAATTGTCCAATGTATTCGAGGTGTCTCGCTTGCCGAGGAGAGCTGCGTAGTGGATCTTGGTTGAAAGCGTAGGTGATAGGCTTGTGATCCGTATACACCGTGAATCGTCGTCCTTCGAGCATGTGTCTGAAGTGCTTAATGGCGATGTATACCGCTAGCAATTCTCGATCGTATGGGCTGTACTTTGTTTGCGCTTGGTTGAGTTTCTTGCTTAGAAACGCGAGTGGTTGCCAGCCCTCTTTGGTGCGCTGCTGGATTACTGCGCCGATCGCTACGTCCGAAGCGTCTGTGGTTACTGCCAGTTCGGCCTCTGGGTCGGGATGTGCTAATAGTGTTGCTCGTGACAGACTGTTCTTACAATTATGGAACGCCTGCTCGAGTTTTGTCGTCCAGGCCACGGGACTTTTTCCTCTGGTCTTCGGGCCTTTTAAGACGTCGTTTAGCCTTGCCTGGTCTTGTGCTGCGCCTGGTATAAATCGTCTGTAGAAGTTTAACGTTCCCAGGAATTGTCGTAGTTGTTTGACAGTGGCTGGTTTAGGAAAGTTCCGGATGGCTTCCACTTTCTCCAGCAATGGTTTGGTGCCATGTTCTGTAACCAGGTATCCCAGGAATTTTACTTCTTTCTCTCCGAATATGCATTTGGCAGGGTTTATCCTTATTCCGTATGCGTTTAAACGGGTGAAAAGTTTCCGTAGATGAGCCTCGTGTTCTTGTGGTGTGGCTGATGCTATGAGGATGTCGTCGATGTATGCATAGCAGAAATCTAACCCATGCAGAACTTCGTTTATGAATCGTTGGAATGTTTGGGCTGCGTTTCGTAACCCAAAAGGCATGTACAGGAACTCGTACAGCCCGAATGGCGTCGTGATGGCCGTCTTGGGTACATCTGCTGGGTGTACTGGTATCTGATTGTACGCCCGTACCAGGTCTATTGTTGTATATATTTTTTTCTGATGTAGTGCTTGTGCGAAGTCCTCTATGTGTGGCACTGGGTAGCTGTCCGGTATTGTCCTTGCGTTTAGTTTGCGGTAGTCTCCGCACGGCCTCCATGTATCGCTCTTCTTCGGTACCATGTGGAGCTGACCATGGGCTCTTAGATGGCTGAATTATCCCTTCTCGAAGCAGTAGGTCGAATTCTGCCTTTGCTGCTTGGAGTTTATCGGGTGCCAATCTTCGCGGACGGCATGCTTCCGGTTGTCCTGCTGCTGTTTTTATATAGTGCACGGTGTTGTGCGTTATTTGTGTCTGTGTTCTCTCTATCTGCGTAATATTCGGGTACTCCGATATTATGTGATGGTAGCTTGTTCCGTGGTGTACGGCTTTTATTGATTCCACCTTGCTGTCGGATGGCGCGCCGGTCGCCGAGAGTCCTGTTTTCCCGTCTATTAGCTTTTTCTTCCGTATGTCTGGTAGCAGATGGTAATGAGACAGGAAGTCTGAGCCAATGATAGGTTGTGTGACCTCGGCTATGATAAAGCGCCACGGAAAATCTCTTCGTAGGCCGAAATTCGGCTTTATTGTCGTGTAGCCGTATGTGGTGATCTTCGACCCGTTTGCAGCATATAGCTCGTACGCCTCGGCCCTTCTCCTGCCTTCCATCATTGTGTGGGGGTAGACGCTGACGTCTGATCCGGTGTCTATCAGGTATTGTTGTCTTGTTGTCTTATCCGTTACGAAAAGGCGGCTGGGTCCTGAGTTGGCGTCGCTGGCCGCCATTAGCGATTGCCCTCTTCGTTTTTTGTTTTGTATGTGCATGGATGTGTGCACTTCTTGGCCTCATCTCCAAAGCGTCGATGATAGAAGCATACGCCATCTTGTTTGGGCGTTTTGCTTCGTGACCTGCCTCTGGAGTAGCTTCTTTCTCGTCTTCTGCCTCTCTCCTGGCCCATCTGCTTCGCCATTTTGGTCATCTGGGTTGTTAAAGCGGCGACTTGCTTGGTCAGTGTTTCTATCTGCTGTTCCCAAGCGCTTGGGCTTGCCGTCGGCGTTGGATGTGACGATGTTGCCAGCACAAGTGCTCTGCTGTTGTTGATCTCGTGAATTCGATCTGCTTGTTCGGCTACGTCTGCTAGTTTGTCGCTTATGCGAGCTGCTAGGATCGCCTGCATGTGTTGTGGTAGGCGTCCCAGCCACAGAGTTCGTAGGAGATCGGATGACACCATTGAGCCCGCCAGGGTGTTTAGATGTCGGAGGAACTGCGATGGTTTGCGGTCGCCCATCTCCTCTCTCTCTAATAACTGGCGTATCTTTTGTTCTTGTGAGTCCGTCAATCGTAGGATGAGAGCTTTTTTCAGGGTCTCGTATTTGTTTTTGCTCGGCGGATGCGTAATAACATCCTTGATCTCTCTGGCTTGTGCTGGCTCGAGCCGTGAGAGGGTGTGTGTATACTTCATATCATCCTCTGTGATGCTTGCTAATGCAAATTGGCCTTCCAGCTGTGCGAACCATAGTTCCGGCTCCTCTGGCCAAAATGGCGGTACTCTTAGTGCCATCCGGCTGCTTCTCGGCTCGTCTTCCTCCACGATTATTGTCCCGTTCTTATCTCTGTTTGCCATTGCGTTCGTTATTTTCTTCGCCGTCGGGGTCACCAATGTAGCGCTGCTTTATTATTTTTGGCGCGTGTCTGTTTATTTGGCGGCACAATGGCTTCGCAGAGGAAAGGCGGTTTGCTGGTGAAGTGTAGCCAGTAACTTGAAGATTTCCGTCAGGTTTATTCTGTGTTCTATGTACAACTATATACAGGTCGTAAAAGGGGCGGTTTTCGGGTGTTATCTGGCTATTTTCTTCTCTCGCCACTCGATCCTCGGCTCCGTGGTTGTATAGCGAATAGGCCCCCACTTTCGTAACGCCGGCGGAGTTCCTGGGGGAGTATAGCTCCGCTTGTCGGGAGGCGTTGATGTCGGTGCCGTCCTGCTGTTGTAGGTCGTTGTCGACTCCCAGTCGGAGAGATCGGATTGCGTTGACTGATCGGTGGTGAGATGGTAGTCACACTGCGTGGCTCGCTCTACGGTGTCGTGACTGCTTGACTGCGTTGCCTGGTCGGCTAGTGTAGGCTGACACTGGATAGCCCTGTGAACCCTGCTGGCCAGCGAGGTCTGGGTAGCGGCATGTGCCCTCCGATGTACGGGAGGAGATGGCGGCAAAGGCGACAGCAACTGCGGTATCTGCCACGGCCCGTTCGGTGACGTGTATCGTCTTATCCGGATGTCCCACGTAGTCAGTAGACTCCGTGTCGGCCTGGTAAGTCTAGGCGGTGATAGCTCCAGCGGGTATGGCTTCCACTCTCGGAGACTCCACTGGACTCGCTTGGTTGGCCTTAGCGGTGTCCAGGGTCGGTCTGGCCGCAGATATTGCCCAGGTGATGCTGGCGACGGCAATGGACGTGGATAGCCCCGGTTATTGTTCTCGTCGCTTTGCAGCGCGAAGAACTTTCGTAAATGTACAGTGGCTTATTACCCACTGAATTCGCGAGACTCTCAACTGCTTCAAAAAAGGCTGTTTCCAAAAGTCGCCTGTGCAGCGAGAACTGCGAACCTGCTTTCGATCGGCGCGGCGCGCGCTCTTATATATCCTATCGGAGGTATTTCACCATCGGGAGAGCGTAGCCGCGTAGCGGCGACACCGCGAACGTGCGCGTGTCGGGAGGAAGCACTCTCGGAAAACTCCGGAGGGTTGTCGTGCCTCAGGTGCTTTTTCCGAGGCGCTTGTATATGTATGTGGCGTTGATATGCCGCAGGGGCGCTCGTTATCACGTGGCGCCTGCGTGTGACGTTGAGACGCCACAGTATGTTTTAAAGGCGTTCATGAATTCTATATAAGCGATAAAGCAATCGTTACATTGTAAAACAGAGCGTTTTTCTATGGCTATTTCGCTGCTGCAGATTTGACAGTCGGCAGGGCTCATATCTCCGTCTATAACTCCATGACCAATTATATGTTTATAACCCTTTGGGGTTGTGCGGTTATAGCATTTAATACAAAGTCTTTTGCCACTTTCTTCAGCTTGGTAGCCAGATATTCGTAGGCATTTTATTTCATATAGTTCTGGAAAGTGCTTTAACAAGGGATGTGGGTTGTATTTAAAATTCTTCCCGATGCACATTTTGCAATTAGTAAGTATAGCGTTAGTATTTATTGTTGTTAAAGTTTTTTTTTTTTATGCGTATAAAGTGGGAATATTTAGTACGGTTGCTGCATTTAAGCAGAAATTAAGATGGTTTATTAGAAATGGAAAATTTGTTAATTAGTTAATTAATAAAAGATGTCAGGTGATCCGTAAAACAGTGTTGATAAAAAGGAGAACTGTTTCCACCTGAAGTTGATCCGGGGCCTTAGGGGCAGTTCGTAGTCACAGACGATGGAGAGCTGTTAAAGAGGATAACTGCTTTAGGCCCTGGAATAATGTTTCGTTGGCGCTGCCAACATCTGTAAACAAAGATGATACATGTTATTTTATCCTGGTTCAACATGTGCAATTTTTAACTTGTTAACGTGAACAATTCTGGGTTTATTTTTGACTAATAATTTGACGTTGCACTGCGGTAGAACTTCTATAATTTCATGGGGTCCGGTATATTGGTCGGCGAATTTTCCTTTTGCAGGTTCCTTTAGTAAAAATACACGTGATCCTACTTGAAAATTTTGTTCGTTAACTTTTCGATCGTAATAATGTTTACTTCGTTCTTTAGAGTTTATGAGGTTTTTGCGTGCGTCTTCTTGTGTGTCATGTATTCTGTTAAATAAATCAGTCAGATAATCTCGATAGGTAGTCTCTAAATTTCCTTCGACAGGTGGGTGAGCGGAGGGTAATCGGGCTATTCTACCGAAGATTAACTCAAATGGTGGATATTTAATTCCTTCATGAACACTAGTGTTATAAGAAAACATTGCCATGTTAATATGACTATCCCAGTCTCTCTCTTTCTGGACCTGAATTTTAAGATATTCTGTCAGTACATGATGTGATCTTTCAAGAGAACCGTTAGATTGAGGATGATAGGCGGTAGTTTTAAAGTGTTGTATATTAAACATTTTAGCTAAATTTCGTATGAGACCAGAGAGAAAATTAGTTCCTTGGTCCGTAAGGATGGCTTTAGGAGCGCCGTATATGCAAATGAAATTTCTAGTGAGTGCAATAGCAATGGATAAAGAATTAGCTTCTCTTAAAGGAACGGCTACAGAATATTTAGTCAATAAATCTTGCATAGTTAATATATATTGATTTCCAGAATTTGTTATAGGGAGAGGACCTACTATATCGAGAGCTACTTTGTCGAATGCGGCCCTAGGTGTATCTGTAATTACCATGGGTTGTCTTGTTTTTACACGTGTTAATTTCTTTAACTGACATTGACGACACCTCTGAATAAGATGCTGTATATCTTTTTTCATAGTGTTCCAATGGTAATAAGGTCTTAATCGGTTATAAGTTTTAGTTACTCCTTTATGACCACCGTGAGCGGAAGAATGATTCTCGATAATGAGCGTTTCGCGTTCTTCGGCAGGGGGAATTCGAACTAAGTTTTCGCAGACTGTAATGTGGATGGGTAATTCTCTCAAAAATTCTTGAATTTGACTAATCACGTATCGCCATGGTATATCGTCGAAACGATCGGTTTTACTGATACTAAAGGAGGCTAAACGTAATTCGGTTACGGCATCTAAAAGGGAACGCATACAATTTTTTAACGTTTGTTGTTCTAAGCGCGAGCGATTATTTAATCTTATAGGAATGGATATTAATGTTTTTGATTTAACTGTTTGTACATTTACTCTTTCAAACGTGAGGTTCTCATATACAGGTAGTAAATTTGCTTGTTGATATTCTTTAGCGCCGTTATCATAAGGAGTTCCATCCATTTGAATAAAAATTACGTGATCGTCTTTTTGTCTTAATAAACAGTCGCGGCTTTCGGTTACTAGAATTAAATCTGTTTCCCGTGGTTCTGCGAGTTGGAGTACTTCTTCATATATGTGATCTCCTTCGCGTAGGTCAATAACTGTTCTTCGTTTATTGTCGCCGTCTTCGCTGCTGTCGTCGTCACTGGAATATTCTTCTACTATTACGTCAGGTTCCTGAGGATGTGGATTAGGTGGAGGAGTCTTAATAACTTCGCAATAAATATTAGGGTTACTAGAAACAGATTCGACTAATGATTCGTTTGGAGGTTCATCATACTCGTGATTTACGAATAGAGGAATGGCGAGATTAATAGGTGGATTTCTGGATAAAGCATCTGCATTATTATTTAAACTCCCTTTCTTATATTGTATTTCGTATTCGTATTCAGCCAATTTTGTTCTCCATTTCCATAATCTGGAGGAAGGGTCCTTAATAGAATGTAACCATACGAGGGGTTTATGATCAGTAATAATAGTGAATTTCTTTCCGTATAAATAAGGTCGAAAATGATTGACGCAATAAACTATGGCTAAGCATTCTTTTTCGATAGTAGAATAATTTTGTTCGGCGTTATTTAACACGCGGGAGGTATAAGCGATAGGTAAATCTTTTCCGATTTGCCCTTGACTGAGTACTCCTCCGACAGCATATCCGGATGCGTCGGTTGTTAAAATGAAAGGTTGAGTGAAATCGGGATATTGAAGTATAGGTTCAGAGCATAAAGAGCGTTTTAGAATGTCGAAAGCCTCTATTTGCTTTTGTTGCCAATTAAACGTATTATTTTTCTTTAGTAGGTCTGTGAGTGGTTTAGCGACCTTGGAAAATTGAGGGATAAATCGTCTATAGTATCCAGCTAATCCTAGAAATTGTTTTATGTGTTTTTCATTTTTCGGAGGGGGAAATCTAACTATAGATGCTATTTTCTTTGGATCGGGCCTGACTCCGTCATCTCCGATAATATGACCGAGGTACGCTACTTCGTGATGTAGAAATTCGCATTTATCGGGTTGTAATTTTAAATTCGCGTTTCTTAATCTTTGCATCAATTTATTAAATTTAATTCCATGCTCTTCTAGAGATCTGGCGTAAATAACTATGTCGTCCATATATACGAATAATTCATTACCCTGTAATCCAGAAAGAACGTTATCCATTAATCTTTGAAAAGTCGCTGGAGCATTTTTTAGACCGAAAGGCATTCTTTTAAATTGATAATGACCGTATGGAGTCGAAAATGCGGTTTTAGGGACATCTTTAGGAGCCATGGGGATTTGATGGAAACCGGAGGCTAGATCGAGAACAGAGAAATATTTAGCGGATCCTAATTGATCTAAAATATCAGTTATATTTGGGAGAGGGTATGCGTCTCCTATGGTTTTTTCATTGAGACCGCGATAGTCGATGACCATTCGCCATCTTTTATTTCCCTGCGAATCTGATTTTTTGGGTACTATCCACACGGGGGAATTATAAGGGGATGTAGAATATTCGATTAAATTATTGGATAATAATTCATTAACTTGTTTATTGATCTCGTCTTTGTGGACAGGAGGAAATCGATATTGTTTCGTATGGATAGGGATCTCATTAGTAGTGGGTATGAAATGCTGAGTGGCGTTAGTAGCTCCGAGATTATCGTCAGGAAGATGAAATCTGTCGGCATGATTATGAATTAATGATTTGACATTATTGAACTCCTCGGAGTTTAAATGTTCTAATCGTAGAAACTGCATGGTAGCAGATGTGCGATCGCAAGAAGCTTCGTCATTGCGAACTTCTTCGAGATATGAAGGGTTATTAATATATAAAGGAGAAGTCGTTACGAGCCCTCGGGTTGCAACGACTTGGGTAGAATTGTCTTCAAAATCTAATTGATCATTATGAATCACTGGGTGCCCTAAGGTTGCAGTGATATTTTCGTATCTAACCTTTTCATTGCATTCAGAAGAAGGACCATCGGTCGTCTCATTCCCTCGAGTTTTGACGACACCGTCTGGGATCGTGGATCCAGACGTATCCGCAAAGTCAAAATCTTCTAATTCGGCAGAAGGGACCTCTACGTGATAAGCACGGTCAGAGGTATTAATAATGGGTAGGTAAGCTTTACCGTTAATATTAGAGACTATAGCTTCTCCGAGATATACATCTTTGTTATACACGAAGCGAGGTATATATCCGTATGATTTATCTGGGTTAGTGATATTAATGAAAAAGGGCGAGACGGATCGCGGTCCGACGCGGAGAAAACTTGCCTCTGAGAATGGAATTCTAATATCGTCGTAATGTAAGCATCGATTTTTATAATCGATAGTAGCGGAGCGTGTTTTCAAAAAGGTGTTTCCTAAAATTCCATCCTGAGGAAAAGTGACGGTATCGGGAATTATATGAAAACAGGTAGGGAGACCAAGAAAATTTATAACAACGGAGCCTAAAGTCGGCATCACTTCTGAAGATAGTCCCTGAAGAGCTAGGACATCTTCTTCGCGAATTTTTATTTTTCGATCAAGACAGTGTCGTTTTATGAGATTTACTCCAGAGCCTGAATCGACCATGAAGAGGCAGTCTCCCTGAAGGTCTGGGGATGAAAGGACAACAGTGGGTAAGCTATGGGGTTTTGCTTTTTCTTCTATTCTTCCAATACTGGTGATAAGGTATGAGTCGGGCTTAGAGGTCGCACTGTAGTAACTGGTGCGCGTTGGAGAAGAGAAGGGCGTCCCGGTTGAGCATCGTTCCGGCGGGCGCCAATTGTTACCGGAACGCTCTGGGCGTTTCCCTGATTATTGTTACTGGTAGAAGGGTGAGGAGGGGAAGAATTATTTCCGAGGGAGCGTCTGTACGCGAGCTTGCGACATTCGTCAATAAGATGTCCGGGGTTTTTACAGTAGCGACAGATTTTCTCGGTAGGGTAATTAGGTCCGGGTTGTCCTGGGATAAGAGGTTTTATAAAGGGGATATTATTTCGTGATGATTTTGATAGAGAGGATTGTTGTGGATCATGAGTTATTGTTTGTTGCAATGGTCCGGATCTATTCGAGAAATCAGCGCGAGGAGGAATGTTAGTTCTATGCATGGAAGTAGCCCGTTTGCGCGCATTTTCTGCTTCTAGAGTTTTTGATAATTTTATAGCGGTCTCGAGGACGTGGTCGAGTGAGAAGGCTCCTTCTAATTTAACTCTAATCAACAAATCAGTAGGGAGACCGTTAACGAAACTAGTACTAACACTACGGTCGATGGTATCTTTGGTGGATTCGTCGATATCTCCGTAACAGTCGCTTTCTCCGTCGATTATAGCTGCACGTAATTCTTTTACTCTGGCTATATAATCGAAAATATCCTCGTTAGGTTTCATATAGATGTTTGCGAGTTCACCGCGATACTGATCTACAGATTTATTTGGACCGAAAATAGCTTTTAACTGTTTTGTTAATGAAAAAACAGAGTTATATTCTCTTCCTTCTACTGCGGAGTAAGCATGTCCTTGTAATTTATTAATTATAAGTTGCACTAAGTAATGTTCGTGATATTGTGGTATTAATTCGCGGGCACGTTCACAGATTTTACTAAATTGAAAAACAGACATTTTGTGTCCGTCGTATTTAGGGATAGAATCGACTACGTCTTTAAAACGGATCGGAGAAGGTATGTCGACGGGACTAGTCGCATGAGTGTTTTCTGAAGGGAGGTAATCAAAATGAGCTCTTCTTTGATTGGATGCATCAGAAGTCAGACTATTATTAATACGTTGATTTAAAATCTCTACTTGTCTGGGTAAAGCACTAAGGTGAGAGATTTGCTCAACTAAGGTAGTTAATATTGAGTCATGCTGGTCGTCTGATTTTTTTGTTTCGATTTCTCGTAATAGTGCTTTAAATTCGTCTGTCTTTTCCTGCAGTAATTTGTGTTGTTCTTTGAGTGATTTTTCTTTTTCCGTTAACATTTGACTAAAAATTTCAAGTTCGGATCGTGATACACCTTCCTCAGCCTCGGAGGGAGGATTAGAACTTTGCGATCGTGTAGTCGGCATGGCGCACTTACCTTAGAGAGAAATAAGAGGCTGAAAGAAAATATATTAATAAGATTAGTTACAGATTAGTTTGTTCGGTCGCTTAGTCGGGACCGAATAGATGTCGAATTTTATAGATTTTGCGACGGGGATCTGTACGTTCAATTGTTTTGTAATCAGGATATTTGCATTCGAATTCTATTGGCGATGGTTTGTAATCGATACTCTTATTTTCGTTAGATAGTGGTTCGGGGTCGTTTGTATTATTAGTTAAATTGTATAATCTGGTAAATAAAGGAAGGGGATTTTGGAAAGAGGAGATTGTTTCTTTGATCTGGAAATTAATCCTTTTAATTTGAACTCGACGCCCGCCTTTCCTGGGCATGAGGGAAAATAAAATGTATTTGAAATTTTAACTTATTTATCAACTGTTGCCACACTCTTCGTCAGCGACAGTTGGTGTTGTTGCCACACTTCGTCAGCGACAACTAAGTCGAATCTCAAATCAAGATAATCATTTAGGAAAGGAATTGAATATAATTGAAAATTCAATCATAATCGTCTGTTGCCACCCTCTTCGTCAGCGACAGCGATAATTGTTGCCACACTTGTCAGCGACAATTTGATCAAATTTCAAGTTACACTCGTTATTCACTTTCGATTTAAATTTTTAGAATTTTAACGCGAAAGAGGATTAATTCTTGAGACCTTTACACAGGAGGATCCTTATCAGTCCTTTAGGCAATCCCACCGCTGCCACCAAAGTTTTTGGATTGTCACGTCTGGGTGATCTTCCTTCTCTCTCTATGCCTAGGCTAGTGAGAAAACGGGCGCTCTCTATTTTTGTGAGGCAACCTGCTTACACCGGCTATACCTCTGGGACGCCGAGAGCTAGGACTGAAGTTACGGATCTAGGGAATGTTGTAGGTCACAGGAGTGGGGTATTAGTTACTAGTTGGGAGTATCGAATCTATTAGCGATATCTTCGATGTCGTTTAAAATAGTTATGACTTGATCGAAAGTTATTTTACCATTCAAATATTCATAGATCAAATTGAGTATTAATTGGTAAATTGTATTGCAAATTAAGCCTTGAAGTTGTTTATTCATCTGGATAATAATAATTCAGGGGCTAATTAATAAAATGAATTTGATATTTATTTAATCGTCTGTGAATTCGACGCTTATTTGAGCACCAGGGATATGAAGATTATCTAAGCAGACTATGAGTTGATCGATATCAATAGTTCCTTCTAAAACGTCAGTTAGTAGCCCGATAATTATGTTTATAATTGAATTTGCATCATCGTTTGTTAATCCTTGGACGTCTAATTCAGTAGATCTGGGTAGCATTTAAATTAATTGGTAGAGGCAATGATGAGAATAATATATTTAATGCACATATGATTAAGTGTACATACATCAATAATTTAGATAATTATCGTACTCATCTATTTCTAAAGAATTCTCGGGGAGTTGAGTTTTTAGTTGAGAGATTAAATCGTTAGATTGAGATTCTTCTTGATGGTTATCTGCAGTGTAATTTTCTTTTAAATAGCGTATGTTCTGACACCATTCAGAGAATAATATTAATTCTGGAGAGTATGAATCTAAGCCTGACGGTAAGTTTATTATAGGCGTTATTTCGTGCTCGTTTGTTAAGCTTCGTGGAGTATTAGTTTGGGAAGATGAGGTTTTTAAGCGACGCAATGTATCGGGAGAAAATGATACTACTTCACACGATATGACACGCGGCTTATTTCTATATGCCTTACGCTTAAACCAGCGTAAGGTCGATGCAGCGCGTGTTTCGCGAGTTTTCAAGCCGGCTCGATGATTCCTTTTTATCCGACGTGCTTTTCTGTTTCTCGGGTTGCTCATCTACAAGGAGTCATATGGTCAGAATGAAGGGTTAATAATGAGTTAGATAAGGATTATCGTGAGATAACATGAAGGGGAACTAGAGAGAGTGAGATATCAATATCTGATACGTCTATCCATTTGGTTTTAAATATGAATTCAAAAGGAAGGTCTGGGGGTACGGAGAATGTCTTCGGGCAAGTACGATGGATGCCTCGTTGACGATGGAGATACGCAGGGTGTTGATGGGAGGTTTGTCATCGGGCAAGTACGATGGATGCCTCGACAACGACGGGAAGTAGGGGAAAAGGCAGAGAGTTGCTTGTGTGCTTACGGTAAAAGTATGCGTTGCAACTATAGGTAAAATGAGGATTGGACCACGTCCAGAGTGAAATTAGTTCCAGAATTCTGTTTAAGAATTCTTATGCGATATCTTTCTCCTGTTATCGATTTTTATTAGGTGAGAGAAGGTAATGAGGAGTTGTCTTCGGGCAAGTATGATGAATGCCTCGTCGACGATGGAGATACGCAGGGTGTTGATGGGAGGTTTGTCGTCGGGCAAGTACGATGGATGCCTCGACAACGACGGGAAGTTGGGGAAATGGTAGAGAGTCGTCTGGACCTACGAAAGGTACGTCCAACGGCTAGAGGTAAAATGCGGGTTTGGACGACGTCCGAGTGATACCAGGAGTATTGTTTCTACGTTAATGTTGCTAAATTCTGATATTGATACCTTGAATAATTATGAAAAGGTATTTGGATTCTGATTTGATAAATACTGATTGACAACGGGAAACTGTTAGCTGCATGCAATGCTTAACAGTGGATTTCGTTT